>NW_017736194.1:0-1403 GCF_001890085.2 Hipposideros armiger | reverse complement strand
TGATACAATATAGAACCTTAATGTGCCTCGCCCATTGGCATTTGGTATTTATTGGGCACTATAAACACCAGGTGTGATGCTAGGTGCCAGGGATACAATAATGGTTAACGCTTTCATTGCTCTACAGGAGTGTATAAGCTAACTGGGGAGGCAAACACATACTCAGAAAGGTTCAATATGAAGTGAAAATTTGTATGTGCAGGGTGCTTGTTGGGAGATTTAGCAGTTAGCATCCTAGGCAGGTTTTGGGGCCAAGAAGGGTTCCTCTGATAATGTATTACCTCTATCAAGTTGTAAATAGTGGCTAGAAGATAGCAAGGTGAGAAGGGATGGGGAAATGAATCTAAGCTGAGAAAAGCTCGAGGTGGGAAAGCTAGGCAAGAGAGAATTGGACATTTCATGGGCGTTCTGAGCAGATCTGACAGGAACAGACAAGGGAGGAGTTAGTGTTTGCAGAGAGCAATGGAGGGCAGGTTACTATGCAGGCGCCATTGTTGGATCATGTTCCCAAAGGTAATAACGACCATGTGAGTACAAATCAGGAAGTGACTCATTGGGTTCATTTGGATTAACATGGTAGCAAATGTTTAAGCAAACTATTACTCTCACTGTAAGTTAGCATCTGATAAAAGCTTTTTGTGCAATATGATGGCAAAAAATCATAGGTATCTAGGATCCTTTTTTTTCCCCTATTTTTTATTTATACTTAGCATGGGAGGATGAAAATAGGAAAAATACACATATCTCTCCAAAATCTAAGAATAGAAATATAGTAGAAACAAAGAGAAATCAGCCTATATTAATTATTCAACAAAGATTTAGCTTTCATTCTGTGCTAGATATTGTGCTAATGTGAGCATTCAGTGGTGGACAAAGCAGGTATGTCTGCCATTCTCATGGAACTGATAGTCTAGTCAGTGAGAAAAAGAACCATGGACACGTGCTGTATAGCAGGCTTGCCCTTAGGGATGGGAAAGTTTACTGGCAGAAAAGCAAAATGGTCACAAATTCCAGTGTCCACAATGTCAAGCAAGGTAGCACGAATGCATGAAGCAGCCAGGGGACAAGATTCTTTCACTACCATCAAGATGAATTCATGTCTAATAATATTGTTGTTTGAAATATCACACAAACTAAATAAAAAGGCAAGGCAAAGCCTGCCCCTTACCTGAGTTCTACATCTTCTGGCTATATGGTTATATGAGAAAGACTTTGCAGAGCCCATTGTGGAAGGACCATGAACCTAGATCATTGAGATTGGAAGCCAGAAGTATACAGAGGCTCCCAAACTCACCTTGATGGAGAATAATTACCACATCACTCAGAGGAAAAAGGTGCAGTAAGGAATATGTTTATATTAGACATCAGCTCAAGAGGGCAATTGAGAAAATAAGATTAAAAAA
>NW_017736193.1:0-1460 GCF_001890085.2 Hipposideros armiger | reverse complement strand
CGGTGACTCACGGCAGCCCAGCTCCAGGTTGAGCTGTTGTTCAACATCTTAGCTGCAGAGGGCAGTGTCACGGGCTCTCATATGTGGGATCCAAACTGGGGCCCTCTGGCGTCCCAAGCCAGTCCTTAACCATGGCGCCACTCGGCTGGCCCCACCCCTCCTGATTTTTAACTGCCACACGTGGGTGTGCCACCAGCCTGTTCCGTGTCCTGCCCCTCCTATCATTCTCAATGTGTTTTTTTCTGTGTATCCTTTGTTTTCGGACTTCTGTTCAGCCCGACTTCAAGTGGTTCTCTGTAGTTTAGTTGTAATTCTGATGTGGTCTGGGAGGAGGTGAGCACAGTGTTTATCTGCTCCACCATCTTGACTGGAAGCCTCACTTTGTGTACATTTTAAAAATTGATGTATAATGTACTTACAATATAATTCATTCTTTTAAAGTGTATAGTTTAGTGAGTTTTCACAAGTGTGTATATAGCCATTTACCTATCACTTCAGTCAGTATATAGAACATTTTATTGACCCCCCAAAAGCTCCTCTGCCTCTTTGTAGTAAATTCCCTCCCCCTTACCCTAAACCCCTGGGAAATACTGATATCTTTTATGTCCCTAAAATTTGGCCTTTTTTAAAATGCGAGATGCGTGGAGTTATACAAATTATACAGTATGTAGTCTTGTATCTGCTTTCTTTCATTTAGCACAAAACTTTTGAGATTTGTCCATATTGTTGCATTTCATGTTCACTCATTTTTATTGCTGAGCAGCATTCCACTGTATGGCTGTACTACAATTTGTGTGTCCTTTCACATATTAATGGATAACTGGACTGTCTCCAATTTTTTACTATTATGGATAAAGCTGCTAAGAACATGGGTTTACAGATTTTTGTATAGCCAGCCATATGTTTTCATTTCTCTTGGATAGATACCCAGGAGTGGAATTTCTGGGTCATATGTTCAGTGTATGCTTAAAAATATAAGAAATTGCCAAACAGTTTTTCAAATGGCTACACCATTTTGTAATCTGTGAGAGGTCCATTTGCTGTGGTTCAGCCTTTAACTTGTTTTTAGGACTGAGTGGCAACTTTCAAGCTCTTTATAAGCAGAGCTGGAAACTAGAAGTCCATTGCATTTAAGTAAAATCATATAATATGTGGCCTTTTGTGACTGTTCTTTCACTTAGCGTATTTTCAAGGTTTATTCATGGTCAGTACCTCATTTTTTTTTATTGCTGAATAATATTCCATTGTATGCATATGCCACATTTTTGGCCCATTCATCATTTGATTGACATCTGGAATTTTTCCACTTTCTGGAATATGATGAATAATACTGCTGTGAACATTCATGTACATGTTTTTGTGTGAACATATGTTTTCATTTCTTGTGGATATGTACCAAGGAGTGGAATTGCTGGGTCAACTGGCAACTCAATTTGAACACTTTGAGGAATTGCCAGACT
>NW_017736192.1:0-1460 GCF_001890085.2 Hipposideros armiger | reverse complement strand
CCTTCCCTTCTCTCTTTCTCTCTGAGCACTTTCTTCTATCCTTTGCCCCCAAAGAAACCTATCCTAAGTTTTATAGTAATCATTTCCTTACTTTTAAAAATTTGTTTTATTACCTGAGCTTTCATCGCCAGACACTACAGTTTAGTTTTTTTCTCATTATAATTTTTGAACCTACAGGTCCAACAGGTCCTTCCCAAATCCTTTTCTTAAAATTTTTTTTGTGTTGAAGAACTTGAGATATTTAAGCTGTAGTGTTTCCCACAGTTGATACAGTTGATATTTTCTCATTATTTACTCTTGGAGAATTCAACATCTTCCTGTGCCCTCTGTATTTTCAGTAAATTGGCAGCTGGATGCAGAGGCTTGATCAAACTCATGTTTGATTCCTTTAGCTAGTTGTACTGTATTGATTGATTGTGTGTGTGTGTGTGTGTGTGTGTGTGTGTGTGTGTTTTATAAGGAGGCCCATAATGTCTTGTCTTTCTTTTGCAAATGATGCTCAACGGCTAGATTTATTAATATAATGGGGTTGCACATTGGTGATACTGTAAGTATTTAATGTTTTTTTCATTGTTTAGTTGTAATACTTTAATAAAGAGACATTTTATTTAATCTATTTTTTGTTTTTTAACCATTTTGTTATGATAAAACTGACATAAAAGGTGTACATATTTAATATATATGAGTATATCTTGATAAGTTTGGGGACAATCACATGGTTGTACCTCCAGAAACTTTAAAGGTTTTACCTAGAAACTATTAGAACTAATAAATGAATTGAGTAAACTTGTAGAATATAAAATCGACATAAAAAGTCAGTTGCATGTACATGGATTTGAAGGCTTCATATTTTTTAAATGAACATACTACCCAAAGTGATCTACTAATCTAATGAAATTCAAATTAAAACACTAGTGGATTTTTTTACAGGAATAAAAAATACAATCCTAAAATTCATATGGAACCATAAAAGACCCTGAATAGCCAAAGCAACCTTAAGAAAGAAGAACACAGCTGGAGGCATTCCACTTTCTGATTTCAAAATATTACAAAGCTGCAGACTCAATTTTGTAAAGATGTCAGCTCTCCCCAAATTGATTTCCAGATTCCCAGATTCACTGCAATCTTAATGAAAATACTCTTTGAATGTGTGTGTATGTGTATTTGAATGGTTGATTCTAAAATTTATATGGACATTCAAAGGGACAAGAATATTCAAGATACTCTTTAAAAAAAGAGAAAATGTAGATGTGTTTCTCTCCCAGTAATGAAGACGTCACAAATTGTCATTAATTAAGATAGTGCTTTGTTTGTGCCAAGAAAGGCAAATAGAGCAATGAAACAGATTAGATAGTGTGGGGTTCAGAATGAGCCACCCAAGATGTGCCTCAGTGGTCTGCAGGTTACTTTGATCTAAAGGCAACTTTAGCCAAAAGCTCAAGAGAAACTTCTACCTCTTC
>NW_017736191.1:0-1460 GCF_001890085.2 Hipposideros armiger | reverse complement strand
TTCTAAAATATTAATTAGATGTTGAAATAATATGTTGTATATACTAGGTTAAATAAAATATATTACATGTATTTTTTTTCTGTTTTTACTTATTAAAAATGTGGCTCCTAGAAGATTTAAAATGATGTATGTGGCTTGCATGATGTTTCTATTGAACAGTGCAGCCTTTGACTTAGTCCTGTAGGGCTGGGTGTTCCCAAGTAGCACTAAGTCTTTTATACAGTGTATTGTATCTTTTTGTTCCTTTAGTTCAACTAATAGATGTGTCTGATTTTTTTGTGTGCTTATGTTAGCTCCCACAGAAACATTATTATTCTTTTGAAGAACACCTTAATCTTAAAACCACTTCCAGATAATTGAACTAACTGTTACTGAATTAATATAAATGAATCATTTAAACTTAAAATAATAAAATGACATCTGTTGAGCACATAATCTATTTAAAAAAAAGTTGAGCTAAGCATAAGCAGCTGAATAAAAAAATAAAATAAATAAATAAATAAATAAATAAAATAAAATAAAAATCATAGAAATGTGAATAAGCCAGTTGGTGGCATTAATGTTGCTGAGGCGTTTCTCAAAGGAGAATTAAAAGAAGAACTAAAGGGTGCAGATGTAGGTGATGATGACTGGGGAGTATCATTATTAGAGGAAGAAAAATCTTTGGGGAAAAAGCTGGGAAAGAACAGAAAGAATCTCCACCTGTGAAAAATGATCAAATTCTACTCAAGTGCTAAGTGCCTGGGGTGCATCACATCTTCAAGGGCCAAAAGGCGAAGGACTTCAAGATGAATCAAGCACACTGGAAAGCAGCTTAGGAGCTGAGACTGACTGGAGTGACTCTTCAGATGTGTAATTGTAGTACCACATGTTAGAATGTCCAGATGCCAACAGTATTTCAGTATCACAGTAGTTCAGTTACCTGCCATCACAATTCTAATGCCCCTGCCTTACAGTATTTCCAACAATAACAAAGAAGCTGATTCAAAGATCAAGGGTCTGGGTCTGGCCAAGTGGCTCAGTTGGTTAAAGCACGAGCTCTGAGCAACAGGGTTGCTGGTTCAACTCTCCATGGGATGATGGGTTGCGCCCCATCCCCACCAATTAAGAGTGAGTCATTATTGAATTCATATGTTTACATAGGTGTTTTTTCTTCACTTTTTAACAATGCCCAACCTGTATTATAAAAAGCTCAAAACTAATTTTGTTCTGTTCTTAACAATGACATTGTCTATGGTCAGAAAGTTCATACAAACTTTTTGCATGTTTTTAAACTTTTATTATCTGTTATTTAAACTTGCTATTATCTGTACTCTGTTTCCCCAAAAAAGGGACATTTAAAAAAATTACTTTCAGGTGTACAAAACCAAAAAAGTAACATTTTAACTAAATGGTTTGTTGAATTTTGGATCCCTTTTCATTTTGTCAAGCTTTCAAGTAAAGCCCTCCATTACATTAAA
>NW_017736190.1:0-1461 GCF_001890085.2 Hipposideros armiger | reverse complement strand
TTTGTTCAGTTACAACTCAGGTACAATCTTTATTTTGTTGCTTTTTATGACATTTATCAAAGGAGTAATAAACTTCTGATGATGTTAACCGTAGGAGTTTAAGAGGCAAAAACATAGTAATATAAGTCTATAGGGCTCCTGATTAAAGTGAATGAAATTCATAGCCCTTTTGATGGGGGGAAGGGAAAGGCAACATTTTTTTTCCATGCCTGTACTCAGCTGCCAACTGCATTTTGTTTCCAGGTGGCTGTACGCAAACAGGAGATTGAAGACAGACTCAATTCATGGATTGTGTTCAATGAAAAAAATAAAGAGTTGTGTGCATGGCTGGTGCAGATGGAAAACAAAGTTCTACAAACAGCAGATATTAGTATTGAAGAGATGATTGAAAAGTTACAGAAGGTAAGCAGGAATACCCAGATAGGTGCAGTTACGACCACCGCGGAACTCTCTGCCCGCCTCACTGCCTGCTCAAAGCAGCGTAATGTTATAGGTATGTCTCCAATAACATATTAGAAATGTGCAGGCACTTTCTCACTCTTACTGTTCCTCCTCAGAGAAGAGCTGGTAAGTGAGGGTTCCAGAGAGACGGGTAGGTGGGGCCATGGGAGGTGGTCATGGTACTGTGTACTGAGAGGAGTTACTTTCTCTCAGAAAGGCTGGCCAGACAAGGGGTCCCCATCTCCCCAAGCATCAGTTCACACCCCACGTGAGTTATGGCTTCTCTAGTTGTTATTGTTAAGGAGCTCCCCTTGTCGAACAGTCACTGATCCCCACCGGGGAAGGTAGAAAGAACATTCGTACCACTCAGTTAAACCTCAGGAAAGCTCTTACTGATATCAGGCTAATATAGTTATATTCAGTCATCCTCAACTCCCAAGTAGGTTAGATGAGAAGAAGTCTGTAAGGGGGAACCACGGCTATGGAATTAAGAAAGTACCATAACTACTGCCTTACATATTACACATATGCTCAGAGGGCATGGTTTGGCTCATTAGCTACTCACAGGTGTAAGACGCTTTTCAATTTTTTAAAAAGTTTCGAGAGGCAGCTGTGTGCTTGTGCCTGGCAAAGAAATGAATTTTGGGTTGTAAGTGAAGCTTTGTGTTTTGGTGCCTTTGCCAGGACTGCATGGAAGAAATAAACTTGTTCAGTGAGAACAAGTTACAATTAAAGCAAATGGGTGACCAATTGATCAAGGCCAGCAACAAGACAAGAGCCGCTGAGATTGACGACAAGCTCAACAAAATTAACGACCGCTGGCAGCATCTTTTTGATGTCATTGGATCAAGGTAAGATATGGCCTAAAAATGATCCCTACTCGCTAGGTACAGTGGTTCCTCACCACAGATCTGGAAACTGAGGCCCATCTTCTTTTAAAATAATCCAGCAGTTTTATAAACTTACAGATAAGGCAAAGTTTGGTTAAAAAATGAGTGGAAATTCTTAACAATACAGAAA
>NW_017736189.1:0-1448 GCF_001890085.2 Hipposideros armiger | reverse complement strand
TCCAATCTACTGGTGATTTTTTCTAATGTGGTCTTCATTTCAGTTATTGTATTTTTTAGTTCTAACTGTTTTTTTTTTAATGATTTCTCTATCCTTTTTATGTGCACACTAAGTTCCTTAAACATTCTTATCATCAGTGTTTAAACTCTGTCTCTGAAAGATTGGATACTTCTGTTTCATTTAGTTCCATTTCTAGAAGTTTCTTCTGATTTTTTATGTGGGACATTTCTTTGTTTCTTCATTCTGGCTGTCGTTTTGTGATTGCTTTAATATTAGATAGATCACCTAGAAAAAAAAAAAGAAAAAGATAAGAAAAAAAGAAGAAAAAAGGGGAAAAAAAGGGGAGGGGCTCTCTGCCCACTTTAATCTGCAGACCACTTGCTCAGCAATAGGGAGACTCTGGGCTACTCAGCACCAGCTGTTGGGGGGAAGGGTTCAGTGCATCATGCACCAGCCTCCCTCTCAGGCTTGCAGTGAGCTTCCAGCATTTAGCTGCTGTGTGCTCTGGAACCATGCTCACCACCAAAAATCTTCAGTGTTGTTGTGGGCTGTCTGCTGCTGCAAAAAACCCCTCTGTGGCCTGCGGAGGTGGTGGCCAGTGACCAGGGTCTCAGGGTGCCCCCAGCAACACAGCTCTAGGTGGGCGAGGCAGGCCCCCAAGGCACCACAGGATGTGGTCAGTGGCCCTCACCAAATCAGAGCAGCATGCACTCCTGCATCGGTAATCAGCCCACACAAATGTGACAGGAAAGCCCCGGCCGGATCATGCAGGCACATAGCTCATGGCCCAGCACTCCCAGGGAAACTCGCAGTCTCAGCCTGTCCCAATCAGCTGCTTGAAGATCAGGCCTAGCACCCTGACAGCCAATTGCCACCCTGGCAACTCGGCACCCTCAGTGCGGAGACCGGGAAACCAAGTCGAGTCACCGACTCCTGCGTCTCAATAAACAGCCTGTTGGAGTCGGAGCGCAGGCTGCCAGGCATTTCCCTGGCTATGCAGCACAAGCAGTGCAGAGGGTGGGGATGCAAGGTCGCATGTGCATGCACTCACATGCGCACTCCTACACTAATTCCACCAGACGAATGTGGTCCCAGACCTGAGCCTCTGTGGGAGGGCTCAGCCCTGAAAAAATGGCATTCTCCTGTGCACTATTCATGTGCAAGCTCCACACCAGGGGAACAATGGTTCCCAAATCTCCAGCTCCTGCGCCAAAGGCACTCAGTTCAGCCCTTCTCTGCAGGCTCCTGGGCCCCACTCACACAGCTACTCCCTCCACCAGGAACTGGGTGAGTGCTCAACAGTGAGCAAGTCTGTGTGCCAGCTCCACTGGTTCTCCAGCCGCCCTCAGCCTCATGGAGTTGAGCAGAGAGAGTCCTCACTAATTTCTACTGCCAGCTAGTGTAGAACTCCTCTTCCCTGCAAAGTAACTCTGGGCTAGTGAGCTCAG
>NW_017736188.1:0-1462 GCF_001890085.2 Hipposideros armiger | reverse complement strand
CGCTTTGGGTTTCTTCGCTGAAAGTAAAATATCACATTTGAGCTTGAAGAATTTCTGCTTACTGCTTCTAGAGCACACATGAACATAAAGCAGCTATTTGTCCACTGGCAGCTGAAAGGCAATTTCAGCGGGAACTGAAAACCACTATAGGCTGCTGGCTTCCTGGCACACCCACTAGACCCCGTAGTTTATACTGAAAGCAAACTAACGGGATAGGGGGTGGGGGTGGTACTAAGATGGGCAAAAATAAAAGCAGAGGCTAAAATCTGAATGACGTGGAGCCATTAAGATGTTCCTATATGTGGAAAAGGCGTAATGCTCCTAAAGAGGGGACAGCTTGAACATCAAACACAGTGGCTAGGAAAAAACACCTGATGTTTGCAGCCAACAGTTTTGTTTTTAGTGATTGTATATTTTCTTTATATTCACAAATGTAGGGATACTGTAAATATCTTTAGGAAAAAATAGTATATAGCGTAAGCTGTTTTACTCACTGTGCTATCATTTATACCTTTTTTTTTTTTAATTGGGGAATTGGGGGAGGAGAACAGTGTCGGGGAATTGGGGAGGGGGATCAGCCAAGTTGTTGTTCTTCAATCTTCACTGTGGAGGGCGCCAGTTGCCATCTGGCTGCCCACTGGTAGCTCGTGGCCTCTAAGCTCAAGGTGCCAAGTTCAGTCTTAGATGTGGGTGGGCGTAGCCCACCATCAAACAGGCAGTTTTGTTGTTAGGAGCACGTGCTCTCACCAGCTGAGCCATCCTGCCACCTGTTGGCAGCTCAGCTCAGGCGCAGCGCCACTGGCCCATGTGGGATCAAACCGGTGGCCCTGTTGCTCAGAGCTTGTGCTCTTAAGCTAACTCTTAACCAACTGAGCCACTCGGCCGGCCTATCACTAATACCTTTTAACTAGAACTATATATGATGGTTGATGTATGTAATAACTACCTTCCAGCACTGCGGAAGCCTAAAGAACCTGATGATCTGTTAACCAAATGCTCAAATATTCTCCGTATAGTATTGAGTAGACTTTTAAAAATAGCTTTTTGTATGTCTTTAAAGTTATGTCATATATAACTCTCAATCAAAATACAAATTTATTCCCAAATCAGCTATCCCTTCTTTTGGCCATAGCATGTAACACAGTTTATTTCTACTTAGCAGATCAAGAGGTGAGGCTATTGGCAGTATAAATGATTTGTCCAAGGACAACATGTGTCATTGTAGAGATAGAACTAGGCTGCATTCCACCAGCTCCTAGACTGTGTACAATTTTGAGAACTTTCCAGTCATTTTAGGAAAACAAAGTACTTAGAAAACATAAAGAGTTTTTTTTTAATAAAAGAAAATCACTTATTTTGGAAATCACTAAATTAATCATTCTGTTGTATTTAAGAAGCTCTTTGATGTGTTCTGGTAATTAGTATTTACTGCCAGACGAATGTCTCTTGGGCATTTTAATTA
>NW_017736187.1:0-1442 GCF_001890085.2 Hipposideros armiger | reverse complement strand
GTGTGGAATGGCACACAGCTCCACTTTTCATTCATTTCACTGATACGTAGTAAGCACTGGGCCATAGGTATTCAGGTGTGGCTGCGCTCCAGTTAGTGACATCAGGATCGGCCTGAGTTCAGAACGGTCTTACAGGGATTGTGAGGTGGTAGGATGGGGTAAAGACCCATGCAGCATTGCAGTGGGAGGATGTTTTTGCACACACTCCTCTCCCTGACATCACCTCATCCTCACTCCACTATTCGTTCGTTTGTCGAATGCTTGGAAGCCCCTCTGACATGCTCAGCACATGTACAGGTTTCTGAGGCAGGTGGGCTGAGCCGGCTGCACTTACTAGAGCATGGGTGTAGCTTTGCTGGAATTCTTAAGCCCGGGTTCCCATATTGCTGAGACAGGGCCCTGCGGGAGCACTCAGGGGCTAGTAGATTTGGCTGCAGCCTGACGTTCCCGGACCAGAGGAGATGGACAGGCATGTGACCCCAGCCACATCTGCCAGATGTGCAAGGCGAGTGGATAATTGGGCTTAGGTCTGCTTCCTGGAAAGCCCCCCACCCTAAGGAATTAAGCACAGGGAGCCCCTCTGATCACACAGTCAGAGTCCAGGATCTGCACCTCTCCAGGGGCCAGGTGTATGCCTCCTGACCTGGGCATCATACCCCACCTCCCTCTGCACTTTTGTTGACCACTGTTAGGTGTGATCCTCACCAACACCAGTGCCAGTACCACGAGACTTTACCTTTGGCCACCCGCCGTGCTAGGCACATGGCATGCCGAGATTTTCTTAATTCTCACACTGCTTGTAAAATGGGCACTAGCACGAAACCCCTTTGAGATGATGAAGGAAGAGACTTGGCTGTGAACACCGCTGTGGTCCCTCAGCTCCTAAGTGCAGGCTTCGCCACGGCATCACCCTGATGATTCACCGAGCCCGGCAGTCACAATCCCAACACCGCTCAAGTCCAAGGGACAGAACTGCCTGATTCAGACTAATCTGGAATGGGTAGACTTCAATTAGAATTGGCAAGAAAGTTGGATTTTAATTACAAATAATTGTAAAGGATTTTTTATTTTCTTAACTTGGGGGAAATACTCTGGGGATCTGTTAACCTTGTCTTGGGAAATAATATGTACAAATGATGACTTGGGCCAGCTGGTTGATTTCTTCGCTACAGCTGTGCCACGGGGATGGTTTGTTTTCAAGTATTGCAAGTGGCCCCTCTCCCTGAGTGGTTGAAATGTTCCTTCTGCAGTTGTGTCTGCATTAACTCCTCCCCTTCAATGGACGCTTTCTTTCCCAGATTGGTGATTGGATGACCCCAGGCCCAGCTCAGGATGGCATTTCTCAGAGCCCTGATCAGGGGGTCTGAGTGTCGGTGGCATGAGGCAGGGGGGCTGGTCTCCCTAAATGACCCCGTTGGCACCGTGCGGTGCTATCTGCCAAG
>NW_017731859.1:1233348-1237376 GCF_001890085.2 Hipposideros armiger | reverse complement strand
GCAGCCCAGCTCCAGGTTGAGCTGTTGTTCAGCATCTTAGCTGTGGAGGGCAGTGTCACTGGCCCTCATATGTGGGATCCGAACCGAGGCCCTCTGGCGTCCCAAGCGAGTTCTTAACCATCGTGCCACTCGGCCGGCCCTTGAGGCAATCTTTGATGAGAATAACAGTGACAGTTGAGATGGGACATGAACTTGATAGCCTTCTTTACATATGCACATTGTTTAAGAATGTGCATCGCTGTTTACAAAAGTGACTTGGATATCTTGTCTCGCTTGATTAGCACCCCAGTACTGGGTAGGCAGGACAAGAATTACTATTCCCATTTATCATAAGAGAAAACCGAGGCCCAGAGCAACAAAAGGTTTGTCTAGGATCACAAAACTAGTAAGTAAGAGAGCTGGAAGAAGAATGTAAAATTTCTGACTTCTGAACCAAAGCTCAGTGGGAGGAAGGCTTCCTGTGATCTGCCTTCAGGCTAAAATGGAACTATAAGTGCCCTGAGTAGGTAAGGTGTCTGGGTAATGTCGGGGTAAATCTAAACGGTTGCTCTTTGGTTGTCTACCTCCAGAACTGACATTTCTGCCCGAACTTCCATGTGTGTTTGTTTGTTTGTGTGTTTATTTATTTATTTACTTTTTAATATATACTGAGCTTCTAGTATGTTCCAGGCACTGGGAATACGGCACAGAAGTAAAGACAACACGGTTGCTGACTTCCTAGAACATATAGCTTAGTGTAAGAGAGATCCATTGAACGGGAAATTACCAAATTAATTACAAATTGCGATAGGCACTATGAAAGAAAAGTATAGGGTGCTATGAAACAGAATAAAAAGGGGATCTCACCACTTTGGGCAGGTCAGCGAAGGCCTCTCTGACAAAAGCATATATATATATATATTTTTTTAACTTTTCACTTTACTTCTTCCAGATTTCCATTCTTATTTTTCTCTCCTGAACACTGTATCTTTTTATCCCATGTTCCCCTGACTTAAGAAATATGGGTTACATAAAGATATTAAGAATAATTTTCCCAGATTTAGATGAGGAAATCAGTTACTGTCTCCTAATAATTAAAATTTACAAATATTCCCCTGTGGTGAAAAAATGACAGATTGATTTCTCCACATTAATTGCCTATGCTCAGAAGGTTTATCATCTGTTAATGGGTTGTGATATGTTTTCCTAGTAGTATCCGAAGAAAATTTTAAAAACACAAGAATCTTGCAGATGGCGATATTATAATATCTAAAATTATGTGGAACTATAAACATATTCATAACTAGATGCCACGTGGAATGGGAACCCATTTTCCCCCATTTTTGGATTAGTTTCAGGTGTACAAAACAATGTAATTGCAATAAACCTGGGGAGGGGAGTTATCACTTTGTGAGGGGTGAAATGTCTATTACGAAAGTATATTTTAATACGTTGAAACCTAAAGGATGGAATCGGAGTCACTGAAGAGTTGGTTGAGGGTGGTCTGGCAGCAGGGGTGATGGGTGTACTAAGCAAATGGAGTAGCATGAGTAAGGGGCCCAAGACGGGACCGAGCTTGGTGCATTAGAGAAAGCGAAGACACATGTGTCCCGAGGGGAAATTAGAGAAAGGTGAACAGAGGGTCACATCATGAAGGCCTTTTGAGCCTGCTTCGAATGTACTTGACTGAGACCTAGATTCATGAGCACCCTGCTTATGGATTATTCAGGCCCTTTCCCCTTCATCTCAGATGTTCTGGGGCCACCTAGAGGCCAAAACACAATGCCCAGTGGGGCAATTAAGGCTAAAATATTTAGGCAGTGTTCCCTGCTATAGAGACAGCGGGTGGGGGCTTGCATGAGGCATTGAGTTTGGCTGGCTGCTTCCTGGCAGCCAAGACATAAAGGGAAACTGATCGGGTTTCGTGATGTTTGTTCTCTGGCAACAAAAATTAAAGTGAAAGCCAACTGAGCAGCTTCCAAGGCCAATGAGCCCTGAAACTCAGTTAAACGGAGAGGTCTCCATTTGGGACCTGACTAACAGTGTATGATTATGTCTTCAGCAAGTGCAGCCCCAAATGAATGGCAGCTCTGCCCCTGCCCATGGCTCCATTAAGCCTGGAAACATGTACTGCACTCTGTGGGAAGAGGGGAACGGAGATATTTCTGCAAGCTGGGGAGATCATAAGGTTTAGTTACTCTCCTCTCTGATGTTTGAGCTTAATGCAGGAAAATGAATAAACACAACTTGATGATGGGGGAATTAATGTGCCCATTAGCTTGCCTCTCTCCACTGGGTGATCTGAATACATTTGGAACAGAACTGCATTTCAAATACTTTCTGACTGAAGTGCTGATAATGTGGTCCACAGTTGGGAACCCAAACCACTTGGTGACTAAATGAGTCCAATTTCTCCATCCCCATTTGAGAAAATACGCACCTTCCTTTTACCTTCCAGAAATTGATGGTGGAGCTTCTTAGAGGTGGCAAACTTCAAACCCTGGGCCAAGTCAGCTGGATTTCCACAAAAAAATGGAAATCTGAAGTCCTTGTTATGAAAGGTTGCAGGAGCCTGGGAAGCCTTGCCTGAAAAGGCACACATGGCTTATAGAGCATTAAAGCTGATGTTACAAAAGCCAAATCCCTTATGAACAGAGCAGCATGTGGCCCAAGTATCTGTGCCTAAGTGGCTAAAAGCTCCAGCTTAGGCAGGCTGGGCTGTTCCTGGCATGGGCTGGGGTCTGAGAGAAGCAGAAATATCAGCCTTGGTAATGAATGTGGCTGCCTTCCCAGTGGTATGCCTGTATTCCTGAAACAGGGTGGGGAGAGGCAGGAGGCAGGCAGGAGGCAGGCAGGGTGAGGCAGGCATGCTTCAGGTTAGCTGTCATCAGGAGCTCAAGAGGTCCTCACTGAAGCAGTAGTAAGGAAGAAGCTCCAACATCTTCCTCAAGAAATAAGCTGACGTTGACCCAAGAGATGACTGCTCAGTGGGCCAGAGGCCCAGGATCTGGGAGAAAACCTAGAACCTCGTAGTTTTAAGTGCCACCATTTGGGCATAAGTTCCGGTAGTCTCAGGATAAATCTGGCTCACTTAATCAAAGACTGAAGAGAAGTCCAGGGGTAATTCCTGAAGGATTATTAGGCTGGGTTGAGACAAGACAGAGAGTGCATGAACACCAAAAAGAGCAGTAGGTAACAGCCTGGGGATGCCATCATGTATGTACTGGCAGGCCAAGGGAGAGTTCACTCGGCCGTACACTCCCTCAGGGCAGGGAGTAGCTCTTAACTATCGCATCCTCAACACCTAGTATTACACCTTGCACATACTAGGTTCTTGAGGAATATTTATTGGATGGACAAAGAGGATTCCACAAAGACTGGGGAAAAAGACAGAAATGTGAGGAGAACCAGGATGGCGCAATGTCACAGAAGTTAAGAGAGCAGAGCGCTTCAAAAAGGAGGCAGTGGTGAACTGTCAATTGCAGCAGAAAGCCAAAAAGATCAGGGACATGTTGCATATATCAATGAAACTTCTAAGCTGATGGCTTCCCAAACCCTGATCTCTAGTCCAGATCTCTCCCCGTGAGCACCAAGGCTGAATATCCAAGTCACTGCTGACCATCTCTGCCTTGACATCTCAAATGCAGATAGAACTTATTCCACAATATCACATGCTCCCAAATTAACATATTATTTTTCTTCCAACTCTTGGCCTCCTGTCTACTCTGATCCACTTCCTCTGTCACTACCCTGGCCCTGTCCGCCATTATCTCTCGTGGAAAATTGAGATAACCTCTTAAATGGTCTACTTACATCCACCCTTGCTTCCTCACAAACTTGTATTCAGAAAACAACTAGAGGGATATTTTTTCTTTTTTTGTAAAGATTTTTATTGGGGAATTGGGGAATGGGACAGTGCTGGGGAACTGGGGGAAGGGGAACAGACAAGTTGCTGCCCTTTTGTTCTTCAGTCTAGTTGTGGAGGACATTGCTTCACTGGCCCAAGTTGGCACCATCATTGCGCTCTTCCCGGGGGAGGCAGATCAGTC
>NW_017731859.1:1227738-1232423 GCF_001890085.2 Hipposideros armiger | reverse complement strand
GAACACACACACACACACACACACACACACACATATATATATATAACTGTATTAAAATTATAATAATATATACTGATAACAAAAGGTGAATACAGGTCACATTTGACTTCTGCAATTACAAGAGGTGCTCAAAGTGGTTCCCATCATTTTAATATCATTTTTTCCTTTCTTAAAATGTGTATACATTTTTATGGCACCCTCTGTGTGTGTGTGTGTGTGTGTGTGTGTGTGTTCAATGTTAGCCATTCTAATATATGTATAGTGGTTCTCATTGTGATTTTAAATTGCATTTCCAAATTGACAAATGATGCTGAGCATCTTTTCATGTGCTTATTTGTCTATAAGTGTTCAAGAAAAGTTGGTTTTTCAGTCTGTTCAGCTTTTTACCTGTCGTTAAGATAAGGTGGTGACTTCTAAGCTCCTTACATGTGAACCAGAAAGCAGAAGCCCCACTTTTGTTTTTTTTAATGGTGGCTCTAGAGATTATAATGTACATATGTAATCTTTTATAGTCTGTTTAAAGTTAATATCACACTTTAAAGTAAAATGTAGAAGCCATACAATTTTATAGGCCCCTGTGCACTTTCTTATGTTATAGTTATATGTTTCATGCCTTCATACATTAAACTCCCCAGATATTATAATTTTTGCTTCAAGTGTCATTCATGCTTTAAAGAACTCAAGGGTAAAATATATAACCCAGATATTTACTATTTCTGTTGCTTAATTGGGCTTCTTGAATCTGGAAATGCATGTTTTTACCAAATTTGGGAGGTTTTCAGCCATTATTTCTTCAATTGTGTACCATATTAATGCAAGATGTTAATAGTATGGGAAACTGAAGGGAAAGGGGAGTATGTGGGAAATCTATGTATTATGTACTCAATTTTCTATAAATCTAAAACTGTTCTAAAAAATAAAGTTTATTAATTAAAACACTAAACATGCAACTATCATGCAACCCAGCAATTGGGCTCCTGCACGTTTATCTGAGAAAAATTAAAAATGTTCACTCCAAAACCTGTATATAGAGGTTCATAACAGCTTTATTCTCAATAACCAAAATCCTGGAAACAGCCCAAATGTCCTTTATCTGGGGTAATGATTAAACAAATTGTGGTACATCCATACCATGGAATACTACTGAATGATAAAAAATGAACTGTTGATATACACAAAAACCTGGATGAAGCTTCAGAGAATTAGGCTAAGTGGAAGCGAACAATCCCCCAATTTACATACTGCATTATTCTATTTATATAACATTTTTGAAATGATGAAATTATAAAAATGGAGAAAAGATGAGTGGTCACCAGAGATTAAGGAGGAGGAAGTAGGTAGGGGAGATGTATTAGTCAGCTCAATATGCTATCACAAAATATCATAGACTGTGTAGCTCAACAGAAATTTACTTCTTATAGTTCTGGAGGCCGCGAAGTTCAAGATTAAGGGGCCAACGATTTGGTTATTGGTAAGGGTCCTCTGTTTGGTTTGCAGACAGATGCCTTCTCGTTGTATTCTCACATGGCAGAAAGATCAAGCTTGGTTCTCTTCGTCCCCTTATAAAGGCACCAATAGCATCATGGTGTTCCACCCCTATGACCTCATCCAAACCCAATTACCTCCCAATAGGTCCCACCTCTAAATACCATCACATTGGGGAGATTAAGGCTTCAATGTATGACTTTTAGGGGATACAAACATTCAGTTCATAGCAGGAGGGAAGTGAATATGTCTAAAAGAGGGTAGCATGAGGTTTCACTTGGTGATGGAACTGTTCTGTATCTTGAGTGTATCAATGTTAATATCCTGGTTGCGATATTGTATTATACTTTTGGAAGGAAGATGCTACCATTGTGGAAAATTGGCTAAAGGGTACATAAGTTCTATCTGTATTATTTCTTTCTTTCTTTCTTTCTTTTTTTTAGCTGAGCCATCCTGCCACCTGTTGGCAGCTCAGCGGCTGCTCAGCTCGGGCCGGGAATTGAACCGGCGCAACCCTGTTCCTCAGAGCTCGCACTCTTTTTTTTTTNTCCCGTGCAGGAATTGAACTGGGAACCATGTTGCTAAGAGAGCACGCGCTAACCACTGAGCCATCCCACCCATCGGCAGTTACGGGCCACTAAGCTCAAGGTGCTCTGTTCAGTCTTAGATGCAGGAGGGCATAGCGCACCATTCCATGCGGGAATTTAACTGGGAATCTTGTTGCTAAGAGGGCACGCGCTAACCACTGAGGCACCCCACCCATGGGCAGCTAGCAGCCGCTCAGCTCAAGGTGTTGTGTTCAATGTGAGTTGCAGCAGGGCTTAGCTCACCATCATGTGGGGAATTGAACTGGGGACCTTGTTGAAAAAAAGAGCACCCTCTAACCACTCAGCCATCCAGCCACCCATCGGCATCTACCAGCCCCTCAGCTCAAGGTGATGTGTTCAATCTGAGTTGCAGGAGGGCTTATCCCACCGTCCCTTGGGGAATTGAATGGGGACCTTGTTGCTAAAAGAGCACGCTGTATCCACTGAGTCATGCCACTTATCGGCAGCTAGTAGCCTCTCAGCTCAAGGTGCTGTGTTCAGTCTTAATTGAAAGAGCGCGTAGCCCACCATCCTGTGGGGAATTGAACTGGGAACCTTGTTGCTAAGAGAGTACCCTCTAAACACTGAGCCATCCAGCCACCCATCGGCATCTAGCAGCCGCTCAGCTCAAGGTGCTGTGTTCAATCTGAGTTGCAGGAGGGCTTAGCCCACCATCCCGTGGTGAATTGAACTGGGAACCTTGCTGCTAAAAGAGCAGGCTCTAACCACTGAGTCATCCCACCCATCGGTAGCTAGCGGCCACTAAGCTCAAGGTGCTCTGTTCAGTCTTAGTTGCAGGAAGGTATAGCGCACCATTCCATCTGGGAATTGAACTGGGAACCTTGTTGCTAAGAGAGCACGCGCTAACCATTGAGCCATCCCACCCATCGTCAGCTAGAAGCCGCTCAGCTCAAGGTGCTGTGTTCAATATGAGTGGCAGAAGGACTTCGCCCACCATCCCGTGCAGGCAGTGAACTGGGAACCTTGTTGCTAAAAGAGCACGCTCTAACCACTGAGCTATCCCACCCATTAGAGCTATCCCACCCATCGGCAGCTAGCAGCCGCTCAGCTCAAGGTGCTGTGTTCAATCTTAGTTGCAGGAGTGGGTAGCCCATCATCCCATGCAGGAGTCGAACTGGCAACCTTGTTGCTATGAGAGCATGCTCTAACCATGGAGCCCCTCGGCCAGCCTAAGCAAGGCCACTGTTGAACCTGCCCAGACTTTTTCTCAGAAGCAGGTATCTCCTCAGAGTAGGCTAGGCCTATTTCCAAGAGGGCAGTCAGGGAACCTTCAGAGGTCACCAGCTGGCTTGTGTGTCTTTGAGGGGGAGCAGAATATGCCACACCAAATATGTCCTTTGTGCATAAGGATTGTTTTGAGCTAAAAGCAGTCAAAACCCAGGAAATTCAGGAAAAGCTCTTTATCTTCCCTTCAACTACCTAAATTTACATTTTGATGACATGGGCCGGAAGGGAGCTATTACCAGAGATACCTAAGGAGCTTATCTGCACAGCAAGACAACCTGTTGTTTTCCAAAACATCTCCTCTCACCTTTCTGTGAATGGCTTTCTTTCCGTTTGTGTCTCTAGAACTCTACCTTTTTCTTTAGCTCAGGATGTTATATAAGCCTCAATTCCCTGACTGCTTTTATGTCTCATATTTTTATGTGGCTTCCTCTATGTATGGAATTTCTTCAATTTTCTCCTGTTAATCTGTTTTATATCAATTTAAGTATTAGAGTAGCCAAAGAACCTAGAAGGGAAGAAGGAAAAAGTTTTCCTTCCCTCCATCTTCACCTGTGGTATTGATAGAAACAGCGACAAAAGCAATGCCAGAGGCAGTCCCATGGCACATCATTAAAAGATGTTCCTCTAGTCTGACAGCAATTTTGAATCAGGTCACTTTGGGAACAGATGTCCAACCAGCCTTGAAAATCACCCAGTCCTTAGTTTCTGGAATTTGTCTCTGTTTATGGAAAATCAAAGTAACTTTTGCCTGTTTCAAGTCTCATTCTTTGCGATTCTGTGAAGAAATTAGTTTTCTGTTCAACAAATATTTAAATGACCACCATGAGCCAACAGGTGCTGCTGTTACAAATAGTGTGTTTGTTATTCCATGTAAAAATGACTCAGGCCCAGGGGATGGATTGTGTCTGGGCAACGGGGCTTTGGTTCCTTTAAGAGTACTAGGTGTTATACTTTAGTCTCCTTAAATGTGGACTGCAAATCCCTCTTTAATGTGTGGGATGCTTGAGTGTAGCCTTTCCCAGGTTAAGGTTAAATGTCCCCTGGGGTTCCTGTTCTGCATTACAAATTAACACCCACTCCCCTCCTGATACAATCTATGGTTGGAATTTGACCACAGCAAACTTTCTGCATATTAAGGATAACGTGTTAGTCCATCTGGGCCACTCCTGGTTCCATGATAAATTTACATTGAAACAATGAGCTGTGGCCTCAGAATGTCCTATCCTCTGTTCTACTGCTATAATCTAGCATTTCAGGAAAGAAAATGTGTTTTCTCTAATGAGCACCTCTTTTGGCTGCAAGCGACTCACTCCAGGCATTGCACATACCTGATGGAAGTCTTGAGGCAATCTTTTTTTTTTTTTT
>NW_017731859.1:1212653-1217606 GCF_001890085.2 Hipposideros armiger | reverse complement strand
TTGACTTGGAGCTGATGGGTCCTGGAAAAACACACTGTTCCCCAATAAAATTTCAAAACAAACAAACAAACAAACAAACAAACCACAAAACATTGTCTGCAGACAATGCTCCCTTTTCTTATTTGCACCATGAGTGGACCACTCCCCCTGCCCCATCCTCAGTAGCCAACTGTTCCATACTAAGTTCTTTTAACAAGAAGGTAGTTTAATCAGTGTTGGGTTTGTAGCCTTCAAATACTATTTCAGTCTTTGGGGTTGCTGTCATTGACATTTTTTTTTCTTTTTTAAAGATTTTTATTGGGGAATTGGGGGATGGGAACAGCGATGGGGAGTTGGGGGAAGGGGAACCGACAAGTTGCTGTCCCTTTGCTCCGCAGTCCAGTCGCGGAGGACGCCGCCCCACCGGCCCACGTTGGCACCATCATTGCGCTCTTCCCGGCTGAGGCAGATCAGTCACCAGCTTCTGGACGGCCGCTCACTGTGGCTGCTAGCCGCTCACACTGGCTACTGGCTACACACGGCAGCCCATGGCAACCCACTGTAGCAGGGGCTACAGCCCACACTGTCACCGGCGACTCACAGCAGCCCAGCTCCAGGTTGAGCCGCCGTTCAGCACCTCAGCTGTAGAGGGCAGCGTCACTGGCCCTCATATGTGGGATCCGAACTGGGGCCCTCCGGCGTCCCAAGCCAGCTCTTAACCATCGCGCCACTCAGCCAGCCCGACATTTTTTTTAAAGTGGATACATTAGATTTCATTTATTTATTTTATTTTATTTTTTAAAAATATTTTATTGGGGAATTGGGGGAGGGGAACGGTGTTGGGGAATCGGGGAAGAGGAACAAAAAAGTTGCTGTCCTTTGGTTCTTCAGTCTAGTGTTGGAGGACATTGCTTCACTGGCACGTTGGTATTGTGATCATTGCGCTCTTCCCAGGTGAGGCAGTCACTCGTCGGCGACTGGACAGCGACTCATGGCAGTTCTCACCTGCTGCTGGCTGCTCACCGGCCGGCCACACATGGTAGCTCACAACAGCCCACTGCAGCCTACGCTGTCACTGGCGACTCACAGCAGCCCAGCTCCAGGTTGAGCTGTTGTTCACCATCTTAGCTATAGAGGATGCAGCGTCACTGGCCCATGTGGGATCCGAATTGGGGCCCTGCTGCTCAGAACTGGTGTCCCAAGCCAACTCTTAACCAACGCGCCACTCAGCTGGCCCTGTCATTGGCTTTTAGTAAGGTGAGATGTTTGGTCCTTTTGGAGGCCTTTAGTTGCTTACAGTATGCAACAGACAGCACTATGAGGTGGGTAGCCTAGAGGTGATGTATTATTTGATGTGTGTGCCTGACTTTTGGAGAGGGTTGGCACTATCATCCCACATACTTCACCCAGTATAGGTTCCTGCAATCAAAACCCTGATATTGCTTCCCCTCCAATCCCCTGCAAACACATAAACACCAGACCTTTTCCCTCCTTACCTGTGGGATGGTGTTAAGGAGAAATTGGTCTTCAGGGCTCAGACCTCATCCAGTCCTTATTCCCAATGTCTGGCCAAATGTATAGACTTTTGATCTGACCCCCAACCCCGCAAAACCCCACGTCTCTCCCTTCTCACACACCTGCCTCTTCCCTTCCTCCCTCTCTCCCATCGAAGAACACACACACACACACACACACACACACACACATTTTCACAACAGATTGGTTTTCATTTCTCAACATGACTGTGCCCTGTGAGTGCAAGGTTTGGTCTCGAAGTAGTTGGCCATTTTTCACTGGCTAGACCTTGAAGATTCCGCACACAGTTCTGAGGTCTCTGACCTCCCTTCTGAAGTTCCGCCTGCCCAGGTGGTCACATGAAGTGGTGGGTTTCTCCACACTTCCTTGACCCTCTTGTGACTCATCTCCATTTGGATTCAGTGCTTCATTCAGCCTGTGAGCATGGTCAAATAATGTGAGCCTTCTAGCTTTTTTAGACTCAATTGAAGGACTTGGAGTTTTAGGAGAGGCTTTTTTTCTTGAACTCCCTTGAAGGGGTCTTTTTATCCCCGTGGTTGTCTCGGGCACCTGGAAGGAGAAGAGGACGAGCACAGAAGGACATTGGTTTGGGGGAAGAAGGTGGGGGGTTGGATGAGAACAGGTTCTTCAGGAGAAAGGGTGCAGTCTGAGGAAGGGATGTGTGCCAGGCAAGGACAGGGGAGGAGTTTAGTGGGCAGGTAGTCAAAGGGGGAGAAGAGGAGTTTGGATGGGGTCACCTCATCTTGCTTCTGCCTCTGGACTTCAATGGACAGGTGGCCTTCCTCTTCCTCCTCCCTTTGGTGCTTCAGGTGGATTTTCCATAACTACTAGTTACCTGCAGTTTCCTGGTCACCCTTGCCACCTCAGTGGCTCCCAGTGATCTGCCCCAGGCCTCCTAAACTCCCTATATAAGCCCTTCTCCAGGACAATGACGGGCCACACCCTTCAGCTGTTTGTTGGGTAAAGCTCTCCTCTAGCCAATAGTAGCCCTGAAGGGGCTTTGACAGACAACACAGAGCAGCATTCTGACACGTCCATGGGGGAGGGCCCAGCATGCTCTAGTAAAAGAAAGGGGGGATTTTCTTAGCACCCCCAAATAGCTTTCTAAACTGACCTGCCACCATCCTCATCTCATGTCAATTCTGGTGGGTCACGTGGCAGATAGGATGTCTCCTCCAAACCCTTCCCCACAACCACCCTGTTCATGGCACACTCTGTTTTCTTTCACCCTTCACCATTACCAGTTCTTTTTTAAATACCTTCTCTTCAGTACATCCATGGCAATGAGGCCATATGTAAGTCTATGTGGAGATGGTCATCATCTCCTTTCCCTCCTACAAATTCCTCTACACACCCTGAAGACCATTCAGTCGTTGGCTACCATCAGGGACCTTTTCCAACCCACCTCTTTCTCCCAGTGTCCACGTGGCTCTCCTCAGTTTTCTGTTTTCCAGTCTGAAAGCACTGCCTTCAGTGAATAGATTTGCTCAACTGGTTATCTTAACGTTGTTTCAAATCTGAGGTGTCATGTTCACCCCAGTAGTGCCTAAGTACCTAGACTTAGGTATTATCAGTGTAGGGTGAATGAGACAGGTATTTACATGCCAAGAAGTTGAGCTTGATGTTTGCATGTAGGAAACTGCAACCCCCTCCAGCCCTCACCTCTTTAAGAAACTCCGGGAGTCAGAGCCTTGGTCTGAGGGGTGCAGACTCAGGTCCGCAGAGGTCTGGGGGCCCAGGTCCTGCTGGGTCAAGGTGGGGACCAGAGGGAGGACGTTGCCCCCCACAACCCCTCAGCCATGGGAATTGCTGTGCTGGGCGGCAGGATGCGACATCCACGGACTTCCCTGAGAGGAGTCGGGGCAGTGAGGGCTGTGGTCTGAGGGACCCGGCCTCAGATCAACAGAGGGAGGTTCCCAGGAACTGCCAGGGCTCAAAGTGAAGACCACAAGGGAGGACTGAGGGACCCTAGAACCCAGAGCACAGTCAGCCCTGGGAGTCCCCAGGGCGCGATGATCACACGAGACTTTTCCTGACTCCCACATCTGGGTGCGAGCGAGACCGGCGACTTGGTATAAGGTGCAGGGCCTCAGGTCGGCAGACGGAAGGGTCCTGGTGCATTCAGGCCTCAAGGTGAGGACGCAGAGGGAGGACCGAGAGACCCTAGGCGCCAGAACAGCACCGGGAGTGGGACACCCAGAGGGCGGGATGACCACGCACGGCGTTTCTGGACTCGCACGGCGTTTCTGGACTCCCACTTCCGGGTCTCAGACGAGCGCTGACTCCATATAAAGCGGGGCCTCAGGGCGGCAGAAGGGAGGATCCTGGTNTTGCTTCACTGGCCCAAGTTGGCACCATCATTGCGCTCTTCCCGGGGGAGGCAGATCAGTCGCCGGCTTCTGGACAGACGCTCACGGCAGCTGCTGGCCGCTCACACTGGCTGCTGGCTACACACAGTAGCCCATGACAACCCACTGCAGCAGGGGCTGCAGCCTATGCCGACGCCGGCGACTCATGGCAGCCCAGCTCCAGGTGGAGCTATTGTTCAGCATCTTAGCTGTAGAGGGCAGTGTCACTGGCCTTTATATGTGGGATCTGAACCAGGGCCCTCTGGCATCCCAAGCCAGCTCTTAACCAACGTGCCACTCGGCCGGCCCCGAGGGATATTTTTTCCAATTGTAATTTTTAAATTTAAATTTATTTTTATTTACATTCAGAAAAATTCACTTTTCTGGTGTACAGTTTGATGAGCTTTGACAACCATTAGCACACAGTCATGCAACCACTACCATATCCAAGACACAGAATAGTTCCATAACTACCCCAAAAAGGTTACCTCATGCTGCCCCTTTGTAGTCAAACCTCCTGCCCCACACACATAACGCCTGGCAACCACTGATCTGTTCTACATCCCAATAGTTTTACCATTTCCAGGATGTCACAGGAATGAAATTGTAGCATACACAGGCTTCTTTCACTCAGCATAATGCATTTGAGATTCATCCATGTTGTTGTGAGTATCAGTAGTTTGTTCTTTTTATTACTGAGTAGTATTCCATTGGGTGGATGTGTCACAGTTTATTTATCCATTCCCAAGTTGAGGGATGTTTGGGTTGTTTCTCGTTTTTGTTTGACAATTATGAAAAAGCTGCTATAAACATTCACATGGAGGTTTTTGTGTGAACATATGTTTTCATTTTACTTGGGGAAATACCTAGGAGGATTGCAGGTCACACGAGGCGTATATGTTTAACTTAAAAATCCAGCCAAACTGTCTTCCAAAGTGACAGCATCACTTTGCATTCCCAGCAGCAATGGATGAGGCTTCTAGTAGCTTTATAACCTCACCAGTACTTGGCTTATCAATGCGTGTGTGTGTGTGTGTGTGTGTGTGTGTGTGTGTGTGTGTGTATACACACACACACACACACACACACA
>NW_017731859.1:1203842-1206251 GCF_001890085.2 Hipposideros armiger | reverse complement strand
CTGCAGCAACCCGGAAGAGAAGGGGTCAGGCACTTCGCAGGCCATGCCAGACACTGGCCTCTCGCTTAGAGATGCCATAGACAGTATGGTGGCTACTCTGGTGCGGTTCCTGCTCCTGAAGTACCGTGCAAGGGAGCCGACCACAAAGGCGGAAATGCTGAGCATCATCACCAAACAGCACCAGGACCACTTCCCTGAGATCTTCAGCAAAGCCTCTGAGTGCCTGCAGCTGATCTTTGGCGTTGATATGAAGGAAGTGGACTCCATCAACCACACCTATATCCTGGTCAACACCTTGGACCTCACCTACAATGGGACATTGAGTGATGAGCACAGCATACCCAAGGCCGGCCTCTTGATAAGTATTCTGGGTGTGATCTTCATGCGTGGCAACTGTGTCTCTGAAGAGGACATCTGGGAAGCGCTGAGTGTCATGGGAGTGTATCCTGGGAGGGAGCACTTCATCTATGGGGAGCCCAGAAATCTCACCAAGGTTTGGGTGCAGGAACAGTACCTTGAGTACCGGCAGATTCCTAATAGTGTTCCTGCACGCTACGAGTTCCTGTGGGGTCTCAGGGCCCACAGTGAAACCAGCAAGATGAAAATCCTGGAGCTTTTGGCCAAGGTCAATAATACCATGCCCGAGGCCTTTCCTATCTGGTATGAGGAGGCCCTGAGAGATGAGGAAGAGAGATCGCAAGCCAGGGTTGTTGTCAAGGTCAATGAGATGGCCAGGGCCTATTGTACTGCCACCTTCAACACCTTCTCTTGCCTTGAGTCTGAGACAGATTTTTCACTCAGTGTTTGAAGAGAGCAATCCATTTTCTAAGTAGTGCAGAGGCAAAATGGGGAGTGGGAGTACTGAGTATATAACATCTTTGTGTTCCTGCTCTACAAGGGTGGTTTGGCAGGTTTTTTTTTTCTACTTGGTATTTTTCATACATTGTTCCTATTAATAAAAGGTTTAATTAACTTCGAGTTCTAAGTTTACAAATGACATTGGTCATAAATGTATTGCTGTTTATCCAATTTAAGAAGTATTTTGCCTATTTTGTATTTACACTTATTTTGCCACCATTGTCTTTTAACTTTCATACTAGCTTTTTAAGTGATTATTCCACTGCCTTTACTATATATTTACCTTTACCACTGAAATTGCTACTTTCATATGTTTTCTGGTTACTAATTAGAACTCTTACTTTTCAGCTTAAAAAAAAAGTCCTTTTGACATTTCTGATAAGGCCAGTTTAGTGGTGATGAACTCCCTGAACCCCTTTAACTTTCACTTGTCTGGAAAACTTTCTCTCTCCTTCCATTCCGACTAATAACTTTGCTGGGTAGAGTTTTCATGGTTGGAAGTTTTTTTGCTTTGTTTCTTTAAGCAATTTGAATATATCACGTCACTCCCTTCGGGCTGCAAAGTTTCTGCTGAAAAATCTGCTCATAGTCTTATGGGAGGAATGGGAAATTCCCTTATACTTAGCAAGTGTTTTTCTCTTGCTGATTTTAAGATTCTCTGCATTTTACTATGTTGTACAACACATTGAGAAACCTTTTATCTTATTTTGTGATCTTTAACAAGTTAACATGGCATTTAGAAAAGTAGTGAACCATTCATTTTGAGAAGATAGGCTTGCTAGTTAGGGATATTGAAACATTTGGATATGTGTGTCATAGAGAAGTAGGGCTACAAACCACCGTTTCTCGAGGGGCTCTTGGGCATCGTGATGGTCTCTGGTAGCCTATCAAAGGTTCTCCAGGTCTTCTCATGATATCAGAGGAAAAGGTTTAAGAAAATTCTGTTTATATGTTTGAAATATGAGTTTAATTATGTTAGAAATCGGGTTATAGTTTTAGTAAGCATTATAGTCTTAAATGTTGGTTATTTACTACTAGGATTGTATTATTTATTTTGTCTTGGCTAATTTCAGATAACCAGTACAGTCAATTGGCTAACACTTTTTTTTGTGTCTTGTATGCTATCAATTTTATTTATCAAATTTACATTTATTGTTGTTACTCTATTATTGTGTTATATTCTCAATACACTGAAAAGGTCAATAAAAAAAGTTTACTTGGAAACGTGAAAGAAGTCCGCAGTAAAATTAATGGGGTCAAGAAATACAGAAAAAGTTTAAAAAAAAAGTTAGTTCTGGCCTTCTCTTACCCCTTTTACCGTGTCATTGTATACAATTAAAAGATATATACCTGGATATGCTTGGCTTATTCAAGAATGCAGGAGAAATTAAATCTGAATAAAATCTCTGTTCACTGGCTCATTTCTGTCCTCAAACATTCACTGAGCCTCTGTCCTCTGGAAGGCCCTGTGTTAGTAGTGGGGACACTAGGATCAGCAGGACACACCCACCCATAGAATGAAATGTCGGAGCCCCAGTCCTATAAGGCAGG
>NW_017731859.1:1184183-1203567 GCF_001890085.2 Hipposideros armiger | reverse complement strand
AATCTCCACCTGGGGCAGGTAGGGACGGGCCCCTACACTCTTGTCCCAGCGCAGGTGAATACAGTGCTCAAACTCGATGTTTTACACCCGTCATCTGCAAGGATTCCTGCAGAAATATGGTGGTGTTGCTTTAAGTGGTGCCCAGAAGCCACTAGACTGACGCCCTTTCCCCCGGCCATGGAACACCAGACACAGGGCATTAAAAAGGATATTTTAATTGCGTTATATTGAGTGTAATTTGTACAATGCTAAGCAAGATATTTGGTGGGGGTAAATGAATGAAAATTATGCTTTGGATGTAAGAGCAGCTGGGAGGGAGGGAAAAAGTTGGTCTTGGACTCAAATTCTAGGAGCTTTGCACACAGCTGGGAAAGACTCTGGAGGACCTATTATTTAATTTGGGTGTAGGGGAGTCTTTGAACTAAGATTGAACATGGCACCTTGAGCTGAGCTGCCAATGGGTGGCTGGATGGCTCAGTGGTTAGAGCGTGCGCTCTTAGCAAAAAGGTTTCCAGTTCGACTCCTGCATGGGATGGTGGGCTATGCCCACCCGCAACTAAGATTGAACACGATACCTTGAGCTGAGGGGCCGCGGGCTGCCGACAGATGTCCAGATGGCGACTGGACTTGGAGCTGAGCTAGCTGCGCCCTCCACAATTAAGATTGAAGGACAACAACTAGGCTGTTCCCCTTTCCCAATTCCCCAACACTGTTCCCCTTCCCCAATTCCCCCCAAAAAAATCTTAAAAAAATTTTTTTTAAATAAATAAATAGGTTCTCTAGGAGGGAAATTGTCCTGAGTTTTATTTATGAATTAGTAGTTTTGGCTAGTTTAATATTCTCTGTCCTATTGCATTGCATATTACCTGAGATATGAAAAACCACCAAACAAAAACCAAATTTTCCAGAGTAGAGAGTGGTAGGGCTTGGCAATAATATAATTGTGGAAGTAACTGCCACTCATCAAAGTTCCTATGTACACCAGGCACTGTGCGAGTCGCTTTACAAACACTCCATACTTTCCTGCAGTCCTACAGGACAGGGCTCATCAGACCCACTTACTTCACAGACGAAGAACCTCAGGCTCACAGGCCTGGTAATTTCCCCTGGGTCACGTGGCTAGTAAGTGACAAGGCGGAGACGGATGGACCCCTGGTCTGAATTCATGTAGAGTCTATGCTGTTCCCACCCATCGCAGCCTGTGGCCAACCTTCTACCTCACAATTCATTTCTTTTCTCAGCACTGTGCATGGCTTCTCTCAGACGACACAGTAGGATCCAGAGGCCCAGGTAGTAAAAGCAGGCCTAAGGAAGGAAGGTGACAATGAGGATCAGACACAGTCTGGGTACTGTCTGTGGCCTTTATTTACCTAGGGTCCTCCTGCCCAAGTCCCAGGGCTCCTGGAGAGCTGAGGTGCCGGCATTTCTGCCCAATGCCAGCACGTTCCCGCATCCTTCCCCTAGTTTCCCCTGTGTCCCTTACTGTCCAAATATGAAACCTGACCTGCTAAACAGCTGGTCACTGCTACCTCCTCTGAAGGCTGCACCCACACCCAGTGGCACAGCCCCAAATCTCTTCCCTTCCCCCTGACATAGAGCTTTCTTCAGGCTGTCTTCACTGAATAAACTTGCTCTGCTGGGTGTCCTCGTCTTGTTTGAAATGTGGGGGCTTGCTCATGTCAGTGTGTGTACTACTTAGGCTTTGGTTTTAACAGTGTAGGGGTGATGAGGCACATACACGGATGTTGCAAGTTGTGCTGGGTGTTTGCATGCAGAAAAGTACAACTTAAAAACTGATGAATGCACCCAGGAAGGGGCTTGGCTTAACCAGAGGCCTGTGTCCCTTATGGAAAAAGCTCTTCTCGGGGGTGGCTGGTTAGCTCAGGTGGTTAGAGCACAGGCTCTTAACACCAAGGTTATCAGTTCGATTCCCACATGGGCCAATGAGCTGCGCCCTCCACAACTAGATTGAAGACATTAAGGACTTGACTTAGAGCTGATGGGTCCTGGAAAAAACACTGTTCCCCAATAAAGTTTTAAAAAAAAAACCCAAAACCCAAAACATTTTGTGATCAATTTCAGCCGATTTATTTTCCTAGATAGAGTGTCTTTCATCTGGGTTTTGTCTCTGTAGGAAAGAGATGGTGGAGTTAACAATAAGCCAGAGTGGCTATATTAATATCAGACAAAGAAGATTTCGGAGGGAAGAACATTATCAAAGGTAAAGAAGTCATTTCGTAATAATAAAGTTGTCAATTCATCAAGAGAACAAAAAAAAATCTAAACATTTTGCTCCTAATAGCAGAGCTTCAAACTGCGTGAAATAAAAACTGATAGAACTGCAAGGAGAAACAGACAAGCCCACCAGCGTAGTCAGAGATTTCCATACCCTTCTCACAATAAGTGAAAAAAACACAAGTAGACAGAAAATCACTAAAGATACAGAAAATCTGAACTACATCACCAATTAAATGAACCTAATTGACATTTACAGAATAATCTCAGTAACATCAGAATTTACATTCTTTTCAAGTGCACATGGGACATTTACCAAGATAGATACAATATTTTGGTCATAAAGCAAGTCTCAATAAATTGAGAAGTATTCAAATCATGCAAAGTTTATTCTCTGACCACAATGGAATTAAATGTGTAATCAATAAGAGAAAGATGTCTGGAAAATCCCCAAGTATTTGAAAACCAAATAATATATTCCCAACTATCTCATGGGAAAAAAAAACAAATCAAAGAGAAATTAGGATATATTTAAAATGGAATGAAAACGAAAACACAACACAACAGAATTTATGTGATGCCACCAAAGCTGTACTTACAGGTGAATTTATGTTACTAAATGCCTATATTTGAAAAGAGGAAATACCTCAAATCCATCTCATCTTCTCCCTTAAGAATCTATAAAAAGAAAAGCACATTAAACCTTCTGAAAAATAGATGTAATAATAAAGACCAAAACAACTCAATGAAATAGAAAACAGAAAAGCAATAGACAAAATCAATGAAACCAAGAGGATTTTGGAAGAACAATAAAATCGATAAACCTCTAGCCTGACAAATGAGAACAAAAGGAGAAAAGATGCAAATAACTGATATCAGAAACAAAAATGGTGGCATCACAACAGATTCTACAAATAATAAAATGATAAAAAAATACTATGAACAACATATGCCAATAAGTGTGACATCTTGTATGAAATGGACAAATTCTCCGAAAGACAAAATACCAAAATTCACTCCAGAAGAAATACACTTTAACCATACCTGAGTTTATGCTAATGAGGTGACACTTGGTGGGCTCCTAGATAGCTTCAGGAAGGAGGCCAGAGGAGGCAACCTACTGTGATTAAAGGGTTGGAACTTTGAGCCCCACCCTTGACTTTTGAGGGGGGGTGAGGGACTGGAGATTGACTAAATCACCAATGACCAATGATTTAAGCAACCATGCCTACATAATGGAACCTCCACAAAAATCCCTAAACAAAGCGGCCAGGAGAACGTCCGAAAGGTTGGCTACTGTGAAAAAGGCATAGAGACCCCATGCCCCTTCGCCCATACCGTGCACTATGCATTTCTTCCTTTTGGCTCTTTCTGAGCTGTAACCTTTATTATATACCAGCAACAGTAAGTAAAAGGAGGAGGAGGGGGAGGAGGGGAAAAGGAGAAGAAATACATAACCTACATCGCCTTTTATACACTACTGAAATTGAACTTGTAGTTAAAAATATTCCAGAGAGAAAATTTCAGGCCCAGATGGCTTCACTGGTGAAGTCAATCAAATATTTAAAGAATTAACACCAATTCTTCACAAACTCTTCCAAAAATAGAAGAGGAGGGAACACTTTAAAACTCATTATCTGAGGCCCATATTACTGTGAAACCAAAGCCAAAGACATTACAGGAAAAGAAAACTACAGACCAATAGCCTTTATGAATATGGGCACAAAAATTCTCAACAAAATACTACCAAACTGAGTCCAGCAACCTATAAAAAAAATTACACCCCATGACCAAGTGCAATTTATCCCAGGAATGCAGCGATGGCTTAACATCCAAAAATCAATCAATGTAGTATCCCATATTAATTGATTAAAGGAAAAAAACACACGTGATCATAGACACAGAAAGACCATGTGACAAAATTCAACATCTTTTCATGATAAAAACACTCAACAAACTAAAAGCAGAAGTTCCTCAACCCAATAAAAGCAATGCACAAAATCATCACAGCAGGGCCGGCCAAGTGGCTCAGTTGATTAAGAGCTCGCTCAAGAGTGCGAGCTCTGAGCAACAGCGGTTAGATTCCCTGCCCGAGCTGAGCTGCCGCTGAGCTGCCAACAGGTGGCAGGATGGCTCAGCTTAAAAAAAAATGTTTCACTTAGAATTCCTGCCTCCAGCTGTTAGTTAGTCTGAACTTCAACATGTTCAGAGAGAACTTGGGTTAAATCCTCCTTTCCACCTGGGCTGTTTCTTCTCCGTCCCTGAGCCCACCTTTCTTTGCCTATAAAAGCCACCACTTACTGAGCCCTTACTGTGCTCAGCACTGTATCAGGGATTCAACATGTATGACCCCGTACCTTCTCCTATAAGATAGAACTCTTACTTTTCTTCCCTCGCTTTAAAGAAAAGAAACTGAGGCTCTGAGAACTTAAGAGACTTGTCCAAGGTCACACAGTAGTAAGAGGTAGAGAGCCTAGATTTGAGTCTAGGTCTGAATCTGGGCTCACTGCTGTTGTGATGGCAAGTATGTCCTCTTCTCATCTCTCTACTGCTCCCATATATGTATTGATCCCACCCCCTAGAATGCCTTTCCTTCTCTTACACATATCCAGATCATACTCACCCTTTCCCTAACAACTGTTTCTGTTTACCAACTGTAACTGGACGACCAGATTCCAGCAGTACAGTCACTAGATACTTAGATGTTCTGATTTTTCTAAAAAATCAACCCGATGCATTTTGACATTCCACTGTCTATCTTGACAAGAAAGTCAGAAAATGAAGTTTTGCTTGTCTAGGATGCACTTCAGAAATAACAACCCTCAAAACATACTGTTTCTCTGCAGAGCAAACTTGCTGCCCCCATTTAAAGGACTGCCCTGGCTCTCCACCTGTTTATTTATTTTACTTTATTAAAATACTGAGTTTACTTCACATGTATATTTTTGTCTCCCCACCATTTCCATTTGTCTGACCACCACTATTACTATGTCCTACTATAACATTCAATACATACTTAAAACTAAGCGAAGGGTGGAGTTCCATCTTTAAAAACTAAACAGGCATTTTGGACAACACATTCTTGGCAATGGAACCTGGACAACATTTATCAGACACGGAACCTGGACAACATTTATCAGATACGATAGGAAAGTTCTCACTCTGCATTATATTAATAAAAAGGACAGCCCGATATCAACTGTTACAGAAATGAAATAAGATGGAAATTAAAAAAAAAAGATTTTATTGGGGAACTGGGGGAGGGGAACAGCGTTGGGGAATTGGGGCAGGGGACCAGACAAGTTGCTGCCCTTTTGTTCTTCAGTCTAGTTGTGGAGGGCGTCGCTTCACTGGCCCAAGTTGGTATTATCATTGTGCTCTTCCCGGGTGAGGCAGATCGCTCGCCGGCCACTGGAAGGCCGCTCACGGCAGCTCACGCTGGCTGCCGGCCGCTCACGCTGGCTGATGGACACTCACAGTAGCTCACGGCAGCTGACTGTCACCCCACTCTAGCCTACGCCATCGCAGGCGACTGACTCACAGCAGCCCAGCTCCAGGTCAAGCTGTTGTTCACCATCTTAGCTGTAGAGGGCGCAGTGTCACTGGCCCTCATGTGGTATCTGAACCGGGGCCCTGCTACTCAGAGCTGGCATCCCAAGCCAACTCCTAACCAACATGCCACTCGGCCGGCCCAAGATGGAAAATTTTAACAAGCAGTTTCAACTATTTTCTTAAAGAGACTTCCTCCACTGCCAGAGCTCTTGAATAGCCTCCTGGTCAGTCACCGGAAGCAATTCTTCATACAGACAATGGATGCTAAGGGTCGGCCGAGTGGCTCAGTTGGTTAAGAGCTCGCTCAAGAGTTTGAGCTCTGAGCAACAGCGGTTCGATTCCCAGCCTGAGCTGAGCAGCAACTGAGCTGCCAACAGGTGGCAGGATGGCTCAGCTTAAAAAACAAACAAACAAACAAAAACAGTGGATGCTAGGTGCAAATGAAGAATGAGGAAGTTAAACAAAGGGATGCTACTTTAATACAATACATTCAACGATGTTTCTCCATGGTAACAAATGCAAGTGAGGAAACTGACAGAGGTTTGACATTTTCTTGTTTCACTTTAACACTGACTCATCACAATGATGAGAAGGTTAATGCATCCAGAGATATGAAATGTCAGAGACATTTTATTATTATTATTATTATTTTTTAAGATTTTTATTGGGGAATTGGGGGGATGGGAACAGTGCTGGGGAATTGGGGAAAGGGGAACAGACAAGTTGCTGTCGTTTTTGTTCTTCAATCTAGTTGTGGAGGATGTTGCTTCACTGGCCCAAGTTGGCACCATCATTGCGCCCCTCTCTGGCGAGGCAGATCAGTCGCCGGCTTCTGGACGGCCGCTCATTGCGGCTGCTGGCCGCTCACGCTGGCTGCTGGCCACACACGGTAGCCCATGGCAATCCACTGCCACAGGGACTGCAGCCCACGCCGTTGCCGGCGACTCATGGCAGCCCAGCTCCAGGTCGAGCTGTTGTTCAGCATCTTAGCTGTGGAGGGCAGTGTCACTGGCCCTCATATGTGGGATCCGAACCGGGGCCCTCTGGCATCCCAAGCGAGTTCTTAACCATCGCGCCACTCGGCCGGCCCAGAGACATTTTAAAAATATTGGCACCGTGTCCATCTTTGAAGTTGTTAAGTTCTTAAAAACTATAGGATGTGGTTGTAAATAAACTAAATAATGAACAGTGACATAAAACAGTGGGAGAACTGCAACTTAACTATCTTCACTTCATTATCCAAGTTTCATTGAAAGAAAATAAAACCATAATTCAATTCTCTCTAGATGTGGAAACTAAGGCCCAGGGAGAGCAGGTTTGCCCCAGTCAGTGGCAGAAATGAGACTGGAACCCAGACCTTCTTGGGTGCTAAGCCAGTGCTCTGTGAGCCCTGCTGCGTCCATAAGTGAGCAAGGAGCGCCTTCTCTTGTTAAGGGTGCATGAATTCTAGCACATGGCTCATCAAAATTTATTGAACCATCAATGTCTGCAATAAAAAGCTCAGCGAAATTTCCTTTTTAATGAAAGTATTAACAACACCATTTGAGAGAACATTGTTTATTTGTAATATCGCCTCCTGTTAAGCTTGATTTAGTGTTTAAGCAGCGAGATCTAATCTTATATAAATCTCAACAGTAAATAATTCAGGTTTCCAATCAAATAAGGCATGGATTCAACGTCCAGGTTTGTATTTCTTTCTCTAATTGACAATGCAGCCTTTTGCTGCCATTTATACAGGGAACAGTGTGTCTCACCTGTAATCAAATGAACTCTTTAAATTAAATACTGCTCAGTTCCTTCTGCTTTGAAGTTTTCTTTAAACAATCTGAATCCACAAGTTTCTCAAATTTGAGCAGACATTCATTTTTGTTTGCTGAAGTGTTTTTTTTTAATTTTTATATGGAGATGGAAGAAATCTATAGAGTTTTGAAGTCTTAACTGTAACTGGGGTTTATATATTGAAATTCTAAACACTTATAAGGTAATATTAGATTTGGATGCCAACCGGCATACACTCGAAACTTGTCTAATTTCCCAGGAGCTAGTGCAGAGAGCAGCTTTCAATCATTTGTTCATTCTGACTTCTGGCTTTTCATGTCAGCAAACATTTTCTGATTGCCCATTCTGAGCAGGGCACCATGGAGATCCAAAGATGAGGTGTGGAGTACGGGGTACAGGAAGGGGAGTGGTGAACTGGTACAGGGATGACTAAATCCTGTCTCTGGGATACAGATCCTCGCATCGCTCGTGGTCTAGAAAGATGATTAGGACAGGGACACATGTGTCACTCAGGAGGGACAACAGAGGGTGGAAGTGTTTCAAGACAGAGTTTCAGGAGGGCATCCCAAAGGAGAGGGGATGGAAACTTGGCCTTGTAAGAACCGGGGAATTTCAGCAGGCATACCTGAGAGGGCTGGCAGCAAGAGTATTCCAGGTGGAGGGAACAGCAACAGCAATGGTATAGAGGTGGGGAAGGGCAGATGAGACTGGGGACTGAATGGAAACAAGCCCATAAACTTTGATTAACTGTTTGGTAGGGCTCATGTATGCAGCTAAGCCATATGGCTGGCTAATTAGAGGCACTCATTTCAATGCTCCTGTGGCATTACGATAAGCTACAGGCAGCTCGCAGTCCAAGGCTAGTTGTTGCAAATGTAATCCATCTAATGGCAATGGCTTATGGACTATCATCTAGGTAGGCCCCACTGGAAGTGTCTATCAAAGCTAATAGTGAGAACTGGGAGCTCCGAGAACCTGGGACAGATGTAGAGCCTTCCTCTGTGTCTGACAAGGTACCATAATTCTTGTTTGCTTGGAACTTTGCAACATCAAGACAGAGCAGGAGAGCGGAGGCCAAGGCAGGCTGTTTCCTTTTGATGAGTCCCATAAAAGCTTTGAGGGAACCCTCAAGCTGCAAGACTCTAAAATAACATTGACTGATTTCAGAATGTGCAAAGATAGAATCTGGAAGTCTGAGGCTGGGAGCTATAATTCTGTACAGCTACTCTCTAAACAAAAACCCACAGATGCAAACTGGTGCACACTATTTAGAAAAGAAACACAATTTGGCTAAATCTGTACGATAGCCAAATTTTAAAACTCCTTCCGGTAATTTTCATTTCCCATTGAGACACAGCTCAAAGCTGTCCTCGTCTACAAGTGAAACAAAGCTACACACCCCACAGCAGAAGGAACAGACCCAGGAAACATTCATCATACTGATACTGCCAAATGCTCACATACTGTGCATTTGACAGTAGTGGCCAAGACTCGTCACCACTTTGAGGTACTAGCACTTGGAATGAAAATAAAGGGTCTTGGGCTGGCCAAGTGGCGCTATGGTTAAGAACTGGCTTGGGACACCAGAGGGCCCCGGTTTGGATCCCACATATGAAGGCCAGTGACACTGTCCTCTACAGCTAAGATGCTGAACAACAGCTCAACCTGGAGCTGGGCTGCCATGAGTCGCTGGTGACAGCATAGGCTGCAGCCCCTGCTGCAGTGAGTTGCCATGGGCTACCGTATGTAGCCAGCAGCCAGCGTGAGCGGCCCTCAAGCCGCCGTGAGCGGCTGTCCAGAGGCCAGCGACGACTGATCGGCCTCATCCGGGAAGAGCGTAATGATGGTGCCAACTTGGGCCAGTGAAGCAACCAATGTCCTCCACAACTAGACTGAAGAACAAAACGACAGCAACTTGTCTGTTCCCCTTCCCCCAATTCCCCGGCACTGTTCCCATCCCCCCAATTCCCCAATAGAAATCTTAAAAAAAAAAGGAAGAAAATAAAGGGTCTTTACTACTTTGTAAGAGACCTAGGAGCACAAACTTGATTCACAAAAGACAACTGCTCTTCCTTACTACAAACACTGCCTCATGTTCACTGATTCATTTCTTTTCATTCAACCATAATACATGTTCTACCCCAGCAACCTGAAGAATGGGCTATATAATATTTTAACTTAGGTTTGTTGAAGTATAATTTACATACAATAAATTTCACCATTTTTAGTATATAGTTCTATCAGATTTGATGAACAGAGTTGTGTAACCATCACAACAACCAAGATACAGAACATTTTTAACACCCCTAAAAATTCCCTTGTGCCCCTGTGTAGTCAACCTCCACCAACATCCTCATTCCTTGATAACTATTGATCTGTTTTCTGTTCCTTTAGTTTTTGCTTCTTGCAGAATGTTGTATAAATGGAATTATGCAGCATGTAGCCACTTCAGTCTGGCTTTTTTCACTTAGCATAATGCGTTTGAGATTCATCAATGTGGTTGTGTGTATCAATAATTTATTCCTTTTTATTGCTGTATAGTATTCCATTGTATGGATGTACCACAATGTGTTTATCCTTTTGTCTGGTGAAGCTCATATGAGTTGTTTCCAGTTTTGAAAGTTATGAATAAAGCCTTTACAAACATCCACACACAGGGCTTTGTGTGAGATACCTGAATATCTAAGATATCTCAAACTCGACATGTTTAAAACTGAATTATTGATCCTTTTCTCCAACCTACCTACCCATCCATGACTTTCCCTTTCTTGTTGGATGGCAATTATATCCTTCTACTTGGTCGTGCCCAAAATATCTGCATCACACTTGTCAATTCCCTCATGCCACAACCATCTTTCAGTAAATTCTGATGGCTATACCTTCAGAATAGATCCAAAATCCTACCACTTTTCACCACCTCCACTGCTACCAACCTGATCCAACACATCCTCATCTCTTTCCTAAATCACCACGTTAGCCTTCTAAATGGTCTCCCTGCTTTGGCCCTTGAGCCCTGGAGTATATTCTCAACTCAGCAGCCAAAGAAATCCTTCTAACATGTTAAATCAGATCAAGTCACTCCTTTGGTCCCCATTTCATTCAGAGGGAAACTCCAAGTCCTTAAAATGTCCTGTAAGGCCCTATACTATCTGGTCCCTTTACCTGCTACCTGTCTGTCTGATCTGCCTCTGTCATTTTCCTTGCTCTCTTTGTTATAGCTCCATTGGTTTCCTTGCTGTTCTGCAAACGTGTTTCTCACTCCTGCCTCAGTTCCTTTGTACTGATGGGGTTCCCTTCTCCTGGAATGCGCTTTCCCTAGCATTTCATAAGGTTAACTCCCTCACCTCTTTCAAGTCTTTGCTTAAATGTCACTTTCTCAATGAGGCCTAGCCACACCATCCTAATATAATAGTACCTCACCACATCCCCCCCCCACTCCCCCCCACACACATACACTGTACTCTCAATCAACCTTACCCTGTTCTGCTTTTTCATTTTTATACACATTTATCACCTTCCAATATACTGGCATAAAATTCATGTCTGGGTCATGTTTATCTGTCTTCCCCTGCAAGCATGTAAGTTCCAGGAAGGAAGAACCTTTGCTTTATTCATTGATGTATTTCAATCCCCTAGCACACTGCCTGGCACAAAATGGGCACTCAATAAATATTTGCTGGCTGACCTAAAGAACTCCTGCAAGAACAACCCTCTGTGGGCAATTTCCTGATGCCCAATTCCAAGCTGGTCTTTATACAGGTCCCCATGAGCTGCAGCAGTCTGAGTTTCATGTGAGGAGGCACTGTGCTTTGGAGAGTTGGGGAAAGGCACTGCCAAGAATGCACTGCTACCAAGTTTGGAAGGGAACATGAGAGAGTTCTCTGAGTGTCCTAGCGCTAGGCCCTGGGGCATCTGGCTGATCTATATCAAGGTCTGGCCTCCATGCTGCAAATAGCAGCTATCTTTAGTACCAGTGACTTTTTTAGACTGCAACATCAAATGTGCTCCAAGTAATAATTGTAAAAGAGGAAAACTACTTAGTATGTACAGTGCCTCCAAGGAGACAAGGTGAATACCACGCTGAGCCAGCAAGTCCAGAACTTGAAAATAACCAAATAAACCTTTGGGCTGGGCTAATTCAACTGATATCGTAGTTGAGGTGGCAAAATGTGAGCTGTCCATCACATTGAATGAACCCTCCTGACCATCTGTCAGTTGATATAAAAGAGCTCTCTCAAGAAAAAATGACTTAGGTGGTTGGTGATGCTTTCCGGTAAACATTGGGATGCACTTGAAATTGCCTGCTGCCCCTCCCCCAAACACAGAGCCTGGAGCTTACAATCAATCAGTATTAATAGGTAGTGCACAGGGGAATTTCAGGGCAGTGAAATTATTCTGTGTGATACTGTAATGGTGAATATGTATCATTATACATTTGTCAAAACTCATAGAATGTACAACCAAAGTGTAAACCCTAATGCAAACTATGAGCTTTAGTTAATTATAATGTTTGGATATTGGTTCATCAATCACAACAAATGTTAGTAACAGGGGAACCTGTAAGGGGAGGGGGAGATAGTTAGGGCAAATATGTGTACACTCTGTATTTTCCACTCAATTTTTCTATAAACCTAAATCTGCTCTAGAAAATAAAGCCTATAATTTTACACTATATATATATCATCACAGGATGTGGAGTACAGCATAGGGAACAGAGTCAATGAAACTGTAACAGCTATACACAATGTCAGAGGGGCAGTAGATTGGGGGTGGGGGTTATCACTTTGTGAGGGGTGTAAATGTCTAACTATTACATTGTTTTGTACACCTGAACTAATAAAAATAAAGTAGATTAATTTTTACAGAAAAAATAAAAAATAAAGTCTATTATGTTAAAAATACCATTTATATTATTCCAAAAAATAAAACTCTTAATAATAAATCTAACAAATTATGTGCAAGACTTTTATGAAGAAAATTGTAAAGCTTTATTAAAACCTTTATTAAGTACATAAATAAATGGAGAAACATATCATGACCTTGCATAGGAAGGTTCAGTATTTGAAAAATATAAATTTTCTCCCAAAATGGATCTATATATTAAATGCAATTCCAATGAAATTTCCAAGGTTTTTTTGTTTCCCTTTTGTTTTGCTTTATTTCTGCATACTATATCAACCTAATTCTAAAATTCAGGCTGAAAAACAAAGGGCCAAAAGTAACCAAGACATTCCAAAAAGAAATGATCCAGATAGGAGAATAAACTCTGCCAGATACCACGATTCATAGTAATCAACAGAAATAATGTGCTCTAAATGCTGTGAGCTTATGATTCGCTTCTGATAATACTTAAGCAATAATTAAGGAATTGTAAGATTGTAAGATTTGCTACCTGATGTTACACTGATGCCTAAAAATAATTTTATTTATGTGTTTCTTTTACATTTCATCTTCCTAATAAAATAATTCAAGAAGAAAAACTATAGTATTTGAGACCCTGTGGTTTTAATTCATAAGTAGACAAATAGTCCATTGGAATAGAATCCATAAATGCACATATACACAGTATTTTGATTGATGACAGAGATGGAATTGCAGATCATTGAAGAGAATAGACAATATAATACAAATGGTTCTGGGAGAACAGTTTACATTGAAAAAAGAAAAGAAATGCTTACCTCACACCACATGAAAATCACTTACAGATGGAGTGAAGACTTAAATGTAAAATGCAAAACTAGAAAATATTTAGGAGACCCTATACAGGGGCACAAATTTATGACCTCGGATTAGAGAAGCAAGCAGAAACCAATAAGAAAAATGATAAGCTCAACTACATTAAAATTATGAACGTCTGTTCATTAAAAGAACCCCTAAAAAAGTAACAAAGACAAGCCATGTGCTGGAATAAAATATTTAAATATACAAAGCTAATAAAGAATTAATATCTAAATACATAAAGAGCTTCAAAAATCAATAAGAAAACTATAGCCTAATTAAAAAACTGGACAAAAGACACATTTTGAAGGAAACAAACTGCACTGGGTCCATAAATATATAAACATACGCTTAAGACATTTTAATAAAGAAAATGTAAATTAAAATTATAATGGTATATATTTCATACCTACCAAACTGGCAACGGTGAAAAGTGAGAGAATTTGTTAACCAGATGTGGGGCAGCAGGAACTTGCATCTACTGCTGGGAATGAGGTAACAACTACTTTGGAAAAGTCTGGCATTATCTGCTGAAATTGGTATGCCCTTACCCTATAACCCAGCAATTGTATTCCTCTGTTTTGTGGACCCTAAGAAAGAAGATACCTACAAAGAAGGGCTCCTCCTGGCTAACAGTGCTCAAACTAGAAAACAAACAAACAAAACAAAACCAAAAAAACAGAGCCTAGCAGCCATTTCTAAGCAGGGGCCTCTCACGCAAACCATACTTCAGGGAGAAGCCTGCACTAAGCTTTCTGCCTCCTTCACCGAACCTGCCTACCTGCACTGTGCTCCTGCCATCTGAGCCAACTCTTATAAAGGAGTTCCTGGAATCCTATTTCAACCAATAGGACTGAGACTTTCCCAGTCCAATCAGAGCTACACAGTTATATTCCCTTTAGCATCTTCACTGACCAACCAGAGCAGCTCAATTCTGACCAATCAGGACAGTGCTTTTTGGACCAATCAAACTTCGAGGACTTAGAGTGCTCATTTGCATGAAGACAGACCAATCAGGGACCAGGGGCAGGGACTTCTCGCTATATAAAACAGTTTCCCCTGGCTCAGGGAGTGAACTTTCTCTTTCCACCTAAGACTAAATGAAGACTTTTTCCCTGGCTGGACCTGAAACACCAAAGACTTCTCCCTGGAGTAGACATGGGTGGAGCAGGACAGAGTGTGATGGGCTGGAGCACATGGAGCAAATCAGAGCAGGCCAGAGCAGACCAGAGCTGTACAGCTGGAGAAGAGCCTTGCCCCAGGGACAGTCAGTCATACAGTGGGATAGTATGCAGCCATAAAAGTAAATTATAATTACATGTATCTCACAAAGCTGAATTTCTGGGACATAATGAGCGAAAAAAGCAAGTCACAAGAAAAAACACATGATGCGATTCCATTCATATAAGAAACAGCAACACTAAACAATACATGGTGGAGATACATAAACAGTTAGTAAAGCTATAACGAAAAGCAGGTGAATGACTAACCTAACATTAAGAACAGTGTTTACCATCCTGGGCCGGCTGAGTGGCGCGATGGTTGAGTACTGGCTTGGGATGCCAGAGGGCCCCGGTTTGGATCCCACATATGAGGGCCAGTGACACTGCCCTCTACAGCTAAGATGCTGAAGGCGGCTCAACCTGGAGCTGGGCTGCCTTGGGTCGCCAGCGACTGCGTAGGAAAAAAATGAACAGTGTTTACCTGTGGTCTTTGGGGGATAAAGAATGATGTGATTGGGTAGAGGTTTATAGGGGCTTCCAAGGTACTCGTTAGGTGTTCACTTTATAATTTAAACTATATGAACAATTTATATATTCTTTTGTATATATTATGTATCTCATAATGAATTTTTAAGAGTAAAAGGTTAGAACAACCAAAATATTTTCAAGAAGAAAAACAAAGAGGGAACTCAGACTAATGGAACAAATTAGAGAATCTAGAAACAGCTCCCCACATATATGGGGGGGAATGATGGTGCATTTACTATAATATCCTAGGACAACGGGGTAGCTTCATATAAAAGATAAAAATATAAAATTATATCTTTACTTAACATCATACCAAAAATCTGTCAATTTTCAGGCAGATTAAGGAATTTAATAGGGAAATAAAATCTTTATAACTCTTTTTTAAAAACAAATTTGTATTAGTTTCAGATGTACAAAACAACATAGTGGTTAGACATTTATACTCCTCACAAAGTGATAACCCCAATAAGTCTATTTCCCATCGATGCTACAATTATTACAATATTACTGACTATATTCCCTATGCTATACTTTGCATCCCTGTGACTATTTCTTTAAATTATGGTTGACATTCAATATTATTTTATATTAGTTTCATGTGTACAGTGTAGTGGTTAGACATTTATATAAGCAATGAAGTGATCCCCTGATAAGTCTAGTACCTGTTTCTTCAGATAATATAAATCTTTAAAACTCTTTGAAAAAAATTTATAAAAACAATTTTTATAACTTCTGGGTAATAAATAATGAAATAAGTAAGACAAAAAGTATGACCTGTAAAAACAATTGATACGTTTGATTACATTAAAATTAAAATTTTCTGTGCATCAAAAGTCATCTTGGGAAAAACTAAACATCAAGCATTCTAAATATTTATGGAAGAAGTAGTAGAACACTTATTCCTGACAAAGGAATAGAATATATAACAAATACATGAAATACACTTATTAATCAATACTGAAAAAGACAAATACATTAAAAATTGTGCAAAAAATAAAAACAGGGAATTCACAGAAGAGGAAACCTGATTAAGCTTATGAGAATATGTTCAGCCTCACTAATAATCAGGAAAATGCAAATTTAAAACATACCTCCTTAGACTGGTAAATTTTTAAATGTTCGATAATACCAAATTTTGACTCAAGTGTGAGAAACTAGAACTTCCAAACACTGCTGCTGATTGTATAAATGACTAAGACCACTTCAGAGAGCAATTTGGAACTATTTAATAAGGTTAAAAACATGCACAGAAATCACCCCGTTACATATGTACCCTAGAGCATCAGTCCCCAGATTGCTGGGGTTCCTGAGAGCCTTTAAGGGAATCTACTAGATCAAGACTACTTTCCTAATGATACTAAGGCATTATTTGTTTTTTATTCTTTTATGAGTGTACAGTGGAGTTTTCAAGAAGCTACATGACATATGATACCACAATAGAGTGAGTGGAGAAACAGAAGGAAAATCCAGACGTCTCCTACTAAGCTGAATGTTAAAGAAATTTGTAAAGATATAGAACAATGCCACTCTTCTAAATTCTTTTTGTTTTGGAAAATAGTTCTTTTTTTAAAACTGGTATTTCTAAATGAACAAAGAAATACTTACATTTTCTCAGCTTTAATTTCTATTATGTGAAGTAGCAACAGATATAACCCCCATAAAAAAAGCTCCTTGGGGCCCTCAATAATTCATGAATCTCCAATTGGACACATTCACCAAACATTTGCAAAGCACCTTCTTGGTGTCAGGCCCTGGACTGTGTTCTTTATGGCACAGAGGGGGCACTCACTTCATAAGTCACACACACACACACACACACACACACACTCCATCCAACCCCACCCCCACACCCCAGCTCCATCTGCCCTGAGATTCTAGCTGGATCTGGCTGATTTCTCCTTAGGCAGATGACCCCACAGAAGTCTCGGGCAATTTTGTCTGTAGCACTGAAAGCCTTGGCTACTTTCCCTTCTTCCATCCCTGGGCTTTTGGAATTCCCCAGTCGTTTTGCCATCACGTTACCACTGTGGTCATCTACCAACCTCAGGGCAGACAGCCTGGGAAAATTCCAATTAATTTCAGTGGCATCTGTGTTTCTAGTTTCAGTTAGATAAGCTGCCAAGACATAGGACAAAAATGGAAACAGACCACATCTCTTCCTATATTTAATTGCCAGCCATGTTCAACTAGTTACCACCGCAGAACCTTTTACTCGAATGCTGTTCCCACTTTGTCATATTCCCCACTCATCTTGGGAACCTAAATGTGACCCCAGAGAGCTGTACTTATTAAGATTATGGGACTCTTCATAAACACCAATACAATATCACTGTTCAACTCATCTGATCACATGGGCATTGCTGGCTACTGGGAAGACTGCCTGATGCATTCAGAGCTTTCTTTAATACATTCCGCAAATATTTGATTCACCACACTTTTCTGCAGGTCTCCTGTGTGCCAGACTCTGGGAGATGTACTCTATTCAAATATATGCCAAATACATCAGTGATATTTTCTTCACTTAATCCTTGTATTAGCCCTGACAGTTAATGACATTATCTTTGTACAAACTCAGCACTTAGATGGATCTCAGTGCTAATGCTAATTAATATTGCTTGGTTGTTGGTGCCATTTGAAAAACGGAGCCATCCTCCATTGGTAACAATGACAAGAAGGACCCGGTCTCATGGACTTTGTGGGCTGTACACTTATGGAGAGGGCTATTTCTCTATGTTTTCCTATCTATTTGCCATCTATCACCTATTTCTATCTCTCTATCTATTATCTATCTATCTATAAACGTGTTTTGACAGACACACATATGAGTATATGTACGAGTATATGTATGCATATGTATATGTACGTATATATTTGTTGTTTCCTCATTTGATATACCCAAGAATGGGTATTATACCCATCTTATAGATAAGGAAGGACTTGGAGGCAAAAACTTTGGTTAAATTACCTGTCCAATGTCATAAAGCACCTAAGTGGTGGGCCATGGCTTCCTGCCCAGTCTTGTCTGGCTCCCATGAGCTTTCTTGACATAGTCTCCCAACCCCACCTTATAGCCTTCTGACTCCTCAGTAGCCATCTCCCTTGCATTTCCCTAATCCAAAGAATCCCAGAATAAAAAATTAAGAGTGGGCAGCTCACTCATAGCCCACCCACATCTGCCGTGGGTTGTACTCCCAAGCCTTGAATTGAAGACTCACAGGGAAAATCTGTTCCCTCTGCCCCATGACAGCTCTTCTGAAATATGACGAGAGGTCATGGCCCCTGCAGATTGTTTCTGCCGTTAGCTATTTGTGTGACCTTGACTGTTACTCCCTCCTGAGCTTTGGTTTCCTAAGCCTATTGATTGAGAAAATTGGGTTAATGATCTACGTTACCTTCCAGCTCTGAGATTCTATGATTTTAGATATAAAAGAAGGCAGGTCTTCTTAGTAAAAACCAAAGTACTCTGATTCGAATTTCCAAAGTGAGAGAGCACGCTGTGGATTAGCTGATCTGTAGAAGGCAAAGATATGTGACAGAAGATAACCTCTTGAAGAGCTGAAAAACAGGGCCCGCCGAGTGGTGTGTTGGTTAAGAGCTGGCTTGGGACGCCAGAGGGCCCCGGTTCGGATCCCACATATGAGGGCCAGTGACACGGCCCTCCACAGCTAAGATGCTGAACATCTCAACCTGGAGCTGGGCTGCCGTGACTCGCCTGCGACATGGCAGTGGGTTGCCATGGGCTACCGCGTGTAGCCAGCAGCCAGTGTGAGCGGCCAGCAGCCAGCGTGAGTGGCTAGCAGTCCCCGTCAGCGGCTGTCCAGAGGCCGGCGACTGATCTGCCTCGCCCGGGAAGAGCGCAATGATGGTGCCACCTTGGGCCAGTGAAGCAACGTCCTCCACAACTAGAATGAAGAACAAAACACGACAGCAACTTGTCTGTTCCCCTTCCTCCAATTCCCCAGCACTGTTCCCATCCCCCCAATTCCCCAATAAAAATCTTTAAAAAAAACCAAGAGCTGAAAAACAAAGCAGGCCGATTCCACATCATTTGAGCAAAGTTGCAACAACATAGCAGAATAAAATATCAAGCCCAATTCCACTGCCACACCTCTCCAAAATGACTTTATGAATGTCATTTGCCAGCTAATTTCACATGATCCCTTACAGGTCAAGTGTGGGGAGCCATGGTTACAGGTAATTCAGAGCCTTACAGACTGGCTCAGTTAATGCTTAACCTGTTTTTGCTCCTAAGGCCTTGTCTCTGCCTGCACTGGAGGGTGCTTACAAGTTGTTGAGGTACGTGGTGAGGATGGCCAGTTCCTTAGGAGATACTATAGATAGATGGCTAT
>NW_017731859.1:1169273-1180438 GCF_001890085.2 Hipposideros armiger | reverse complement strand
AGTTAATGATCTGCTTCTGTATGAGGTAATGCGTAGTTGTACCTGCAGTGTTGCACGTACTCAAACTGCATATATTGGTGAGGAAAAATAAACTCAGTGCTTCACCATCAGTGAAGACCGACCGCATCAACAATCGTGTGAGTGTGTCTCTTTCTTTAATTCCCGCCCCCCCCTTCAGGTACTGATCGACTTGTGGCGGCTGGCCCGTCATAGTCAAGCGCCTGCTAGTGTGAGGGAATGAAAGAAGTATTATTAACATGGGGGATATGCAGTGTAAGTTCAGGTCTCAGTCCAGCCACTTTGGAGCTGTTTCACCTTGGGTTGGTTGTTTCACCTCTCCGAGCTTCACCTTCTTCATCTATACAGTGGGATGACAATCTATGCCCTGCATGGCCTTCCTTGGATTGTTACCCAGTTTTAATGAGACAGTGGCTGTCAAATGCCTTAAAAACTGCAACGTGGTCACTGTGAATTTTATCTGATAAGTTACTTGAGAACAAGAGCTAGGATATCACCGGGCCCAAAAAGTCACAGAATTCAGTGTGACCAGCTAGACAGGGAGGTACCAGTCACACTTCAAATTTCCCCTGTAAGTGTTTCGTTAAAAGCCCAACTATGCTATCTCCCTAGAATACTACAAAGAAGGAGCTAATTACTGAGGCCAATACTTGATTTAATAGAGTAGGATTCAGTTTGGTCACAATCACAAACGATGCATTTACCTTGTGTACCCAGAACCATGGGAGGGTGCCCTCAAGCCCAGCTAACCTTGATGGCTCTTGGAAGGGCCAGATCTCTCCGTCGCTGACTGTTCAAAATGGAAAACACCACCCGTCTCCCATGGAGAGGAAGGTGGCATTATCCAGACTGGTCATCCTCCTTTTCTGCTCCTAACACCCCATCAACCAGCCAGAGTAGACTGAATCCATATGCTCCTACATTTTATGCGCTATTACATCTGCATGGCTTCAGAGCTGCTCTCTGAAAACTAGTCCCTAAGGGCTCTCCCCAACCCAAAGGCTGGTGTCCCATGAAATCAGATTGCCCATAATGGGGCTGAATGTTAGAAAAAAGCCTTGGAACGCCCTACTTCCTCTGCCTGTGATGCCTTTTCCCCTTCACCTGGCTAACTCTTACTTATCTGTCCTTCAGGTCCAAGCTTGGATGGCTCTTCCTCATGGATGAGGCCTTCAATGTCCTCCCCACTCCATCACCTTCCCCTTTAGCCCCCTACTGGATGAGTTCTCTGTCCACTCTTTGTGTGTCCCTCCTGGTCCTACTGCATTGTTTACTGTCTGTCTCCCCCTAAGGGCTGAGCTCTCATCATTCATTCCCAGTGTCTGCCATATTGAACGAATGAATGAATGAACTGTTGAATGGGTAAATGAATAAATGAATGAATCTTTGAAAAAAAGAAAGAAATGAAAGAAGTCCTAGCAGAATGTATTGATATACGACATCCATGGTTTGAAAGACAATATTGTTACGATGTCAAATCTCCCCAACTGATCTGCAGATTCAAAGCAATCACAATATACTTCCCAGAAAACTTTTTAGTAGGTATAGTAAATGTCACAAAACAAATTCCAAAATGTATGTGTATAGATAAAGGAACTAGAATAGCCCCCCTCACCCCCCCAAAAAGAAAAACACAGATAAAGAGAACAAAGTCAAAGGACTGACATTATCTGATTTCAAGGGGTCATGGACCATATACTCTGGGACCTAAGACAAACCTCAACAAATTTAAAAGACTAGAAATCACATAGAGTGTACTCTCTAACCAAAATGGGATCAAACTAGATATCAATAACAGAAAGATAACAGGGAAGTCTATGCTAAAAAACACACTTAGAATTAATCCATTAATCCACTTATAATTTATCAAAGAGGAAGTCTCAGGGAAATAAAAAAAACATTAAACTAAATGAAAATAAAAATACAACATACCAAAATCTGTGAGACACAGTTGAAGCAGTGCTGAGAGGGAAATTTATAGCACTAAATGCATATGAAAAAGAAGGGACATCTCAAATCAATAATCTAAGCTCCTACCTCAAGAACCCAGAAAAAAAAGAGTGAAATAAACTCCAAGCAAGCAGAAAGATGGAAATCAAAAGATAACAGCAGAGCAGTGATTGATGAAATTCAAAACAAACAAACAAAAAATCAATGAAAAAAATTTCTTCGCAAAAATCAATAAAATTGACAAAGCAAGACTGACAAAAAAGATATATAGACAGAAAAAATGATGATTCACTTTTTATATATCTCAGAGGAAATTAAGACAATAGATATTGGGACCTGAGCCAGTTAAATCCCTGAAAAGGTTAAAAACCTAAGGAGGGTCACACAAATATGCCCAAATGATTTTAGGCAAATGTGCAAAATAAATCCGATGGACGAAGGATAGGCTTTTCAACAAGTGGTGTTGGAGCAACTGGATCGCCATAGGCAAAAAGTGAACATAGACCCAAACCTCACACCTTATACAAAAATTAAATCCAAATGGATCATGAATTTAAAGGTAAAACATAAAATAAAACATTTAGGAAAAAATAGGACAAAATCTTTGGGAACTAGACCTAGGCAAAGAGTTCTTAGACTTGACACCAGAAAGATGATCTGTAAAAGGAAAAATCAATAAATTGGGCCTGATCAAAATGTAAAACTTTTGCTCTGCGAAAGCCCACGTGACTAAAAGACGAGCAAAGTACATATCCGACAAAGTACTTGTGTATAGCGCATATGAAGAGCTCTCTAAATTCAACAATAAAAAATAACAAGCCAATTAGAAAACGGGCAAAAGACGTGAAGATCGATTTCATCAAAAAGGGTTTACACAGGGCCGGCTGAGTGGCTCAGTTGGTTAAGAGCTCGCTCAAGAGTTTGAGCTCTGAGCAACAGCGGTTCGAGTCAGCCCGAGCTGAGCAGCCGTGAGCTGCCAACAGGTGGCGGGATGGCTCAGCTAAAAAAAATAAAAAATAAAAAAATAATAAAAAAAAAATAAAAAAAGGGTTTACAGACTGCAAAAAGCACGTGCAAAGATGCTCAACACCATAAGCCATCAAGAAATGCGAGCTATTACCATAATGAGATATCACAGCACTCTTGTTAGAATGTCCAGAATAAAAATAGTGACACCATCAGATACTGGGGAGGATGTGGAGAAATTAGATCACTCATACATTGGCTGGTGGGAATGTCAAATACTACAGCCCCTCTGGAAAACTATCTGGCAGTTTCTTATATATAAAACTAAATGTGCAATTTCCATGCAACCCAGCAACCATACGGTTGGACATTTCTTCCACAGACTTTCAAACTAATGTTCATACAAAACCCTGTGCATGAATGCTTATAAAAGCTTTATTTCTAATAGTCCCAAACTGGAAACAACCCAGATGACCTTCGATGGTTGACTAGATAAACAAACTGAGGTACCAACCATAACATGGGATTCTACTCACCAATAACAAGGAATGAACCAATGATACAGGCAACAACCTGGATGAATCTCCAGAGAATATGCTAGTGAAAAACTCAATTCCGAAAAGTGACATACTGTGTGATTCCATTTATATAACATTCTTTTTGTTTGGCTGTTTGTTTTTTTACAATTCTTAGCTTATTAGTCCTCCCATGAAAAATCTGCTCACTCACCACAGATAGTCCCTGATGAATCTTCACTCCTTCTGTTGTCCAGTCTCCTCCTCACTTTTCCCCGCACCAACACTGGCCTTTGCAGTCCCCCTAACTTTCTTCATTCTGTTCTTGCGTTCCTTTCAGTGTTTCTTGAGGTCTTTTCTTTCTCATACAGGCCTTGTTTTGCAAGTCTATGCTGGAGTTCATTTTCCTTTGCGTAATCCAAGGAATTGTAAATCATGCCAAAGCCAGCCGTCTTGCCGCCACTGAAATGGGTTCTGAATCCAAATACAAAGATGAGGGCCGGCTGAGTGGCTCAGTTGGTTAAGAGCTCGCTCAAGAGTTTGAGCTCTGAGCAACAGCGGTTCGAGTCAGCCCGAGCTGAGCAGCCGTGAGCTGCCAACAGGTGGCGGGATGGCTCAGCTAAAAAAAAAAAAAAAAAAAGAAATTCCAAATACAAAGATGACATCTGGTGTGGTCTTGTACATTTTGGCTAGTTTCCCCTGAATTTCTGTCTTGGGTACTGTTGCCTTCCCAGAGTGAAGGACGCTAATGACCATTTGTTTCCGTTGACCTAGTCTATTGGTCATGAACTTCCTGGGCCAGAGAGTTACTGGGTCATTCATGATGGCGGCCGGCCCTCAAGCAGCCAGAGAGGAAAGAAAAGCTATATAACATTCTTGAAATGACAACTTTACAGAGATGAAGAGCAGATTAGTGTCTGCCAGGGGTTAAGGACAGGGCCGGAGTGTAGACACTGGAGGGAGGTGAGTGTGGTTATAAAGGGCAGTATGAAGGACCCTTGTAGTGATGGAAGAACTATTTAGTGTCTTGATGGTGGTGGTGGATACGTGAACCTGCCCAGGGAATAAGTGGTATAGAACACACACACACACACACACATACACACACACACACACACAAGCACAAGTAAAACTGGAGAATGTGAATAATATCAGTGGCTTGTTTCCGTGCTAATATCCTGGTTGTAAAATTATACTATAATTTTGCAAAGTGTTACTATTGGGGAAACTGGACAGTTTCTAGACAGATCCCCAATACAAGATCTCTGCATTATTTCCCAAAATTGCATGGGAATCTACAATGATCTCATTGAAAAATAAAGTCCAAGGAGGCATTAAAGACTGTGAGAAACACAACTTTAAAGCTTTTAGAAGAAAACAAAGAAGAATCTCTTTATGAGCTCACAGTAAGGGAAGATTTAATTGTAAAAAGACAGAAGGAGCACATACCATAAAGTCAAAGATTGATATACACATGACTGCATTTAAATAAAAATTCTGTGCAGCAAATACCATTTTTAAAAGTGTAAAGTCAAGCTACAGAAGCTAGAAGACATGTGCAGCACAGGTATCTGACAAAAGGATTGATATCCAGAATATATAATCAACATGTCAAAAAACATTTTTTTAGAGTTGTTAAAAGTTGTTTTTAAATGGGCACAAGATATAAAGAGGCAATTTCCAGAAGAGGAAATACATGTAAAAGGGTACTCAGACATTCTAGTCATCTGAGAGATGCCTGAACACCACAAAACACCATTTCACACCCATCAAATTGGCAAAAATCTTAAAGGTCTGACAATATCAGGTGTTAGCAAGGAAATGGGACAATTGGGTTCTCATACACTGCTGGTAGTATGCAATTCAGTGCAAACACCTCAGGAAGCAAATTGGCAACATCCAATAAAGTTGATGCATATATTTTTTTGATCCAACAATTTCACTCCCAGATCCATAGCCTAGATAATGGCTTGAAATATTTTTTGGTCATGAGTCATACTATGAAATAATTTTAAATTGTGAAGCAATACATATTTATAATCGAAGCAAAAGTTTTCTGCAAGAATTTTTCTCCTGCATGCAAAGCCCTATGACATCTTCTATTTTATTCCATTATGTTTTTTAATGCTCAGCATGATTAATTAAATTGATTTCATGATCCATTAATGCAGCTGTTCTCAATCTTGACTGCATATTATAATCATCTGGGGAGCTTTTAAATCTCCACTGCCAAGGCCACAACCCAAACAAATTAGAATATTTAGGGAGTGTGACCCCAGCATCAGTACTTTTTAAAATTTCCAGGTGATTCCAATGTGTAGCCAAAATTGAGAATTGCTACATTGATGGGACACAGCATGAAGTTTGAAAAACACTGCTCTAACTGCTGAAATTCTATAAAGCCTGTAGGTTAGTTAATACTATTTTGCCAATGTCCATTTTTGGAGGCTTTGATTACTGTATTGTAGTTATGTGATATTAATATTAGGGGAGGCTGGATGGAAGTTATAGAGGAACTCTGTACTATTTTTGCAACTTTTCTGTAAGCCCAAAATTATTTCAAAATAAAAATGTTCTTAAAAGGGAAGAGTGCCCTAGAGAATATATTGCACCGAGAGACATGTACTAGAATGTTCAGAGCCACAATGTTTGTAAAAGCAAAAAAACTGGAAACACCAAAATGTCCATCAACAGGAGAATGGATAAATACACCGTGCTACAATCCTACAATGGAATACATATACCAATGTAGACGGCTCTCAAGAATAGATAATGAACAAGGCAAGTTGCAGAAGCGTAATTCATAGCACGACGCCATTTTGTGAGACTACAAAACAAGATTACATATTTTTATGGCTATACTCGTATATGTATTGAGTAAAAGAATAGAGAAAGGCATGGGAATGAGAACCACTAAATTCAGAATAGCAATTACCGAAGGAAGGAGGCAGGGGAATGAAATCAGGGTGGGGTGGAGAGGGACCTCAAACTGCATTTGTACTGTTTAATTACTTAAGCTGAGTGGTGGGTGTAGAAGCACTGGCTATACAGTATCATTCTTTTTTTGCTCATTTGTATGTCTGGCATATTTTATAATAAAAAGTTAATCCAGAGGACTAATAAATTACTAGGTGAGATAGAAAAGAGAAGGGTTCTACAGAAGCTTGGAGTTGGGGAGCAAGTTAGTGGGAGCACTACACCATTCTTGCTCCCTACCCACCTGGAGCATCTGCCAGTGTGCATGGACGACGACTATGCCACATGATTGCCGAGCCCTTGGGGCTAGCATTTCATTAGTGCCTTGAACAGGAGGACACTCAGGTGACAGCCCAGATCGTCTGATCCCTCTTTGGAGACACTCTCTTGGGGTAGAGCTGACACTAGAGCACAGATCCCTGGAAACAAAGTCAGTCTGTGTGATCTCCACCATCATCGACCACAAACATTTCTCTACGACAGCCCAACTCTGGAGACTAAGGCTGGGGAAGGAGTAAGGGAAAGAAAGGTACCATTTCTTTCCTTTGAATAAGAACTATCCCCTGCTGGCGCTGACTAATCGGACCTTTGCCATGATAATTCTTGGGTGTAATGGCACTGCTGACCTCCACTGCGTTGCTGAAGTCACTCACCATCCCCTGAAGGAATGAATAATGGACGAGGAGAAGGAGTTGAGTTGATTTCGGATCCAGGACTACTTTGAGGAAATGGCTCAGACAGCAATCAACAGTTGTGGGCACCTAAGGCCAGCATGAGGGTACTGAGTGACTAAGGGACAGCAGAAAAGAATAAAGAAAGGGAGGTGGGAGTCACCAAAGACAAACCCCACCTACGTCCTAAATTGGGCTCAGGCCTCCCACACCTTATCCCACATAGCCGATGGGAAATGCCTCCCAAGCAGGAAGGGTGGGTGGATTTTGACCCCTACTCCATCTTGCCCTGGTGTGGAGTTCCAGGGTCTGGGGACAGAGAGGCACAGCATGCCAACACCATCCAACCTGCTTCCATGCCACGTGGCAGCTTCTCAACTTCCCCTTGAGAAAGGGAAGCCCATTCCTCACATCTGCTAGGAAAGGCTCCAGGGGCTGCCTTCCCTCAGAAACTTGGGGAGACCCAGTATTGAATGGGGCCACCATATGAATCCTCCAGAGCAGACTTGAATCCCAGATGGGAATCTCTTTGTTCAGGGAACACTAAATAACTGGACAGTGAGGATAGAGAGGGTAGAGGAGATTTAGAAGACCGAGCTAACAGGTTCGGCTACTGATGTGGAGAGGAAGGGAAATGCCTTGGGGATAGGTACCGAAGGAGTTGCAGATTGTGGCAAATCAGTGGGTGCCATCCCCTGAGATGCTAGGTAATGAAAGGGAAAAGATGGTGCGGATTTTCATTTCTTACTTGCCTGTACAAGATGAGTCTGAGGAGTCTGGGGGACAACTGAGTGCAGGTGTCCAAAAGGTGGGTGGATCTACAGGTCTGGCATTCAGAGGAGCGGGGTGGGCTGTTGAAACGTGTTTGGGCATAACTAGCATGAAGCCGGTAATGGGTGTGCACGAGATGGCCTAGGACAGAGGACAGAGGGAAGAGGACTGAGCCCTTGAGGACCAAGTTAGGAAACAGAGCGCTCACCTGGCTACTTCCCTGTAATGGTTCTTTGAGGGGAGAAAAAAAAAAAAAAAGCAAACACCTTTGTGAAAAAAATGCCAGGATCACAGTAGAAAATCAACACGTTTGACTTCATTTCCAACATGACACGTTGGCTACACGTGCTGTAAGTTTTGTACAAACTCAGACAGTGGAACTTACTGGAGAGAAATTCAACTAAAAGCGATTTGTGAGGAAGACGCTGTACTTTGATAAAGTTTGTTCCCTAAACCACTTAGAACAGATCTTCATCTCATGTGTCAGGATCAACCTTTTTAGACAAAAACCTATTTCGGTCAAGTCTTTACACACTGGGCTGGAAAGGGCTCCTTCGCTGATGGGGCTGAAGAGAATAATCAGACAGCAATTTCCTTGGTCCTAGTTGAAGCTGATGAGCTGAGTGGAGGTGCTTTCATCAACTATATACAGAGCATAATTTTATGTTTAAGCAGCTGATGACAGCACACATTTTCCATAATAGGCACTCTAACTGCATGAAATAATGATCTGAGAGGAGGTGAGAGGCTGTTGATGGACTTACTAAAACCTTAGCAATAGCTAAGTAATACTGATTAAGGAGCACTGAGAGTCCATATGACTGTCTTTAGCATTCGATGCTCTTTAGAATAGCCCCTCCATGTCAGCACTGAATTTTATGTGCCTTTGTAAGTGACACCAGTGCATTAAGAGGGAATTGTGGAAATCAGAAAAGGTGCCCTCTCGCAAGGAGGCTCTGGTGATGAATCACTGAGGTGAGGACATTTGATGCAGTCTCCGCTCCAAAGAAAGGTACTATCTTTCTCCTCTTCTAGCACCTTCTGTTAGAAGAGACAGGAATGGCCACGGAGATGGAGGCCTCTTCTGCAGAACGACTCATCCTCCCTGGAGCCTCTCATATCTGCTGGGTGGGGGACTCAGAGGTGAAGGGGAAAGTAATTCTTGGGAGTGGGGGGGAACCTCAGTAACTAAGGGCAGCCATATGTCACGCTGTCAGCTCCCAGTGAAGGAAATCTGCTTTACCTGTTGTATTAGTTTTCTGCGCTGTTGTAAATTAAAAAGGACCACAACCTGGATGGTTTAAACAACAGGAATCTTATGTCTCAGTTCTGGAGGTTAGGAGTCCGAGATGGAGGTGTGGGCAGGGTCGCTTCCTTCTGAGGACTGAGGGGAGGGTCTGTCCCAGGCCTCTCTCTTTGGCTGGTCGACGGCTGTCTTCTCGTTGCGTCCTCAAGTGGCATTCTTGTGTGCACGTCTGTGTCCAATTTCCCCCCTTTATTGGATTAGGGCCCACACTAATGACTTCATTTTAACTTAATTATCTCTGTCAAAACACTATCTCCACATAAGGTCACATTCCGAGGTACTGGGAGTTTGGATTTCAACATACCTCTTTTTTTTTTTTGGGGGGGGGACACAATTCAACCCATAACACCTGTCAAGCAGGTAATCTGGCCCCTGAGGAAAGCACCATTCCCACATTGCACGACCTCTTGCTGGTAAAAGACTTGGAGGCTTCGATCCATGGACTGACAGAGCCACAGGGTCCCCTAGAAACCAAACAGTCCCACAAGGGACCGGTCTACATTTACAAGTCAGTGGTTGGGTGGATGCCACAACTTTGTTCTTAGGAAACGCCAGAAGCCTCAGGCAGAGGCCATGGGAAGCTGGACAAAGGAAATCCTTTCCCAAGGACCAAGCCACAGGGCAGGAGCCTCCCCAAGGGCTTGGTCTGAGGGCAACCGAGTGGCCTGCCTGGCTGCATCTGTCAATGGCTGTCTGCCCTCCCCCATGGCCTCCTCCCTGCCCTCATCCATTCCTGGTGTCTGGGAGACCTGCCAGCGAGTTCAACTAAAACAGGTTCTCTCACCTATCCAAGTGCACTTTAAATCCATTTCAAAACTTAAAGAGAGGACAGGAGGAGGAAGTAAAGAGAGGTGACTCAGCCATTACAAAAATGTAATTGAAAATTACAGCAATTTGGACATGTGCTGAATTTTCTCCTTTAATAATAAAATGAAGGACCAAATTGATTGTGCAATCTTCGTGCAGTTTTCTCTCTCTGAAATCTGCAGATCAGTCTGTTACCCCCCTTTTCCCTTTTTTTCCTAATTGTGGTAAAATACACATAATGTGAAATTTACCATTTTAACCGTTTTTAAATGTGCAGTTCAGCGCTGTCGCCACCCCTGGCTCTTTCGCACCGCTGAACGCTCCCAGAAGCACTACAGCTGAAAAGCTGGGCAGGGATTTTCAGTCAGCTATACCTTGGCCCAAACCTCAGCTCTGCCACATACTGGCGGTGTGACCTTGGACAAGCTGCTTCACTTCTCTGACCCTTAATTTCTTCATTGTTTAAAATAGGCTATACCTCCCAGGGTACTGGGGGAGTCAAAATGAGTATCTATGCACCTATCACTTGGCACAGGGAAAAAGCGCAGAGTATCTAATCTTATTAGCTACTCTCTCACAAGAAATAAAATTGAGTCTATTATCTGAGAAATCAGTCGTGCCGCCTTTACAGTATAAAAGCTCAGAGGAAAATTAATCTAAGCCACCTCCTCGAATTCTAGGATACATGGAATCGCCCACTTCCATTACTCAGCTGTTGCTTCTCACTCACCCCTCCCCAACCTGCACAACCCAGGGGCACTTGGTCCCCCTTGGTCTCTCTCCCAGTCAGCCCTCTACCCCTAATCCCAGCTGAATGCAGAGGAATGACCCCTTTCCAGCTCTGCTCCTAATGGCTCTTGAAACATCATCTGACACTTATGTAAAGCCACACGCTCTGGTTCTCATCCCTTGTGGTCGACTTTCTGGACTCCTCTTCCTTGACCTGACCCTTACAGCATGGGCCCGAGGCTCGGTTCTGCATCCTCTTCTCTCAATGTCCACACAGTCATCCCAGCGAGCTCACAAATGCCCAAGCTTTATCTCTCCACCCCATGGTATTGGCTCTTGATGCCAAAATCTGTACTTCCAGGCTTGCCCTGTCTCCTGAGCTCCAGGCCCACCAACTACCTACTGGGCATCTTCCTACCCCCCTCGATACCCTGGCAAGTACCTCAGGTTTTGTTG
>NW_017731859.1:1160811-1168518 GCF_001890085.2 Hipposideros armiger | reverse complement strand
TGAACAACAGCTCGACCTGGACCTGGGCTGCCGTGAGCAGCCATCCAATGGCCGGCGAGCGACTGCCTCACCTGGGAAAAGTGCAATGATGGTGCCAACTTGGGCCAGTGAAGCGACGTCCTCCACAACAAGACTGAAGAACAAAAAGGACAGCAACTTGTCTGTTCCCCTTCCCCGATTCCCCAACGCTGTTCCCTCCCTCAATTCCCCAATTAAATCTTAAAATACATATATTTTAAAATACATACATATATAATACACACACACAGACACACATATCAAGATATCCGTGCCTTTCTGCTCCCTTCAGGACAGAAGTCTAACTCCTTGGTACAACATAGAGTTGTTGTCTTTGGATCAAGGGACTAGAGGCAACTGGAACTTTTTTTTGTTTTTGCTTATTGCTATTTTCCAAGAGTTTCTCCACAAACTATCTCCTAACTCTCTAAATCCTTACACCTCAAAGTGTGCTCCCTAGGTCAACAGCATCAGCACGACCTGGGAACTGCAGGCCTGACCCCAGACCTACCTAAACTGCTATTTTAAGTTGATTTCCATGCGATTTTTACGAACACTCAGTTTGAGAAGCACTGGTCTAGTTTCTTGGCAATCCCGCCTCCCTCATTCTCATCTACCCTGTGACTTCCCCCACACATCCCATGATGCTCCTCTGCCTGCAATTTCATGGCCTCTCCCCACCATCCAATCTTGCCTTGTGCTTTTATGCCTCATCTCAGGAAAATAAACACTGAGGGAAAATATTAGGTTTATGAAGGGCAAAAGTTAATATTCTTAATATATAAAAATCATCGGATCAATAGGAAAAAGATCAACAGTAAAAATATTAACAGAGCATAAACTAGAGAAGGAAAATAAAATGGTCAATAGAACAATTAAAAAAATGTAAACCACTAAAAATCAAAGAAAAATGACAGCAAAAGTGATATATTACATTAGTTATCTATTGCTGCATAACAAACTGTTCCCAAATTGAGTGGCTTACAGACACAAATATTGATTATCTAATAGTTTCTGTGGATCAGAAATTTGGGAGTAGCTCTCCTGGGTGAATCTGGCTTCAGGGTCTCTCTGTTATGATGTCTGCTGGGACTGCAGTCATCTTACAGCTTAAATGAAACTGAGGACCTGCTTACAACGTGCTTCACTCACATGGCTGGCAAGGTGGTGCTGGCGGCTGGCAGGAGGCACAAGTTTCACACCACACAGACCCCTACACAGTTTCTTGACTATCCCCATGACATGGTGTTGGCTTCCAACAGAACAAGTAACTGAAGAGAGCAAGGAAGAAGTGGCAGTGCTGTTTATACCTAGTTTCAGAGGGGTATACCTTGTATGCACAATGGGATATTATGCAGCCATGAAAAGAGAAGGAAATCTTGTCATTTGCAACAACATGGATAAAACTGGAGGACATTATGCTAAGTGAAATAAGCCAGACACAGAAAGACAAATGCTGCATGATCTCACTTGTATGTAGAATCTAAGAGTTGAACTTACAGAAGCAGAGACTAGAATAGTGGTTGCCAGGGGCTGGGGGGTAGGGGCAATGGGGAGGTGTTGGGTCAAAGTGTAGTTTCAGTTATGTAAGATGAATAAGTTCTGGAGATCTAATGTACAATAATATGACTATAGTTAACAATACTATATTGTATGTTTGAAATTTGCTAAGAGGGTAGATCTTAAGTGATCTCACCACGCACACACAGTAAAAGGTAACTACGTGAGGTAACGGAGGTGTTAATTAGCTTGCTTGTGGTGATCATACAGTGATACACACAATGTACACAAATTATACATCTTAAATATGTGCAATTTTTATTTGTTAATTATACCTCAGTACAGCTAGAAAAAAATACCCAAAAATTAATTTAATTAAAAAAAAGAAGTATATACCTATCACTTCTGCAATATCCCATTGGTCTTACAGGACAGCCTTACTTATAATGAGGTGGGAATATCAGGCAGTGAGAATTGTCGGGGCTTAGTCTATAGTTTTCCATGGTCAACACTTTGCAATGACTTGGTATTGGCAAGAGTGGGAGGAAAATGGAATCTCTCACACACTGCTGGTTAGTATTTAGCCGTAAAATGTGCATAACCTCTGAATCAGCAAATTTCATTCTAGGAATCTGTATGAAAGAAATAATTACAGATGTGCAAAAAAAATTAAGTGTATGGATGTTAATCATAGTTAATAATCATGAAATTTTGCAACAACTTTAATTAGCATAATAGAAAATCGGTTAGGTAAATTATGGTACCCGTACAACAGGATATTATGTAAAAGAATATTTAATGACATGAAAAAATACTCATTGTGTCTGGTCAGATTTTTTTTTTAAAAAAGGAAGCAATAAATCAGTCACTCACTATTGAGAACATTTTCAAAGCATTTGTGTATATACATAGATAGATGGTAGATAAACAAAAGAAAGACTTCAAATATAAGCAGTGATTATCTCTAGTGGTGGTATTACAATGATTTTTCTTTTCTTTTCGGAAGTAGTAATCCTCTGATAATAAGAAAAAATGTGACATTTTTTATTTTACAAAAGATTCAGTCCAGGCATTACCGCCTTCTAGAAGCTTCCCTGATCCCTGAGTTAGCTGCTTCCTGCTCAGGCGCCCAAAGCACATGCATGGTACACTTTCCATGTAGTATTGGCCTGTTCGTCCTTCCTCCCTCACTAGACTCACATGGTGCCATGTTGTATCCATCTGCATAGCCCTGTTAGCACGTCCAGGCCCTGGTAAACCACAGGCACTCAGTGTGGTTTGTTGAACGGAAGTGAGTGGCACTCCTCACCTACAGTCAAGCCAGCTGGTGTATGGGTTGGGTCCCACTATGACTCTTGAAGGCAGTCCTGGGAGAAGCGAGGGCATTTTGGGAAGCACGATGCTGTGGGGTGAGTCAGCTGTGCTTCTGGCCCGCCCTGCCATTTGCCTTTGGAGTGGCTCCAGAACCAAGGAGAGGGCACTGCATGGTGCCTATTTGGTGGTTCTCTTAGTGAGAGAAACGAATTGGTGGGATGTTATTATGAATCCTGTTTGCTTTCAAGACAGCAGACTGACCTACAAATGTAACCTGAGCTTTATTTTGCTAGCCTTTAGTTCTGTCCTAAGTGTCATCAATTAAACAGTGGCGGGCCAAGCACTTGAGTTGAAGTGGAGATCAACCGACTTCAATTAGTAATATCTCAGAAATGTTCTAAAAATAGCACATGATCCAGCATCTAAGTTGGCTCCTTTACCACCACACGCACAAACAGAGCAGATAATGCTGTCTATACGGCTCTGAAATACGACTGCCCAACTCTGGCAAAGCTTCTACATTCCAAACGGTTATGAACAATTTAATCAAGATGACAACCATTTGGGACAAGAACATATGGCAAAGTTGAGTTATACATGTTCTTTCCTTACTGCAGAAATTCGGCACATTTTAATTGGGTCTTGAATTATGTTTATATTACCAAAAGGGAAAAAATTTCTTATTAATGAGGAAGGATGTTTCAAGCTTCTAAGTTTCCTTTCTAGAATAAATGTCACGAAATTAATCAAGGACAAAAGGACCACAGCTTATTCATGCCTAAGACTTAATTCTGGCTGGATCCACGTTAACATCAGAGCAAGGAAATTTCTGAATATCTGAAATGTGAGGCTGGCTAATGATAGCAACACCCTTTAGTGGCCAAGAAAATTTTCCTCAGGCAAAGATGCCAAGAACAAAGGTGAGTGTGAGGAGATGTCCGCAGGTAAGCTCAGGAGCTCTGCCTGGGGTGCGTGGAAGGCTCAGCTCTGCTGTTGCTCTGGTTTCCCAGTGTGACCACAAGCCAGTCCCGAGCCAGCTCTGAGACTCTGCACCGTCCATCACCAGAGGAGTTTGAAACGGAATGGATCAGTCTTTTTCAAAGCTCCTCAAGGTGATGAGCTTCCTGGAAAGGTGCTTAAGGGCTGCAGGTGGGTGTGGTGGGTATGAGAGAACATCCTTCAGCTCCCACATACATGTGTGTGTGTGCATGTGCGCACCCACGTGCACGCACTACAGCCAGGGTAGCTGCGCTCACACAACTTTCTCATACTGACCCTCCACAATAAATTTTGGTAGGAAAAGATGTTCTATTTAAAATTTTTAAAAAAGAACGTTAAGAAACTTCTGGACTCATCGAGCTCTAAGATTCTACAATCTCTTCTACAGCTTTGTTGTTTCCATACCTGATAAAAAGTCAGTGAAGAGCCAGCCGAGTGGTGCATTGGTTAGGAGTTGGCTTGGGACACTAGCTCTGAGGAGTAGGGCCCTGGTTCGAGTCCCACATGAGGACCAGTGACGCTGCGCCCTCTACAGCTAAGATGGTGAACAACAGCTCGACCTGGAGCTGGACTGCCGTGAGTCGCTGGTGACAGCGTAGGCTGCAGCCCCTGCTGCAGTGTGCTGCCGTGAGCTACTGTGAGCGGCCGGCAGCCAGCGTGAGCTGCTGTGAGCCACCATGAGTGGCCGTCCAGTGGCCAGCGACCGATCTGCCTCACCCGGGAAGAGCGCAATGATCACAATACCAACATGGGCCAGTGAAGTGACGTCCTCCACAACTAGACTAAAGAACCAAAGGACAGCAACTTGTCTGTCCCCCTTCCCCAATTCCCCAATGCTGTTCCACTCCCCCAATTCCCCAATAAAATCTTTAAAAAAAAGTCAGTGAAAATATGGTCAACTAATAAGAATGTGGGTGGCAACTGTTTTTCTTTGTTTTTCCTTTTGATTTTTGGTCTTGTTTGTTTGTTTCTGTGTTCCTTTTCAAAATGTCCACTTGTCTCCAAGGCTCCCTGTACAGAACCCAAACAAACTGCTCAGGTAAATGACAGCCTGACACTTTCATATTTGTGATTCACTTGATGTGAGTCACATTTTTCCCCATTGGGACGATCCATACTTTTGTGACAAGCACTTCATATTAATTTTCAAACTAGATTCAGTGATGTCATAATTTCTCATTTTGTTCAGTCCTGAAGCAGTCATTCCCTATAGAGAAGGGGGATACATTTCACCAGATAATTACTGTTGTTTATTATGGAGGCAGAAAGAGCAATAACATTTTCTTTTTTAGCACATTCCCTTAATTCATAATAAGGAGATTAATAAAAGATTAAGGAATAATGAGGGGGTAATTGTATTATGAATCATTCTTTTATTTACTGTTTGTAGGTAGTTAGTATGAAAGAATGTTGAACTTTGAAAAATGAGGTCTTCCTGGCACTTTTGTAGCTCATCCCTAATATTTGGTGGCAATCAGGTATCCCGACTTGGCCTGGGGTAGCAGTGAGGTTCACTTCTCCAGTTCAGTAGGTGAAGACCAATGTCAGACCCACTGGGACTCAGTAACTCAGTAGGAGAAAATACAGGCGAGGAAAAGAGAGGGGCTGCTGTTAACTATAGTTAAGACACAGATGGGAGGAAAGCTCAGAAGACCCTCTTGGGAAGAAATGTTTTTCGTTGAAACAAAAAATGTTGTGTCTTGGGGGCCAGCCAAATGGTACGTTGGTTAGGAGTTGGCTTGGGATGCCAGCTCTGAGCAGCAGGGCCCTGGTTCAGATTCCACATGAGAGCCAGTGACACTGCCCTCTACAGCTAAGGTGGTGAACAACAGCTCGACCTGGAGCTGGGCTGCTGTGAGTCGCCAGCAGCAGCATAGGCTGCAGTGGGGCTGGCTGGCAGCGGGTATGAGCTTTCGTGAGCTGCCATGAGCCGCCATGAGCGGCCGTCCAACTGCCGGCAAGCAACTGCCTCACCCGGGAAGAGCGCAATGATAATACCAACATGGGCCAGTGAAGCGACGTCCTCCACAACTAGACTGAAGAACAAAAAAAGGACAGCAACTTGTCTGTTCCCCAACTCCCCAATAAAATCTTTAAAAATATATATTGGGTTTTTTTTAGAGTTTGCTTGAACAGTGACAAGTGGAAATCATTAAGAGAAAGGTTTCGGCTCGCCATCTGAGAGTTTGGCTTGGTAAAGAACATTCTGACTTGGATGCGTCTGTCTGTTCCCAGGCCTGCAGTTAATAAACGTCAGCAAATGGCTCGGAGGGTAATTGTGCTGTGGCAAGAAGGGGAATGAAGTGGGTGCAGGCTCCAAGGTGGTTCTATCAGAGGCCCATATTTTTAAATTGTAGCTACTTTCTGTTAAATGCAGCTTTTGAGTGAAATCTGTGATTTCACAAAGTTCACCATACTAGCAACGGGAGTAGATTTTCATTTTGTTTGGTTATGTTTTTCCGAATCAATTTTAAGATAAGCACCATTACTTAGCAAATAGGAGTGAGGGTCTAAATGAGGACACCTTGAATTCACCCCTGCACTGTGCGGAATAACTTATAAGTGTCATCTGGCTGGTCTTCGTACAAATGTGTGTGCAATAGGTGGGTGCTGTCTCCACTCACCAATGGGGACATTCAGGCACAGAGTGATTATGGGAATTAGCCAAAAGCATCTCTCAAAACTTAGGATAGACTTTCCCTAATGTTATTGCTTTTCCATGAGACATGCTTCTTGAAAATGGAAAAAACAGAAGGGTACCCAAATTGTCCCCATCTAGTGCCCCACCTTTTATTTCTGACAACCCAGGAGGAGAGACACATCTCTAAGTAGGAGTTTGTCGATGCCCATTGTTTTTTTAAACAAACTGAGCTACCGGTGCCCACACCTCTAAGTCACCTGTCCACCCTCTCTGTGGGTCCTGCTTCCCTTTCTATCAGTGAAATTGCTAGTACGATCATTGGAGCAAGGAGCAAAGTATGTCTCAACAAAGAGCAAGAAAATGAACGGACTGCATGCCAGCTGTTGGCGTTAATCCCAATGCGTGTATTGCAGGGGTGGGGTGGAAGGGGGTGAGGGAGTAGGAGAGGTAGGAGGGGGAAAGGCACTATATTTCAGTAGACCTGCTTTGCCGGCTTTCTCGATAAACAAACCAAAACCCCGAAAGGCTGCATAGACAGTCTCCTGACCCCACACTGCCACTAGAAACAGCAATAGTTGAAATGCTCACCTGGCCCATAACTCAAAGACACAGATTTGTAGCTAAGCCACAATGATCACATAGAATGCAGGCTCCAAGTCTGCCTTCGTTCCAAACCATTCTCAGAAGTCCACGTAGAGGCATCAAGTAATGGGGTCCCATTGCTCTTCCTCCCAGTTGTGCAGGAGCCCATTCATTCACTCATTCCTCCTCTCCCTATTCCCTGTAGGGGGGCATTCAGCGCACATTCATTACGTGCCTGTTGGATGCTGGATGCTATGCTTCCAACTGCTGCAAAGTTTCTCATTATAAAATGGAAAGTGACGGGCAAAGCGAGCTCTTAGCTCACGACGCTGTTTCTACTCAGGAAGCACCATCCTCCTGCCACACATTACTGCCCAACCTTACCTTGCCCTGGTCTCCTACGGTTCCGACTGGCACGGTTCCTTCCTATTCCTTCACTATGCCAGGACCATGCACTGTGAAATAAAAACTCCTTTAGCCCTGCACCCTCCACATACAGCTCCACCGAGCAGCCTTCTCTGTCAGACGATCTTGTCCATGCATCAAGAAACCCACCGAGGGGCCGGCCGAGTGGCGCGATGGTTAAGAACTCGCTTGGGATGCCAGAGGGCCCCGGTTCGGATCCCACATATGAGGGCCAGTGACACTGCCCT
>NW_017731859.1:1062968-1160450 GCF_001890085.2 Hipposideros armiger | reverse complement strand
TCCCACATATGAGGGCCAGTGACACTGCCCTCCAATTCCCCAAAAAAAATTTTTAAAAAAAAAAAAAAAAAAAAGAAACCCACCGACACCCAAGCCAGGTGGTACCAAAACAGGGCATCTCGGCAGATGGGGAAATGTTTCCTTGTATCGGACCAAAATCTACCTTCCCCGCACCATTCATACAACCCAGGATAGGGAGATGCCACTTATCAGTGCGGCTGTCAATGAGAACGTTTGGTATCGAAAGAAACGTGGCAGCCTTCTGCCATGTAATTCTACATCCAGGATAACTTGTCAAAGAGGTAAGCATAGAATAGTTTTCTTTGTGTGTTTGTTTTCCTTCTTCTCTCTTTCTTTTCCTTTCTTTATAACTCACATTTAAATTACTTGCTGGGGGAGGAATACAAATGAGACTCAGTCGGACCTCATGAGTCATGGTTTCAGTGGGAAACAAAGCAGCTTTGCTTCAAAAAAGCAATTTAATTAATTTCGTTACTCGCTGTGGAAATAAGCTTTTAGAGATGATTCAAAACACTTACGTGCAACTGTCTAAAAATACGCAAACAACACAAATTACTGTCTGGTTTTGTGGAATGGAAATATTAAAATAGATATTTTAAAATATAAAATGTAAAGTTTAGTGTACTATGAAAGAGGGAAAAAACAAAGTGGAGCCTTAGCTGGGTGAATGCCCCAAGTAAACAGAAGCAAACATGGTTCCCATGAAAGACAAGGCTTGGTTTGAACAGCCCCACTCTGACCTAGGAGAAGACACGCCTTCCATTCCAGCCTGTGGACTTCCCATTCTCTGTAAAATGAGAATGAATCCTGTCACACCAATTTCCGGAGTTGAGGGTATGAAAGCACTTTGTAAACTGCAACATCAACATGCTGGACCCAAATATGACAGTGTTCTGCTTACTCATGAATGATTCTATTTCTTCAGAGTAGAGAAATAACACTCAGAATTATAACTCTTTTAGGCAAGAACACTGCCTCTACTGTATTTTCACACCTATTACTTGGAAACATGGTGAAACAGTGAGCACCTTGAGACTTGCTTCTTCTCACCTGTGTCTGCCCATCACTGTGTCTGCCCTTCTCCTGGGATGACACCTAGTCATCCAAGCCAGAAACCTTGGAGTCCTGCTTGATTCAACTCTTCCCTCCAACATTCAGTCCACTGGCTCATCCTTCAACATATATCCAGAATCCAACCTCCTCCATTCCATGAAACAGTCCTGGTCCAAGCCTCCAGGATTTCATCATTTCTTTCCTGGATAACAGCACTGGCCACTAGCCTCCTAAGTGGGTCTCCCCACATTCACTCTAGTCCTTTCCAGTCCAATCTTTTCATTTTTGAGTTTATACTCGGGGCAGGTACTGTTGCCTCTCCATCTGCTGCTCTATCCCTTCCTTCCTCCTAACTGAGGCCTCCCCTTGGACTCAGGAAATCTGGCTACCCCTTCCCTCAGCCCCAGAATGCCCATGTGACCCACTTCTGACCAGTGGGATTTAAGGTGGAATCCTCTAGAAAGTTTCTGGGAAAGAATATCTTCCCTGTTAAAAAGTGAGAGACACATGAGGCAAGTCCCCCTACCCCATCCTACCACAACATTTGGACATTTTCATGTGCCTGGAGCTATGGCAGCTATATGTATAGCTGGAGAGCCACCTGAAGCCCCAACACCACCACACTACTGAATTAACCTATCCTGGAACCACCTACCTTTGGATGCTTTTGTTAAGCAGCAGGGGTCAGCAAACTCTTTCTTAAAGGGCCAGACAGTAGATAGTTTAGGCTTTGTGGCCCACCTCTGTCATAACTCAGCTCTGCCTTTGCAGCGCCAAGAGCAGCTCTAGCCAATACTTAAACGAATGGTCACGGCTGTGTGCCAATAAAACTTTATTTATGGACACTGAAGTTAGAATTTCATATAATTTTCAAAGATCACAGAATATTCTTCTTCTGATGTTTTTCAAATAGAACTATACACTTGAAACCTATATACTTTCATTAACCAATGTCAACCCAATAAATTTAATAAGAAATAAAAATAATACAAGTAAAAATGTAAAACATATTCTCAGATAAAAACAGGCCGGATCTGGCCCACAACAAGCTGTAGGTATGTCAACCCTTGATGGGATCCTAATAATAATTTTTTTTAAACCTATCCTTAGGCCTCTTTCTTATTTTCTTAACTTGTAGCCAAGAGTTTACTAATTGATACAATGGCCTCTTTTTTCCACTTAAAATGTTTTATTTAAAAATATTCCAAACACACTAAAAAGTACAGAAACTAACAGGCACCTATGTCCTCACTACCTACATTTAACTGATGTGAACATTTTACCATACTTGCTTCAGATAATTTTTGAAATAAATAAAGCCTTGCCAAATAGCTCCCCCTACAGAGGTATCAGGTACCCTGCGGCAGGTGTGTTCTTTCCTGCACCCTGGTACTTCCAAGCACTCCTGTATCCATAAACAATATGCCCTATTGTTTTGTGTTTTAACACTTTATATACATGGCATTGCACTGTTTTCAACTTCTTCCCCCCTTCAATATGACCCATATTGATCTATGTGAAGCTGGTTCATTCACTTTTGCCATTGTGTGAGTAAGCCACAGTTCATACAGCTGCTCCCCAATTAGGGGGCAAGTTGGTTGTCTTTCTATGGTTTCTGGCATGTCCAACGGGACTGGCATGAGGGTGTTCAATGCAGCACCGTTTGCCTGGCGAACCTGTGGATACCAGCAAAGTATCCTGCCACTTCTCCCCGCTGTTGGTAAGGGAGCTTCCACCACGCCCCCCTCCTGCCCCAAACCATTTGCTCGCTCCGTTGCCCAATGTGCGGACACTTAGTCTTACGCTTCCGCCCTTGAAGCTCTGCTTTAACCATCCTGAACCCACTTCCATAAAAAAGCATATGCTTTTTCTTTGGCCAAGCAAAGGGCTCAAAGGGCCCTCTGTGTCCTGCGCTTGTCACCTCCCGACCCAGGCCCTCTTACCCTTTCCCAGCCTGATATCACACTCTGCTCTGCACTGTGCCCGAGGTGCCCTCCTCCCAGCTACAGCACTGCCCCCACTGCCAACCCCTTTGCTTTCCCCATACACTAGGCATCACGTCACCTCTGAGGCCTCTGGTGAACTTCCCTGACCCGAGGGCAACTGACTCCTGTGTGCCTGCAGCACAGCTCTCTCAGATGCTGACGTCCTGTCAAAAGGGAGTGTCCCTAATGACTTGCCTTTTCCCCCCCTCTGCCATCTGGGAGCTGCTTGCATTCAGGCACCATGACCTTTACGCTTCTATGTCCCCCCAGGTTTGGCACATGGAAGGTACTCACTAAATATTTGATGGATTCATATCGGGATGAATGAATAAAAAATCTGATCTCTACTGCATTAACTCCCAGAAAAATGAACTCAAGAATTACGCAGACTGGGATGTGACTGATGGAATCGAATCTGACAGACTCTTCCCCGTGGAGCTTTGAAACCAGTAAACACACTATTTATAGCCTCAGAAGCTTCACTTTAGTTTGATGATTCAACCAATTATTGAATTGCCCGAAGTTTTCATCAAATTCATTTAAAACTATTCTGAAACATGAATTGACTCAATTATTTAATTTTAGTTCAGGCAAACTTCTCATGAAAGTATGTAAACTTTTAGAGAGAAAAAGTCTGTACCTACTAGGAAATGAATTTATAAAAACAATAACCACACACCTGAATAATAACCTAACCCAGGAATACAAGGGTTACTATTGGGCGGTCGGAAAAGTCATGACATATTTTTCTCTATGTTTTTCGTTGCAAAAACGCATCATGACTTTTCCGACAACCCAATGTTACCTCGAAAAGGGATAATTGGTCCCTTATTCACCAGAAAGATTGGTTCCAATGATTACACATTAATGATTTTATTTCCCTTACTTTGAGGAAAAGACTTTCTTAGCATTTTATGCCGAAGCAGAAGTCGAAAGGTGGTGTTTCATGAAGTCATGACACTGAATTTCTCATGTCTTTTATGGAAATCAGTCTTACAAATGCAACATGAATCTGAAAGCACCTTGTTTACCGGAGACCAGGCGAGGACACAGAAGAGATTTTTAAAACATCTCAATTTACCTCCTTGAAATCCCGGAGCTTATACATGGCGACCATATGGGAAAGCAATGTTTCTAATTACACTATATGCTTCTTAAGCAGATGGTGCAGAATATCATTTAACACTCTCCTGAACACTCGACATTACCCCCAGGAACTCTGTGATACCCAGGGAGCCAAGCCTGGGGGGTGGAGATGGAGGTGCCACCCCGCTTTTCCATGACTTGCTGTGTGACCATCAACAAGCTACTTCCCCTTTCTGGGCCTCAAATGTACATTGAAGATTGAGACTAGATGATAGTGAGATGTCTGCTGTCCAGCAGCGCGAGGTACTTATCAAATTTTCAAGTACATGTAATTAATTCTATGTTAGTATTTTGCAATCGGAATATAAGCAGTCACATCCAGAGCCTTCTAGAATTTGATAGGCTAGAGAAGTGTGGATTAAACACAAATGACAACTAGTATTCCTATTAAATGTTCTCATGACATATTTTTTAATCAGATCAGGGTATGTTGAAATAACAAGCAAACTATAATTACTGGTCTTATTTTTTTTAATTTTTAATTTTCATTAAAATGTATTGGGGTCACAATGGTCAACAAAACTACATAGGTTTCAAGTGTCCAATTCCATAATACATCATCTCTCTATTGCATTATGTGTGGAAGGAGAACTGACTCTGGGTGGTGAACACATAATCCTGGGCCTTATTTTTAATACCCAAACTCCTCGATTTTTCTTCCCCCTGATGTGCTCATTTGCTAACTTTAAAACAATAATTTCAACACTCTTGTTACTCTACGTATCTACTGCTACAAGTGTAGACACAAAATTAATATATATCCATAGAGGGATTTGTGTCCATAAACTATGGACAAAAATTATTCCAGAGTACAAAACGAGCCCCCCTAAAGACCCCTTCCAATTACCAAGGCAATGAGGGTTAACAACTGATTTGGTGGAAAATTCCTTTGTGCATTCAAAGCCTGAAGTCCTGCCAGAAGGAGAGAGAATCAACAAAATAATATGGTCGGGCTAGATTGAATCCACAGGACACATTATAGAAGAGGCCCTTACTAGCTGAGCACAGGAAAGAATGGCTCACCAGGTAGGTGAAGTTAATAAAGACCCTTTGACCAAGACTTCCATGACAAAGCTCTGCTAATTTTCTCAAGAAGAATCTGTTCCAGTGGTGAGTCATTGCCCTTTTACTGGCGTAATTTCAATGACATGCAATGGAAGAAAAGGTCACAATTTAGATTAATGTCATCTTTGGATGACAGAGTGGGTGAGTCACCAAGTGAAATTAATGCTAAAGTGTGGTTACCATTTTTTGCTGTATTTACTCTCCCCTGATACACTCTACGTATAACATATTCAATGACACATTTCAGGAGAGCTGGTTGCTAGGTTTCAGCCTCACTCAAAGCTCTTCATTTCAGCATAGAAAATATGGAAAAATTTCAAGATGACAATATTAAACTTACCACAAGGCAATCAAAGTGCTTCAATGTCTATATATTGACAGGAGCAACTCTAGTGAGTGACATAAAATACAAAAGTGAAAGAAAGCCAGAGTTGCAAGAACTTTAGAAAGCATTTTAGCCATTTCCCTGACTTTACAGAAGATACTGAGATTCAGGAAAGTGAAGTCACTTGCCTAAGATGACACGTTTGGTGGCAAGAAGGGACCAGAACCCAGATCTTCTGTCTCCTTGACCAACATCCTTCCCCCCCCAAATTGGGTATTCTTGACTTATATATTTACTTGGTAGACTTTAGAGTTTACAAAACGTTTCTTATTACTGGTAATGGGAAGCAGCAGCCAAATTAACAGGATGACTTAAAAAAAAAGATCTGAGGGCTGGCCGAGTGGCTCAGTTGGTTAAGAGCTCGCTCAAGAGTGTTGAGCTCTCAAGCAACAGTAGGATCAAGTCCCAGCCCAAGCTGAGCTGCCAACAGGTGGCAGGATGGCTCAAAAAAAAGATTTGAAGTTTCTCAGGTTTTTTGTTTTTATTAAAATATTTATTGTAAAAAGGTGTTTTAACACCTCATAAAAGAAGATACACAAATGGAAAATAAACATATGAAAAGCTCCAATTCACACGCCATTAGGGAATTGCAAATGAAAACACCACAATAGCACTACACACCTATCAGACTGGTCAAAACCCAGAACACTGGCACTGACACCACCAAATGCTGGCCGGGATGCGGAGCAACAGGAACTCTCATCCATTGCTGGTGGGAATGCAAAGTGGTGCAGCCGCTTTGGAAGACAGTTCGGTGGTTTATTATAAAACTAAACATACTCTGACCATATGATCAAGCAATCACGCTCCTTGGTATTTACCCAAAGGAGCTGCAAACTTATATACACACAAAAACTTACAAACAGATGTTTACAGCAGCTGTATTCATAATTTTCCAAACCTGGACGCAACCAAGATGTCCCGTAGGAGGCGAATGGATAAACCGTGGCACATCCAGAGAATGGACTCTTACTGAGCATGTTAAAAAGAAATGAGCTAGGAAGCCATGATATGGAAGAACCCTAAATGCATATTACAAAGTGAAAGAAGGCAATCTGAAAAGGCTACATACTGAATGATTCCAACTATATGACACTCTGGAAAAGGCAAAACTATGAGACAGTAAAAAGATCGGTGGTTGTCAGGGGTCGCTGGGAGGGAGGGATGAATAGGGGGAGCCCAGAGGCGTTTTAGGACAGAAACTATTCTGCATGAAACTACTACAGTGGATCCATGTCATTATACATTTGTCCAAACCCACAGAATGTACAACAGCAAGGGTGAGCCCTCAGCTAAACTATGGACTTTGGGTGATGCTGACGTTTCAATGTAGGTTCATCAATTATTCCAAATGGACCACTCTGTGGGGGAGCGGGGGTGTGATGGTAGGGGAGGCTGGAGGGGGGCTTAAGGGGGTATATGCAAACTATACTTTACACTCAATTTTGCTGTGGACTTACAATTTCTCTCAAAAATAAAGTCTATTCAAGAGTTTTTAAATGTGTTATGGTAGGACCTCGTACAACTCGCAGGTTTTGGAATAGGAAGTTCAACACAGCCCACTGGGCCACTTTACAAGGGACAGTCTAATAGGCTCTGAGAGAAGCTACTAAACATGAAAAATAATGACGTCACCCCAAAGAGGTTAATACTTAGTACAAAGAGATGTCTTTAAGCACCAAAAACCACATTACATGTTCATAATGAAAATAATGAAATATTCAACACTCCAATGCTTATTTTGTTAAAATAATTACATGTATTTTAACATGTAATCAGGGTTCAGGAAGCTCGAGTTCAATATGACAATGAAAACATCTGCTGTTTCTGGTTAGAGGATCTTCCTGAAACAGCTACCCCGATGTTCTATGCTAAGATTGGAGATACATAAAGTTATCTGGAGGTTATTATAAGGAGGAGACTGATTATTAGTAAAATCAAAGTTAAATGAAACAGATAACATAAAAATTATCACTTATTATGAAATTGTAAACAATTGAACTTTTAAAACTCACTGCATTAAGAGAAAGGACGTGCACCTTCTAGAATGAAAACTGCATTCTGCCAGGGGTGCCAAAACATGTACACAAGTGGAGACTTTGGTCACCGTTGCTCAAGCGGTAGTTCGCCATAATCAGAAGTGTCTGGACGCTGATGGGAACCACTTTGAGCACCTCTTGTCATTGAAGTCAAATGTGACTTGTATTCATCTTTTGTCATTGGTATATGTAGAGTGTTATAATTTTAAAAAGTTTTCCTTTCTTAAAATCTGTATACATTGTTTTGGCACCCTCTGTATTTTTTTTTTAAGATTTTATTAGGGAATTGGGGGAGGGGAACAGTGCTGGGGAGTTGGGGAAAGGGGAACAGACAAGTTGCTGTTGTTTTGTTCTCCAGTCTAGTTGTGGAGGACGTTGCTTCACTGGCCCAAGTTGGCACCATCATTGCGCTCTTCCCGGGCGAGGCAGATCAGTTGCCGGCTTCTGGACGGCTGCTCACTGCGGCTGCTGACCGCTCATGCTGGCTGCTGGCTACACACGGTAGCCCATGGCAACCCACTGCAGCAGGGGCTGCAGCCCACGCCGTTGTCGCTGGCAACTCACAGCAGCCCAGCTCCAGGTTGAGCTGTTGTTCAGCATCTTAGCTGTAGAGGACAGTGTCACTGGCCCTCATATGTGGGATCCGAACCGGGGCCCTGTGGCGTACCAAGCCAGCTCTTGACCAACGCGCCACTCGACCGGCCCTGTATTTCTGATATATGAAGAACCATGTGTGCGAATGATATCAAATACCAATAATGTGCCTTCTGTAGAAAACATCGTGTTGAGGCAGATATGGGGCCTAATTCTGGAGGTCACCATGCCACTAGTGTGGAGTGAGCCCTTGGCAGTGAGCCCTGTACCCCAAGACTCCCCCTCCATGGCAGGCCCAGCTGCCTCAGGGGGCTCAAGGAAATAGGAAGCATATACTCAAGTCAAACTCAACAGAAAGAATTCTAAGAAGGGACGTAATACGGAATGACATTCATTCACTAAACACACACACTGTACACCTATTCTGTGCCCAGCACAGGGCAGGGTACTGGGCATATGAGTGTGAGCAAAATTGGTTGATGTGATGTCTACCTGCATGGAAACGCATGGGCCACTAGAACTCACCAGGCAGAGACCAGGGGTGGGGGTCTGGCCTGTTGAGAGCCAATTCATGAAGTTCCCTTGGAATTCTCTTGAACATACCAGTGGGCAGTTGGTGTTTTGAGGAGGCGGTGACCTATCCAGAGAACTGCAGTCATGGGGTTCCAGCTTCTAAAAGCTGCTTACATTCCCTGGGCTCCTGGCTCTCTTCTCCCATGTTGATAGCGAGTCCTTCTCACATCCCACCACTGTGCTGCCTCTTGTACTTCCCCCTTCCACTTGGAAGGGCCTGTATTAGTTTCGTGTGGCAGCCAAAATGGAATACTATGAACTTGGTGGTTTCAAACAAAGGAAATTTAGGGGCTGCCCAAGTGGCTCAGTTGATTAAGAGCACGAGCTCTGAGCAACATGGTCGCCAGTTTGATTCCCACTTGGGCCAGTGAGCTGAGCCCGAGCTGAGCTGCCGCTGAGCTGCCAACAGGTGACAGGATGGCTCAGCTTAAAAAAAAAATCTTTAAAAAAACAAAACAAACCCATGCATACACAATTCTCAATTTCTAGCAGTTCTCAAACCAGCGTGTCAGATCAAGGCCTGTTACAAATACATGTTCCTGGGCCCTACCCCGAAAGGTTCTGACTCAGTAGGTCTCGGTTAAGTCTGGGCAGCAAATCCTACAAGGCGATTCCAGTGGTTTCTGCAATGTCATCATCTGTGTCCCAAGTTCCCTGGACATTTTATAATCTGTACTTTTGTGTATGAATGCGATTGTATATAATCTGTATATTTTGATACTAAGATATCTCAAATCTTTTTGGAAGTGGATAGGTTTTAAAAAGAACTAGCTGGAGCCCTGAGAAGCACAGAAAGAAGCTGGAGTATGATCAACTGGTGGACAGAGGACAGAGGGCAGTGGCATGAGGGGTGGCATGCTGAACATCACCAGGAAGTGACTATCCCCATAGTTAATTAGCCATGAGTATTTCTCAGGCTCTCTTCCAGCAGTATTTGAAGCCTATCAACCCCCACCAATGAATTTTAAAGCCTTAGGGCAAGGAGCTTTCTGTCCCCTACTGCCACACAAATTCTGATGGGCCCATCTCAGATGGAGTTTAACTGGTCCTTCCAGTCTGAGCACCCCACACAGCCCCCCCACCAGTTTGAGCATCTCTGGTCTACATTTACTGCAAAAAATCTTACCCTTGCCACCTCTGTACATATATTACATGGTATAAACACAAGGACAAACAAATGCAAAAAACCAGCTTAATAAAATTACTATTAAATGAGTCAAGACACATCAAAGTGGCGTTTTGAACACTTTTTTTTAATGACAACAGATGGTAAATTCATACAAATTACAGGCCAGAATATAATGACTACAAAACCCATCCAGATGATGGTTAAAAAAGCATCACTTAACAAAAGTAAATCTGAATCAAGTGGCTAAAGAACTCAAGCCCCCCATTTTGATAATTACACACAGCTTTCAACGTAGCGCATCTAAAGCCTGCCCCGAGTCAGGGCTCCTCTAGTCAAGACTACAGCACATTCAATGACTAGTGACTTAAACATTCTAACACTTTTAAGCATTGATGTCAAGAGACATCTCATAACAGGTTCACTATGCAAAACTCAAACGAGAATATGTGAACGTTCTTTGCAACTGTAAGGTGCTGTGCAGATGTTGTTAGCTATTGCTATTATTACTGTTCAGTGACATTTCACTGAACTTGAGAAAAAGGAAGATTAGTCTGTGTAACTGACACATATGACTTGTAGAACATCTTAAAAGGAGTGCAGATATTACTTTCAAGTACACGTAGCGACAAAACAGACAAGGAAAGCGTGGCCAGAAATGACGGTAAGATGAGAAATTCCAAACTATTTTAATAAATATATGAGATTAACCTATTCCGATTACATGTGTAATATTTATCATTAGGTTCCCAAAGTCCCTGAAAATTATTTTCTCGGGTGACTCTTTCCCCCTGCAAAGAGGAAAAGGAATCTTGTCAAGTTATTCATGTGCTGCTTCTGCCCAGCTCTTGCAAAATTTATCTTAAAGAGTCGAGTCTGAATTAATAAAGTTGTAGTTCTCTGGTGCACGATGCACAGTGTTTGTCAGCAGAGAAATCCACTGTTGACCTAAGACAAGTGACAAAGTAGTGCCGTAGGTGAACCATTTATAAAAAGGCCCGCACAACAAGAGTCTACAACTTCACTTGAGCATAAATGAATACACGTAACTTGTCTGGAGACAAGAAATACACACTACAGTTAAAACAGGATTTCAACCCTTTGTCTCATGTACTTTCTTTCAGCTTCCATCTTTCCTTGGGCACACCTTATTTGTTTACACTAGTGTCCTTGGGTATTCTAGATGTGTACATAAAATTTATGTGAAAATGGAAAATAAATACCAAGTAAGTTAATCAGTTGCCTCTTTTGGCAAAGCTAATGAGACTTTTATGATGAAAATGGTCTAATTATTACAATGTATTTCAGTTCGATTCCCATGAAACACGGGCTTTTTTAATGGAAGGTTTAAATTTCCTCAGCAACAACTCAAAATTGAACATTGCTGCTACATGTAAAATGGTATCCATTTGAAGAGCTAATGACATCAGATGCATTCTACAGCAGACTTCTCAGTTTCCAGCACAATGGGGATAAAAGATTGTATTCTGGGGGGCAATATGGGAGGTGAGGTGAGGAAGGTAACGTGTTACAGTAAGTGGGGTTAAATCAGAAGCTTGTACTGACATTTCAAGTTACACTTCATAACTGAGATTATTCTTACAACCAGTTTTCAAACAATAGTGAACATATTCCTACCTTAAAACATTTGTAAGGGCTCAATTGTAGCTTTCCTTTCTATACATCCTAAAATATGTACACTGTGCAACAGGAGACCAGTGAGACATCTTAAAAAATAAATCTATGTCAAATATCATATGTTATTTCAACAGCAGCAAACTAACAAGTTAACAGTTAAAACCCCAGGGAAAAATTAACTAGTTTGTAAAGAGACCCATACTGTAATAATCCTAAATATCAACACTAGCATCCGATTCTAAATTTCAAACACTTGGTACTTTTTCCAAGAGGAAAGTACAACTGCTTTTGCATGAATCCCTGGCTTAAGTAGGTGCAGAAAAATACCCACATCATGATTTATCCAGCACATGTCTGAAATCAAACAAAATAATCCGACATTGGACTTTAATATTCTACAAACAGCGTAAGATCCTGAAAGTACAAGAGAAACCTTGGCATTATAGAAAAAGAAACTACGTGGACCACAATTCCAAATACAACAAGGCATCTAAAGAGGGGACCATCTAGAAATTCACCACAGCACCCCAGACTCAAATTGGGGTACTCCACAATTTTATACTAAAAATGCAGTCTTTTTTTTTAAAGAAAACAATTTACATTTAGATTAACTGCTTCAAGACATTTAAACTATAGACAACATGTAACTATAAGAATCCAGTTCCACAACATTAAAAATAGGGGTGAAAAAACAAATAGGTAATGACAAACACAGAAAGGGCCATTGTATTAGGAATTAGCAATAACAGGAAATTTGAACAATGAGATAGCTACTTAAAAGAGTACAGGTACAATGTGTTTTTTTGTAGAAAATGGCCATTAAGCAATCACTCATGTGAAAAAAATGGAACAAGTCAAGTTGGCAGTCAAGTCAAGTTGGCAGAATTAGAACTTAATGCAAACTTTTAGTGTGCATGGAACTAGCATTAAAGAAATGTACACAGGATGTAAACCAAAACAGTGCTTATCTCCAGGTGGCAAAATTACAGGGAATTTAAATTTTCTTCCCGTTGTAATATGCATTTTTCTGGGTGGGTTTTTAGATTGCATACAAGTAGTACCAAGTGGCTAGAAAGAACACAGACTAAAGATGGGTCAAGTAAAACCACAGGGTGTTTTTCCATCAGAAAGGACCTCAAGGATTATCTAACTATATATATCTGGGATATTAAAGGCTCAGATTGAAAAGACTAGACTAGAAATCCTAATAATACGTCCTGGGTGATAAAAACAATCTATTTTCAGAATTGTTTATACTCCCAAAGTATGCAAAAAATGAACATTTAAATGTAAATTGCATTCATATACATTATAAAAAACAGTAGGAAAAACAAATTTACAGGGAATTTACACAAACCTGGTAACTAAAGCATAGCTTGGTCGTTGAACAGAGCAAAGCAGATTATTAAACGGTTGATCTGAAAGCACAGGCTGGCCTGCAAGGAGCCTTTAGGGAGCAGGCCAGAGTCCAGGCAACTAGTTCTGCTTTGCTATTGAGGTCCTTCAGTAACCAGTTGGTGTAAAATCGGTGGAACTCAGCCTAGTTTCACCATGAAATAATGTAATGAAAGATTCCTATTGATTAGGGATTACACTTTATTTGAAATTTCTCAGTGACATTCAGATTAATCCCAGCATCCACAATTTAAGCAATTTTTCAGAGGAATGTACAATCCAAAATCCAATGACCTGGTATGTTCATGACAGTTAGGGAAAGCATTCTAGCGAAAAATCAAGTTCAGACTTGCTTCACTGTGTACATCTTAATATACCCAGAAAAATAAAACTCAAAACCCACCACCAAAAGGCAAAGTGCTATAAAACATTGCTTTTATACAATAATCAAATTCTTCCAGGATAATGCGTCATTAACAAACTTATTTGTAACCAATTTAATTTTTCCAAATTCTCAGTTGCACATGAGGCTCATACAGTTAAAACTGATGATGCAATCCACTGTATTAGAAGGATCAAAATTTACACTAGTCAAACGTGACTCAAGATCGATTTTAACATGTTCTTTCAACTGGATTGGAATCAGTAACCCCGACGCATTTACCATTTAAAAAAACAGATTTAATGCTATCAAAAGGTGATGTTCACTTTAATCCTGTTTGCCTTCACGCCACTGTCGTGAGCCTTCATTCCAGGCCACATAGACAAAGAGGGCCAGCACCACGTGGACGGCAACCACTGCAACAATAGCAGCATAAAAATAACTGTCCCTAGTGGACATCCCAAAGGCGCCTATCAAGAGAAAACAATTTCCATTTTATTCCAAAATTTGTTAAAGTATAAAACACAAAGCATATTTATTTAGTTAGGCAATTAAGTAATACTTTGGGTGGTGATAAAACAAAGATTCATTTAAAGATCTGAATACCTTCTATACATGACAACCACTATTTTAAATGAGAACCATAATTACCACTTCACCTAGACTTTGACATAAAAAAAGGGGAACTTTATTTTCTCTTCCTTCCAATGTCTGCCACCAAAGGTACACTCCCCTAAATTCCTCCTCCCATGTCAGTCAACTCTTGTTCTCAAAGGATATTAACCCTCCATCAGGTGCAACTGACTTCACAGATTCATAGCACACAAATTTTCACATATCTAACAGTTAACTTAAGTATCGTGACTCATTGTTTCCGTGTCTTCCCCCTCTACCATAACCTATCGCCAGTTGTGTTTGTGACTTAGTCCAGTAAAGATGTATTTCATAGTGGCATCTTTGTGTGCAATGATTCTGTGTGACCAGTTGCGCCTGACGGATGATTAAAAGAAAGGGTCTGGGAGTTATTTCACAGAAAACCATAAAAGAACATGTCAAACTGAAACAACTATGAGTTGAGTGATGAAAAAAGTTCATTTCATGAAGACTCAATATGAGCAACATATTTGAAAAGCAAAAGAGGTGGAAGAAGCAGTCAAGACTACCCAGTTTACAGATATAAAGAGGTCATAAGAGCACAGAACCTTAAACAGAGTAAAATGCCTATAAAAATAGTAATATGGTCGAGGATTACCTTCAAAAACGTAAGACTTCGTGGTGAAATATAAGCCAATAGGTACAGTGATCATTAAAGCTGTGAAGAACAGGAGCGTCTTCAGGGTAGATGCTAATGAACTTTCATTTCTGGAAAAAAATAAAGAAAGAGAAAATCAGCACCCGCACAGCCACTTCCAACCGTTCTTACGTCCACAGACGCTCTGAATGCCCACGGAGAAGACTCTGGCAGCCCTGCCCCTGGCTTGGAAGCAGTGGCCAGAGGAAGAAGGGCAGAGTCGGGGACTCAAAACTGGAAGATCTTCGAGACCCAGCTGCAGGCCCATCTCCAAGAGATTTTCATTCCGACCCAGTGAGAGAGGACGTGTGACAGTGGTTGGTCATCTCCAAAGAGCCATGCGAATGTACACCATAATTACAGAATTTACAATGGAGTAGCAAGGGAGACGATCCACTGAAAACAACTAACGGCTACCTGGACACAGTACAAATAAGGTGTGAGAATCTCCAAAGAAAAGGCAGCCGGGAACAAGCTGGATGCAGCTGGGGGGCGTTCGCCCCCATTTCCTTCCATGAAACAGCTATAACATAATTTTGATGGCTTCACATAACATGGATGCATGCAAAGTTTGATGCCAAAACACTTTCTCTTCAGTGAATTCTATTTGTCCAGACTAATTTAAAATCAAGGAACTAGTACAATGCAAAAAGTTGTGTTCCAGAACACAATAAAACTACTCTGAAGAATGTAACCAAGCTTTTAATAATTATATAAAGAAAGGTAAGTCCAATAAACTGCTACTTCAAACATTACTATAAACATTAATGTGACTTCCAGTCAAGACAGGGGAGTAGGGAAACACTGACTGTGCTTACCTTCCCTCATGACCACATCAAAATCACAACTAAACTACACAACCACCATCATGGAGAGTCGCCTGAAGTCTAGCTGAACCGAAGCCCTACAATTAAGGTCATACAGAAGCAGCCACCTCGAGACTGGCAGGAGGGGCAGAGACACAGAACAGGCGGGTTCCACACCCACGTGTGACCATTAAATAGCAGGAGGGCTATCTCAGCTGCTGAGGTCCCCCCCCGAGGAGCGAGGGGTCCCAGCACCACACCAGGCTCCCCAGCCCAGGGTTCCAGTGGTGAGGAGAGAAATCCCCACAACTTCTGGCTGTGAGTACCAGCGGAGATTGTGGCTGAGTGAGACAGAGGGTGGCTGGAGTCGCAGGCATTCCTCTTAAAGGCCCGGCACACAGACTTGCTCACTGATGGACTCACTCACTCTGAGCTCCAGCGCTGAGGCAGCAGCCTGAAAGGCGCCAGGGACATACAAAGAAGAACTGGATTGCTGCGCTTCAGGGTGAGAGCTGGAGCAGCAGTTTTCTCCCAGACAGAAGTGCTGGTACAAGCCGTGATTTCTTTGTTGAGCCCTCCCCTCTCCCTACATGCAGACTTAGGCGGCCGCCATATCTGAGTCCCCATCAAGCTGGCTTGCTATGCTCTGGTGACTTTGAGACCCCACCCCACCCAACTTTCAGGCACACCCAAGCCACCAGTGGCTTTTTCGTATAAACCACGTGCCTTGGCTCATGCTGACCTTCCTAAGGTCTCTCAAAGGTTCACAGAGCCCAGACAAGCAGCATCTGGCTTGAGCATGTCCTATACCTCTGGCCAAGCAGCCCTAAGCCCAGCACTAGCGGCAGCCAGCCTTGGTTCACAGCTTGGCCTCTCGAGGCACTTCCAAGCAAGGTGCAGGTGGCGACCATCTGTAGATTTCTGTGTGGCTCCGGCCAGGTGGCCCTGAGTAGAGCACGGGCTGCGGCTGAACTTGACCTGCAGCAGGTCCCCTCCAAGGTGGTCCTGGGGCTGGAGGTCCCAGTGGCCAGGTTCAAAACGAGCTGGAGTATTATCCAGGTGCTTCCGAGAATGACACACCCAAGGGGCAGACTGGGCAGCACCAGAGCCCTGCTGAGTCAGATCCTGCTCCGTAGGGTCAGCCCCTGCACAACAACTTCTCCACTGTGGTCATGGCCAGTCCTCACAACCAGTGAGCCCAAGGGTCTCTCCCTCCCATTGATGTGCAATTATCAACCAAGGCTCAACTACGAGAGGAGGGCACACACAACCCACACAAGGAACACACCTGGAGTACCCAGCTCAGGTGACCAGAAAGACTGCACCACTGAACCCCACAGCACACCTACTACCTAAGGCCACTCTACTAAGACCAGGAGGCATAGTAGCCCTGCCTAATACATAGAAACAAACACAGGGAGGCAGCCCAAATGGGAATACAAAGAAATACGTCCCAAATAAAAGAACCAAGTTCCAGAAAAAGAATTAAACAAAATGGATACAAGCAACCTACCGGATGCAGAGTTCCAAACACTGGTTATAAGGATGTTCAATGATCTCAATGAGAACTTCAAGAGATAGGAAACATAAAAATGAAGATAGAAAACATAAAAAAGGACCAGTCAGATATAAAGAATAGAATAACTGAAATGAAGAATACATTACAGGGAATCAACAGAATAGATGAAGCAGAGGATCGAATCAGTGATTTAGAAGATAAGGCAGCAGAAAATACCCAATCAGAACAGCAGAAAGAACAAAGAATCCAACAAAAATGAGGAGAGTTTAAGGGACTTCTGGGACAACATCACGCATATCAACATTCGCATCACAGGGGTATCAAAAGGAAAAGAGAGAGAGGCGCAAGGAACTGAAAACCTATTTCAAGAAAAAAATGATGGAAACCCTCCCTAACTTGGCAAAGGAAATAGATATATAAGCCCAGGAAGCGCAGAGAGTCCCAAACAAGATGAACCCAAAGAGGCCTACATCAAGACGACATCATAAATAAAATGGCAAAGGTTAAAGACAAAGCGAAAATCCTAAAAGCAGCAAGAGGAAGGCAACTAGTAACTTATAAGGGAGCCCCAATAAGACTGTCAGCTGACTTTTCAACAGAAGCTTTGCAAGCCAGAAGAGACTGGCACAAAATATTTAAAGTGATGAAAAGCAAGGACCTACAACCAAGATTACTCTACCCAGCAATCATTGAGAACTGAAGGAGAGATAAAGAGCTTCCCAGACAAGAAAAAGCTAAAGGAGTTCATCACCACCAAACCAGTATTACAAGGATTCTTAGAGGGACTTCTTTAACACACACACACACACACACACACACACACACACACACACCAAAAATATGAATAATAAAATGGCAATAACTACATACCTATCAACAACTACTTCCAATGGAAATGGATTAAATGCTCCAACCAAAAGACAGGGGAGGGCCGGCCGAGTGGCTCAGTTGGTTAAGAGCTTGCTCAAGAGTTTGAGCTCGGAGCAACAAGGTCCCCGGTTTGATTCCCGGCCCGAGCTGAGCTGCCACTGAGCTGCCAACAGGTGGCAGGACGGCTCAGCTAAAAAAAAAAAAAAGAATAAAAATAAAAGACAGGGCTGAATGGATAAGAAAACAAGACCTTTACACTATGCTGCTTACAAGAGACTCACTTCAGATCGAAAGACACATACAGGCTGAAAGTAAAGGGATGGGAAAAGATATTTCATGAAAATGAAAAAATAAAAAAATAAAAAGCTCGGGTAGCAATACTTACATAAGACAAAATAAACTTTAAAACAAAGACTATAACAAGAGGCAAAGAAGGACTAGTAATCTCACTTCTGGGTATTTACCCAAAGAAACTCAAAACCCTACTTCAAGGGGACATGCCCACCCACATGTTCACTGAAGCATTATTTACAATAGCCAACCTGGGTGTCCCTGAATGGATAAAGAAGAGGTGGTACACATATACAATATAATATTACTCAGCCATAAAAAAGAATGAAATCTTGCCATCTACAACAACATGGATGGACCTAGAGGGTATGGTGCTGAGTGTAGTAAGACAGCAAAAGACAAATTTCATATGGTTTCACTTATAAGTAGAATCTAAAGAACAAAATAAACAAATGAAACAGAAACAAACTCATAGATACGGAGAACATTTTGATGGCTGCCAGATGGGAGGGGGGTTGGGGTGTGTGAAAAAGGGGAAAGGATTAAGAAATACAAATTGGTTGCTACACAGTAGTTATGGGGATGTAGGGTATAGCATAAGGAATATAGTCAATATGGTAATAACTATGTATGGTGTCAGATGGGTACTAGATCTATCGGGGTGACAGATGGGAAGGGGGTTGGAGGCAGGGTAAAAAAAGGTGAAGGGATTAAGAAATACAAATTGGTAGTTATAAAATAGTCATGGGGATGTAAAGTAAAGCATAGGGAACATAATCAATGGTATAATGCCAAGTGGGTACTAGTCAGGGGGATCACTTCGTAAGTTATATAAATATCTAGCCACAAAAAAAGCTTAATATAATAGCACAAACTGGGTAACATAAAAATGTCCAATAGGAAAATGATTTCACAAATGATGTACATCAATGTATGGAGACATTAAAAAAAATTCTGACGATTGTTCAGAAAACTATTCATGTGACAAATGAACAAGTCAAATTACAATGGGGCCGGCCGAGTGGCTCACTTGGTTAAGAGCTCGCTCAAGAGTGCGAGCTCTGAGCAACAGGGTTGCCGGTTCGATTCCCGGACCGAGCTGAGCTGCCGCTGAGTTGCCAACAGGTGGCAGGAGGGCTCAGCTAAAAATAAAAAAAAATAATAAAATATAAAAAATACAAATTACAATGAATTATGTCAGAAGCCTGCAAAATAAGGCCTGAGGGCCCACAGCCTATTTCTGTCAATAAAGTGTAATTGGAATACAGCCACACCCATTTGTTTATGTATCATCTAAGACTGCTTGGGAGCCACAAAGGCAGGGCAGAATAGTAGACCATATGGCCCGCAAAACCAAAAATATTTACTATCTGGCCCTTTCCAGAAAAACTTTGGCAAGCCCTGATGTAAATATACTATTCCAATTATGAAAACTTGAGTGCATAAAATTTTCCCATTTCCAAAATGTTAGCATGTCCTATGCATTGTAACAAATGAGCAACGCTACTGAAAGTGAAGCTGAAGTTAAGCTTCCAGCAACCCTGAACACATACCTACCTCATACACACTGCCTGATACATTTTAAAAGCTGAACCCCACAGGTTTAATCATTAGTTGAAGGTCCTTTTTTCCCCTTAAATCTAACCATCCTCAAACTATCTTAACACACTTCTAATTTTATTCTCTTACTCAGCACTTGAACATAACTCTCTTTCCCGTAATCCTCGGCTAGAGACTCCAGTTTTTATCTATACCTTTAGGAAGGAGACAGCCCAGCCTTCAAGGTCCCCCCAAAATAGTCTCTCCTCGAGGTACCTTTCCTGATTATACCCTGGAAGGAGTCACTGCTCTGGGATCCAATCACACTTCGTTTACACATGTAATTACAGCACTTCACGTGACAGCTTGCTTCTTGGATAGTTCTGTATCCCTAGAAAACCAGGCAAAGGAGTTCTTATAACTGTGAACACAATTAGCTGGGGGCTTTCTGGCAGCCCAAAAAGAAAGGGAACATCTCAAGTTTATATCAATTATCTACAAAGTTTTTTGACTGTGCAATCCATCTTTAAATAAAAGTTTTGAGCACATACCCCCCCAGATAGGCATTTTGAATATTTTAAATAAATTATCTATACACATATTACTAACACATTCTTTAAAATATAAAACATATGCAAAAATGCTTAAAAGAATAAGGTTAAAATAAATTGATGTGTAAGCTCTAATATTTTCTTTCCATACATCAATGGATCATCTTTTAACATTTTAGCATTTAACACTTCAGAGATCACTGAGCTATACAGTTCTCATATAATGAACATGAGCCCCCTTAAACTGTTTTCTAGTAGTAAACTATTAGAGGAATTTATTATGTAATCTTCATGAAGAATACAAGAGTCTGTGTAGTTCTATAAAAAGTAGAAAAAGTCCGTATTTGGCCACTTCTTTTGTGGACCCCCACAAAAAAACTTGCCTTTCAGGGTGTTTCTATGGGTAGTTAAAGAATGTGTTTCAGGGATGGAAAGTTCAGATTATTTAACTTGATAAACAAAGCTTGAGAACCTACAGAAAGGGTGGGCTAACTGGTTCTCTTGTTCTTTAGAGTCCCTCTCTTGAATACCTATTATCTGGCCTGGCTTTGAGAAAAGTTTATTATTAAAGAATATATAAGACCATAAAAATGTTTTAAAGCAAACAAATCACTTCCAATCCCACCACCCAAACATAATATTTTCTTTTCTGCATCTTAATATCTAGCCCCACACTCTCTACACAGGACATATATTAACAATTTGTAGCTTATCTTCACAACTCCTTCTCACTTACTTCTCTTTACCCTAAGCTCTGAAAATTTGACTTTTATTCTGGGTTGTGATTTCACAAATATGGGACTAAGTATAAAATTAAGCGTACCAACTTTTGAAAACTAGCCAACTTCCTCTAATGTTTATAGGACATTTTCTCCTTGGCCTCCAGCCACAGCCTACTGCAGCTGGCAGTTCTGCTCGCACAAGCCAGCTTGGGTACAACGAGTGATTTATTCTAAAACAAAGCAACTGATGACATTCAATTGATTTCTACTATGTGTCTCTGACTGGGTGTTACTGAGACTTGTTAGAAATGGTTAAGTCCAGAATTAAAGCTGGCCTCACACAAAGAAAATAATTCAGGATGAACCTTATTGTGCCCCCTCTTAAAAACATCTAGAGTTTACCCACTTCATATAAACTTCTGCAGCCAACACAGCATATCTGCTTACCACGTTCCCTTTCGTGACAAGCAAGACTTCTACTCCAAGTAGATTTCACTGCAAATTCCATCAGGAAACCCGAAAATCAATCTAGAAGGGCTAGACTGTATTCTAAGTGTACTTAATGAAAACACCTATTGGGATTCTCACTAAACAGTAGTTTAAAAAAAAAAACACCAAAAAAACCCTATACTGACAATTGTGAGAGCGCGAAAATAGAGCACAAGTTCCAAAGATCACGGGATTTGGAGTCAGTGGGCTTGGTCAAATGCCAGCTTCACCACTTGCTGTGTGGCCTGTGATATTAGGCAAGTCACTTATCCTGAGTCAACTTCATCTTCCTGAAAATCAGGAAACGAAGCACTTTCTTAATTCTGATAAGGTCTGTAATAAAGTGCGTAAGTTGAGCCTGGCACACAGTGGGTCATCATCGAATGGTAGCTAAAGCCATTCCCAACCTCTTGCCTACGGAGGTATCCTTGACTAGGCTAGTCGGCCAGAAGCTGCTCTCTCCTGATTCCTAATGCTCAGTCCCCAGCCCCCATCCTACTGACTCCCAAGGGAAGCAGTCTCACACCAGGGACAGCCCCTACTCCTTCCATTTGTTCATTCATACAGCAAACACTTTTTAAACTCCGACGACGAAGGCCCTGTAGGTGACACGGAGATGGAGAAGGCCGGGTTCCTGTCCTCAGGGAGTTCACCCCGCAGCGACAGCAAATCCTAATGTAGACAGCGAGAGAAAATGCTAGGGCAGAAGCATGAGCTGTAGACCCGCCGACCTGTGCTAGGGGAGAAAGATGAGTGTAGGCCCGCCAAGCTATCTACCATGACCCAGGTCCCTTGTTCCCGAGCAAAGGGCCAGGGGCCTGGCGTGCAGACGCCGCAGGCCCCACTTTGCTTCCCCGCTCCCCCACGCCGTAGGTCCAGACCTCACGCCCCATCGCAAGCCAACCCGTTAGGCTCCGGCTTTCCCTCATGCCCTGCTCCAGGCCCGGGCCGTCCTGCCTCGCGGTCCCGGCCCCTGCCCGGCCCAGGCCCTCCTCAGGACTACCTGACGTCGGGCGGCTGCAGCGCGTTCAGCGCTGCTTTATCAATGCGCTCCATGGCGTCGCCACCCGCAGCAGGTCCTCGGAGGCGGGCTGGGTTCGGCTGCCGCGCTCAGCTGGCTCGACTGGCGACCGCGATCGAGGCAGGCCACGCCGGAAGTGCCGGCAAATGCCGGCGATGGAACGCAGAGCGCAGGCGCGGCGCCTCACAGTGACGTCAGTGCGCTAGACGCGGCGCGCAGCGATGACGTGAACTATGGCGGGCGCGGACGTTCACGTGACTTACCGGCCGGGGCTGCGCGGCATGCGCTCGGGCTGGGGACGCCTGCGCTCTAGGAGCAGCCCAGGCGAGTAGCCCAGCCATTCCACATTGAGCCGGGACTTGCCTCGCAGCATGGTTCTTCAGAGCGGTTGGTGGTGCTGCCGCCGCCGCCCCCGAGTGCAGGCGAGTGCCTTCTGTCCCTGTCCCAGCCCCTGCCGTCTAGCTGTGGTTGCGAGGCGACGGCAGCAGTTGAGCTAAGAGGAAGGACGACCAGGCAGACAAATGTGGTGCTAGGCAACCAAGCAGTTTCCTACGACAACAACAACAGAAAAAGCAGTGCACATTATTACCAAGCCCTTGAGCAAATGCGTCATTAATTATGTCCGCAGTGAAAGTCCAGCCTTGGGAAGCTGGGAGGAGTTAAACACTCACCGGAGCCCCGTAAAGCTAGAGAGAATGTCAGGGCTGAAAGAGCTCTTGCTGAGAGCGACTGTTCCCGGCTCGATGCCGGTGACCCCAACTTCCACTTAAAGTTAAAAACATATTTTGCAGCTGCTCAGAAAGCCGCCAATGAGACAACAGGGACTCAAATAGTAAGGGACAGATGGGCCTCCTGGGCCTGCATAACCCAAGAGGTGTAAACGAAAAGGGTGCGTAAGACTAGGGTCAGGCTTGACAAAATTAGGTTGTCACCGGCTGCTAATTAGAGGACAGTCCTTACATGGTCAACTCCTGGAAAGGGCCACTGACCACATATCTATTTTCTGCACCACACGGACATAAAGACCACATCTGAAATCATGACTAACCCTGCAGCTTAGAGTGGTGTTAAGGGCTGTGGACTGGGCAGCAGGAAGCCTGGGTTTGAGTTCAAACTTAATAATCCCTCTCTGGGCCTCATCTAGACCCTTAGACGGATCAGAACCACCTAATGCCAGAACTAGGGCAGAATTGGACAGACACTGGCTCTGGGGTTGGCAAACTGGCCAGTCAGCCAAATCGCGTACAGCCAATCTACCTATCCACCCATTTTTCTATAGCCCATGAATTAAGAATGATTTTTCCATCTTTAAATGGTTTTTTAAACTAAAAAGAATGCATTGCCACACGTGAAAATTATGTGAAATTCAGATTTCAATATCCATAAATAAAATTTTATGGGAACTCAGCCACGCTTATTTGTTTGTATTGCTTACAGCTGTGTTCACACTACAACGGCGACAGTGTTGAGCAGTTGTGACAGGCTGTATGGTCCACAAAGCCTAGAATGTTCACTATCTGGCAGGAAAAGTTTGCTGACCCATGCTCTAGCTAATCACCCTGTAATGATGTCCTTGAACCCCTAGGGATCCAGAGAAGCACTGGGGCTTCTGAGAATAAGTTTCAGTATATTTTTAAAAAATGAATTGGATGTATTTACTTGCTATAAAAGATTAGCAGCTACTTAAAACATCACCTTTCTTTGATTTTTGGCACTGATTATATTACATTAATGAGGTAATACTGGTAATCACATGAGAAAATACTCATATTACTAAACCAAAATAAACCATCGTATAGCTAGCTAAATCTTTTAAAACATAGAATGAACACAAGAGGAGGGACCTTTGCTTTGCGACTTTGTGTATCTCCAATGACTAGAATAAGGGCCTAATATATAGTAGGTGCTCAGTAAATATTTCTTAAATAAATCAATTGTGGACAAACAGCAAAACGGTAGCTTGCTAGGACTACTTTAACAAACTACCATAAACTGCTTAAACAATACAAATGTATTATCGCACAGTTCTGCAGGCTAGAAGTCTGAGGTCGAGACGTTGGCAGAATCGGTTCCTTCCGAAAATGGTGAGGGAGAATCTGTTCTGTGCCTCTCACCTAGCTTCTCGTGGCTTGCTGGCAATCTTGGGTGAACCTTGATTTATAGAAGCATCCCCCTCTTCTCTACATTTCTCTTCCCATTGCGTGCTCCCTGTGTCTGTATCTGTATCCAGATTTCTCCTTTTTATAAGATGCCAATCATTGGGTTAGGGGCCTACCCTACTCCAGCATCTTAATTACATCTTAATTAATTACATCTTAATTACATATCATCTTAATTACATCTACAATGACCCTATTTCTAAATAAGGTCACATTCTGGGGCACTGGGGGTTAAGAGTTCAACATAGGACACAATTCAGTGCATAACAGTAGTCTAAACTCCTCCTTGTACAGATGAGGAAACTGTGTCCTGGAAAGGGACACACGTTTATCTAGTGGGACTAGCTCATCCCCAGGCTAACACTTCGACACTCTCACATTAGCAGCCCGTGTGGCAAGTTTCGTGATAATTTAGACAAGAACCATTCATAAATGAGATGTGACATGAGTCAAAATGCCTGGCTAACCCCACTTATATATTAGTGGGGTTTTTAAATATAAACTAAAGCTCTCATTCCTCTTTTTCTTTCTGACTTCTACACTCTACCCACATTTACTGTGAGCTCACGGAGGTGGAGATAGAACATTTAGAATAAGTTCAGAAGCTGTAAGTTAAAGAAAGAAATTAGCCAGCACTCTAACCCCTCAACAAAGTCCTGAAACCTCCTACCTGCAGCAGCTGCTAAAGAACTAGAGGCCAGTGGAGCCCAAACAGAGCTGTTGCCATAGGAATGAAATGGCATGTCAGGCAACCATAAGTGGTGCCTCCCTTACTCCTTTGAGAATCAGAAAATGATTCTCAGATGCAAGGAGCCCCAGTCTGGCCCTTTCATTTTAGTTGAAAAAACTAAAATTAAGGATGAGAAGTGATTTGCCTCAAATTTACTGGATCAGCGACAGGATTCGAGAAGTTAGGTGTTCCTAACTCGGTCTTGTGTTTTTCTTCACTGTATTGCTTTAAACCTCAGTACTATAAACCCAATGACATGGAAAGTGTACACCCAAAATTGAGTTTGGCAACACCCCCAATTTGCTTTACTGACTTGCAAAACCATAACACACACACACCCGCAGTCCCCCTTTGGGTGGCTGGTCATGGGATTGGATGTGAATGACCATGCTTGAAACACCAACTGGTACTTTCTGAAGCCAATACTTGCACAGCCTGGCGTGTAAAACGCTAAGCCATGAGAAAAACAAAAAATAAGATCCACCACACAATCACAAAACTCATGCTTAAAAAGAGAAAGACAGAGATGGCAACTCTGGCTTCTTTATAATGTGGGGCATGATGTCTTTTCTCCCTAAAAATACAAATTGGTAAAATATGTCCCCTGGTGAAAAAACTTAGTTCCACTTCTAGGAAATAAAAAGGAGTTTGGCGGGCCGCCGAGTGGCGCGTTGGTTAAGAACTGGCTTGGGACGCCAGAGGGCCCAGGGTTCAGATCCCACATATGAGGGCCAGTGACACTGCCCTCTACAGCTAAGATGCTGAACAACAGCTCAACCTGGAGCTGGGCTGCCGTGAGTCGCCAGCGACGGCGTAGGCTGCAGCCCCTGCTCCAGTGGGTTGCCATGGGCTGTGTGTAGCCAGCAGCCACCGTGAGCGGCCGTCCAGAAGCCGGAGACTGATGTGCCTCGCCCGGGAAGAGCGCAATGATGGTGGTGCCAACTTGGTGCCAGTGAAGCGACATCCTCCACAACTAGACTGAAGAACAAAACGACAGCAACTTGTCTGTTTCCCTTCCCCCAATTCCCCAGCACTGTTCCCATCCCCCAAGTTCCCCAATAAAAAAATCTTAAAAAAAAAACAGGAGTTTGGCTGGGGGTTATTTTAGTAAAAACCTCCTCTGTCCGGACCCCCTGGGCAATGAAATGCAAGCTTTACTCAAGGATGAGCATTTGTCCTAGAATCCTGTCTGCCTCCTTCCATTATTTCATCTCCATTGGCCTCTGGCCACCACCATTCCCCAACACGTGTCCGGTCCTTCATTTACGGTGCCTATTGACAATCCCTACAATTTATATACCATCACTACTTCACAGGTGGAGACATAGAGACTACGGACAATTTTGAAGTTGGGTGAAGACCTCACAGAGCCCCTTATCTCCTGACTCTCAACCATTTCCCTAAAATTTACATCAGGCTACCTTTCCCAGCTCTATCTGCAGGAGAGCTAAGCGGGGTCTTAGAGCCACTGAAAGGACTTGCTAATGGAGCCAGGGAATGCTTGGGGTCCATGGCTGAGGATTCTTCTCGCCTACCTGGCCCCACAAGGTCTGAAGCCTAGGAGTTGAGACCTGCAGCGCACTAAGCAGAGTACGTGGGCCTTCTGGCAAAGCAAAACTAGGTGCTGGGGAACAGTGAAATAGGCCCCACCGCCTGCCCAGCGTGATGCAGGGTCAGCCTAGGGTCTCGAATCCCCTGGCACATCACGGGGTTTGTTACTGTGAGAGGAGCCCTGGCCCAAGAGGGGTGGTAGGGGCCCAGCTAGCAACACTAGGGTGCAGCGTCCTCGCCCGAGTGCTTTCCAGATGGTCCTGCCACAGCAAACTATGCTACAGACGGGAAGAGGGTCACTGGCTAAGAAAACTCTGAGGATTCATGTAACAGGATCACACCCCAAGATATACATACGTGTGCTCAGCAACAGCCGGACTCAGAGGAGGCACTTGCGACCAGTTGATCGAACAAGCAAGTGCGAGCGCCCCGTAAGTGAGACCCGGTCTAGCCCAGACCCTGAGCTTTGGAAACACAGCTCACAGGGGAGCTTACCTGCCAGGCACCAGAGACCTGGGGAGACGCTGTCCACGTGGTCTTCCCCTCAAGCCAAGTGGGTGGGGCTGGCGTGGGCTGAGCGTGGCCCGCCTCCAGCTCCGTAGGCTCTGATTAGTCCAAAGGCTTGTCCTCCACCAAGCGGAAGCAGACCCTCTTTCCCACTTGCAGGGGTCACAGCCTGGGCCCACGTGATCTGTGCGCCCCACCTCCAAGCAAGAACTCTGGGTGAAATCTGGGTGGGCGAGTGCCCGCATCCTTCAGAGGCTGGCATGCCCATCCGGAGCTGCACTACCAATATTCCTTGAATAAAGTTAATACACAGTTGATGAATGAATGAGTGCGCGAACAAGAGAAATCCAAGGGAAACCCCAAAGTTCTAGCAGCATGGCAGTGCAAAAAAGCACTAAGTTTTGTCTTGGATTGGTTTTCGTTTTTTCCCGTTCTCCGTTTTTACTTCTTTTTCCATGATTCAGCCCTGATGAAGACGAGAGGGGGTGAGAGAGGAACCAGCTTCCTGGAGGGGCCGGTCCAGACAGGCCGTCCAGGTCCTTTGTCAACCAAGAAGGCCAAAGTTTGCACCACAAAATAGCTGCTGTTTTGGAAATCGTGATTTGGCGAAATTGTGTGCTCAGTCCTCTGATTCCAGGTCAGGCCGAGATGTGACTGTAGGCGAACAGTAGTTAAAAGTTTTCTGCTGGAAAGTTCTGTGCCAAGAAGGCAGCCTGGCAGCCGTGTTCCACCCACTTTACCTTGGCAGCATCACCTTCACTTTGGTGCCTCATGCTTTCTTTGGACACACAGTACTGGCATTCCACACATCTCAGGGCCTGGCCAAGACAGCCATCATTCCCTACCTCTCTTCTCAGAAAGGTCCTGAGCCCTACCAGATAAGTTAGAGCAAATGTTGCCCTGGTAATGAGTGGGACAGTGGAGGCTCACACCATCACAGAAGAAATCCTTCCTAGAATTGCATACTGCCAAGTGCTCACCCAGCCTCTCTTCCCCCTCCAGAAACAAGGAACTCAGTGCCTCCAAGACAGCCAACTCATTTTTCTTGTCTCCATAAATAGCCTGTCAGTGGTAGAGATCAGCCTAACTATCCCCTCCCCTGTTTAGGATTCTGGCCTCTATTAACCTTGCAACACTTGTTGGTGACCTTGTCTCACTGCTGATGTGCTCATCTCTCAACAAGCCCCATCCCCCAAAATCTTCTCTATGAAGGCACTGCCAAGTCTTCTCTGTCCAATCCCCAGTGGATTTTTTTTAAAGATTTTTATTGGGGAATTGGGGAGGAGAACAGTGTTGGGGAGTTGGGGAAGGGGAACATTGTGTTTTTCCAGGACCCATCAGCTCCAAGTCAAGTTGTTGTCCTTTAATCTTAGTTGTGGAGGGCGGCGCAAGCTCAGTTCTAAGTCACCAGTCCCCGCTTTCAATCTAGTTGTGGGGGAAGCGGGGGGGCGGCGTAGTCCACTATCCCATGCAGGAGTCTAACCAGCCACCTTGTTGTTAAGAGCATGCGATCTCACCAGCTGAGTCATCCGGTCGCTGGTTGGCAGCTCATGGCTGCTCAGCTCAAGGTGCCATGTTCAATCTTAATTGCGGGGTGGAGGGGGTGGGGGCACAGCCCACCATCCCATACAGGTGTCGAACCAGCAACCTTGCTGCTAAGAGCACGCACTCTCACCAGCTCAACGGCAGCTCAACCGTGAGTGGCCAGCAGCTGTCGAGAGCTGTCGTGAGCAGCCTGCTGATGGCCAGCGACCGACTGCCTCAGCCAGGTAGAGAGCAATGATCGTAATACCAATATGGGCCAGTGAGCAGTGTCTGAGCAGTTTCCTTCACAACTGGACTGAGAACAATGGCTCAGAGGTGGGGGAAAGTAGAGGGAGGAAACAAAATGGGAGCAGAGACTGTATGGTGGTCAGCAAGCCCCACACACAGGTGTCACCTGAGGAGTGGCTGCAGAAACAGGCTATGCAGCCTTAGGAAGAGAAGACCGGGAAGAGCTCTGTCTTCAGAAGTTAGAAGGGTTTTCACCAGAAAGGGAAGTGAGATGAGTAGTGAGCACAAAGCGAAGGGATCTGGAGAACTGGAACCCAAGGGCAGAAGCCACGGAGAGTTGGCTTCCTCCTCTCCTTCTAAAGGATGGCTTCCTACCTGTTAGACTGTCAGTGCTGCTGGAGGAAGGCCTCTGCCCCCTTGGTGGGCTCTCACCTTGGGGTGGAGGTGGAGAGGGGGTGGCCCTTCAATGACTAGTCCCTTCCTCCCCAAATTGGATGATTTTTGTCTTCTCCAGGCCATGGTGAGATCAGGCATATTTTTTTTACAGCACCTAGTACAGATGTGTGTACACAGTTGGGCTTAGCTGAATGAGTGAATGAATCTTGCTTTCTTCATCTAACAGGGAAGGCCTGTAATGGGGTGTTATCTTTGGCCCCTGACACTGGGGTAATGATGGCGTCCCACAGTCAAACATTTTTGTGTGTAAATATCACTTAAGTCTGCACAGTGGTTGTCAAACAGTGAGGCCCTGACAGAAGCCAGTGCAGCAACCTGGAAACGTTTTTATGGTAATCATTTTCCACAAAATTTGGAGCTTCAAAAGGAGGGCATTCAAATCCTCTCCTAGACTGTTGCAGCTGGAAGGAACTTTCAAGATCACAGAATCCAACCCTTTCATTTCCCAGATGGCGAAGCTGAGGCACCAGCCGAGGGGATGAGGGGAAGGGAGTGCCTTTCCCTGGCCCAAGGCCTGGCACCTGGTAGGCACCCAGCAGAGCCTTGCTCCCTGCCTGCTTGACAGCGGGCCAAGCGAGGCAATGGCAGAATGGGGCGAGATATCAGCCTTCGCCACCACCTAGGCGAGACAGCAGGGCCCAAGTTAGATGGAGGGGTGGCTGGAGGTAAGAAAGCTGTACAGTTCAGAGCTGGAAGTAAAACTGTGTGGTCAAAAGGAGAGAAAGCAGGAAAGGGGGAGTAAAAGAAAAAAGGATGAAGGTCCAGTTGGCCAAGATCACCCTGTGGGTCCCTGTGACATGACATGACTAAGAACACTTGCCCATACCTCCCTCAGGTGTGACATGGAAGCTCAAGGAAAGACATCATCCCTGTAGAAAAGAGTGCCAGGGGAGACTGAACAGGGCCTGCAGGCCTGCCACTTGGGGCAGACCCTGGGAACCCCTCCCCGGGCTGATAAGCAGGGCCCACAAAGCCTGGTCTCCACCCTGCTTGGGGAACAACCCTTCTGGGGACGCCTTGTCCCACATTTACAATTCCAACAGCCTTTTTGGCTCCCTGACTTTTCCTTCCCTTGGGAAGCACTTCTCACTGACATCGTTTGAAATCCACGCCTACTTAATAGTTCAGCTAAAATGCCACATCTTCCATGAAGCAGTGTAAGTGTCCAAACCCTATGTCTTCATCCCTATGACCCCCGTTGTCCCGCTCTCTAGCACTCATCTCAGCCTGCTTCGTATCTGTGGTGATGCACCATGTCTCTCTCCCTCATCCCGCCCTCCCCTCCCATTGTTCATTGAGTGAGCTCACACATATTTGTGGCTCCTCTAGACCCTGGCATTACAGCTACTCAGAGAGCATTTGTGGCCCAGCCGAGTGCCCAGAGGAAAGAATGACTGAGGAGGGGGCTTGCTGCCTAGTGCACCCCCTACATAAAGCAGCACTCCCTCTCCAGCATCGCCCAGAGGAAAGGAGGGGAGGAAGAAATGGAAAGAATGGAGGAGGAAGAAGAAATGAAGACAAGGAAAAAGAAAGGAGGGAGGAAGGCAACAAGGGAGGGAGGGAGGGAGGAAGGATTTTGGGGAAAAACATAGGTTTTTGTTGTCCTGAGGGCCTCCTGGGCAGAGACACAATGGGGATGGTGGTGGTGGTGGAATAGCAGACCAGATTCCACATATGGGGGGACACTTCCCAGTTCCACCCATTGATTCCGTCATTTATGCACTTATGGAATGCCTACTGTGTGCAAGGCACTGTTGTGGTTTTGGTGGTATACCCTAGTGGTTAAGTGTAAGCCAGGGTTCAAATCCTAATTCTGTCACGTACTTAGCTATGTGATCTTGGACAAGCTACTTACCTTTTCCGTGCCTCAGTTTCTTTATCTGTAAAATGGGGATCATCATAGTACTTTCCTTAGAGGTCCTTGTGGGGATTCAATGATTTAATCGATGCCAAGTGCTTCAAACAGTGCTCGGCACATAACAAGCTCTACATAGGCATTGGTGATGACTTCCAGTGCTCTGGATATACGAGTACACACTACTGAACAAAACTGACAAAACTCTTCGCTCTTATTGAGCTTAAATCCTAGTGGAGGGAGGAGGACAATCAACAGCCACAGCCAAAGGAAGCATGATAACTGACGTGGGGAGACAGAGCAAGGAAGGGAAGTTGGGAGTAGGCAGGTGGGGGCTGAGATTTTATTTTATTTTATTTATTTATTTTTGAATTATTTTCAAATCGGGGAACAGTGTGTTTTTCCAGGACCCATCAGTTCCAAGTCAAGTGGTTGTTTCAATCTAGTTGTGGAGGGTGCAGCTTTGTGGCCCATGTGGGGATCGAACCGGCAACCTCGGTGTTATGCGCCTGCGCTCTAACCACCTGAGCTAACCGGCTGCCCCAAGGGGGCTGCGATTTTAAGTGTGATGGCCAAGAGACCTGTATGTTGACTGCTTAAGCTTGAACCTGCAGCACTGGGCTGGCCATTCACAGCCTTTCCAACACTTGCTAAGGGACCCAAGGTTGCTTGTGCTCAGGAGCGTTTTTTGGGGACAGGAGATCCTTCGATAGAAAACTCTCAGAGACCAGGTGCTGCCTTGAGGGTGAGAAGTGGTTTGCTGTTGAGTTAGAGAAGACACTGAAGTGGGGGAGGCCCCGAGGCCTTGGCCAGCACATCAGAGTAAACACTTGTGACCACGTCTGGCAGCTGCTGGGCCTCAGCAGAGCAAACATGATACTTGCTGCTGGCACAGAGGCAGCTGTGGGGACCAAAGCCCTTTAGAGATCTTAGCTGATGAGGGAAGCTTGGTTCAGCCTTGGGACCCAAATCACTATTTTCCTCAGGTGGCCTTCATCTTACCTGAGAAGGCCGGTGGAACAGGCTGGGAGTGCCCTGAATTTTTAATGATGCGCGAAGTGCAGAAGGTTTTGCCGTGGGGGGTTCAGAGAGCATTTTCTGGGTTTCTCAGGGGAATGACTCCAGTAAAAGCTATAAGATCATGGTGTATTCTGAGGGCAGGGTTTCTTGTGAGAGTCCTCCCAATCTGCACCCCTGCAGCCCCAGTCACTCAAAGGCTGTCCTCACAAGTCACTTTGCCAGCCCCAAGTCCCCTCTTCGCCTCCCGACTCGACACCTCCCCCCTCCTTCTGTTCCAGTACCGTTTGTGGTGACCCTGGTGGTAGCTGCTTCACCTTGGGATTCTGTCCCTGAAATTGGATTGTAAGTCCTTCAAGATCATGAACACTTTGGGGGAGGTGACAAGTTCTAGAGGGATCACACGGAAAGATGTATTCAACCATTTATTCAATTAATATTTACTGAACACCTACTAAGTGTCATGCATTGTTCTCGGTGCTTGGGAAATGGCAGTGAACTAAACAGACCAAAGTTCTTTCCTTATAGGGATTATATTCTAGTGGGACAAACAGATAATAAACATAATACATATGTAAGAGAATGTTGGTCAGTAATAACTGCCATGAAGAAGAAATAAAGCAGAGTAAGGGGACTGAGAATGATGGGGACATTTTCAGTTGTGTTAGAGATGGCTTCTCAGGTGGTGACAGTTGAGCCAAATCTGAATGATGCTATGGGCCAAGCCATGTCCCAGGCTAAGGGATCAGTGAGAGAACAAGTGTAAAGGCCCTGAGACAGAAATATGCTACTGCAGTTCTGTCACCTCATTAATGCAGAAATTAAAGTCAAAAGAGGGAAAGTGTCCTTTCTAAGACTATTTATCAAGGAAGGCATGAATGACTTAGTGTTCCTGACACTTATGGATGACCACTGTTAATATTTTTATATATTTCCTCCCAGGTATATAAACATATGCACATGTGTGTATCTGTGTGTGTGTATGTGTATAAACACACACACCGTTTTTCTGCAGACTTTTTTTTTCACTAGCCATATACAAAGGCAATTTCCAATGTCCATAAACATTGATCCACATTGTCTTTTTTTGGAGGAGGGGGAAACAGTGTGTTTTTCCAGGACCCATCAGCTCCAAGTCGAGTAGTTGTTTCAATCTAGTGGAGGGCACAGCTCAGCGGCCCATGTGAGGATCGAACTGGCAACCTTGGTGTTATGAGTACTGTGCTCTAACCACCTGAGCTAATCAGCTGCCCCCATTGTCATTTTTTTAACTTACTGTTTGTACGAATTTGAAATGTCTTTTTGTTTATCGAGGTATAATTTGCTTACAGTAAAATTGATCCATTTTAGCTGTACAGTGCTATGAATTTTTACAAACTTATACAGTTGTATAATTATCACCACAATAAAAGAGTGAATTTTCTCATTATCCCAAGTAGTTCTCTCATGCTTCTTGTAATCAAATTGCCTTCCCCCACCTCCAGATCAGATAGAGCCTCAGCAACCAATGATGTGATTTCTGTCCCAATAGTTTTAATTAATTTTTCCAGAATGTCATATAAATGGCATCATATAGTATGTAGACTAGCTAGTTCACTTAGAAGAATACTTTTTGAGATTCATCTACATTGTTGTATATCAGTAATTTATTATTTTTATTGCTGAATAGCATTCCATGATTTGCTTATCCATTCACTAGTTGAGAGATACTTAGGTTGCTTCCAGCTTTTAGTGATCACAAATAAAGCTGTTATAAACATTCACATACAGATTTTTTTTTCTTTATTTCTGTTGGGTAAATGATTAGGAGCGGGGCTGCTAGGCTGTGTGGTAAAGGTGTGTTTAACTTTAGAAGAAATTGTCAAGCTGTGGTCCAGGATGGCCGGGTGACTCAGTTGATTGAAGCACGTGCTCTTAACAAGGTTGCCTGCTGATGGGTCCTGGAAAAAAACACACTGAAACCCAATAAAATTTTTTTAAAAATCTGTAAGAGCTAATGTTAAAACAAACAAACAAACAAACAAACAAACAAACAAACAAACTGCTGTCCAAAGTGTCTGTACCATTTTGCATTCCCACCAGCAAAGTATGTGAAGTTTAGTCACTCCACACTGTCATTTCCTTCTAAAATTTTAACCATTCAAATAAGAGCTCAGTGGTATTTCCTTGTTATTTGAATTTGCCTTTTCTCTAATGACTAATGCTGGTGAGCACCTTTTCATGTGTTTATTTGCCGTTCTTATTTCCTCTTTGGTGAAGTGTCAGCTCAAGTCTTTTGCCCATTTTCTAATTAGACTGTTTGCTTACTGCTCAGATATATTAATTTCCTAGGCTGCTGTAACAAATTGCCACACATTTAATGACTCAAAACAACAGAAATAAACTCTCTCACAGTTCTGGAAGCCAGAGTCCAAACTGAGTCTTTTTTTTTTTTAATCTTCAATAGATTTATAGATTTGCTTGTTTGTTTGTTTGTTTGTTTGTTTGTTTTAATTTTATTGGGGGAATAGCCACGGTCATTGGTTACATGTTGCTTTCATGCTACAATGGCATAGTTGACTCTTTTAAGGAAGGCTTGGCTCACAGTGGCCCATGCGGGGATCAAACCAGCAACCTTGGTGTTATCAGCACCACGCTCTACCCAACTGAGCTAACTGGTCATCCCCAAACTGAGTCTTATAGGGTGTCAGTCAAGGTGTCAATCAAAGTGGTTCCTTCTGGCTTCTGGTGGCTGCTGGTATCCCATGGCTTGTGGCCTCGTCATTCCAATCTCTGCCTCGATGGTGACAATGCCTTTTCCTTTTCTATAGTCAAGCCTCCCTTGGCCTCCCTCTTGTTAGGACAATTTGATTATATTTAGGGCCCATCCAGATAATCCAGAATAATCTCTCCACCTCAAGATCCTTAATTTAACCACATCTGCAAAGTCCCTTCTAGTCATATAAGGCAACATTCATGAGTTCCAGGGGTGAGGACCTGGATAACTTTGGGGGCTATTATTCAACCTACCACATGTTCTTCATAGATTTTGATTTGCTGTCCTTTATCAGGTATGTGCTTTGCAAATATTTTCTCCCTGTCTGTGGCTTGTCTTTTCATTTTCTTAACAATATCTCTGGAAGAGCACAATTTTTTTTTTATTTGGATGAAGTCAAGTTTATAAATTTTGTCAAATTTTCTATTACTGTTTGTACTTTGTTTTATTGAACCATCTTTGCATAAGCCAAGGTCACAAATATTTTCTCCTATGTTTACTTACAGAAATTTTACAGGTTTAGGTTTTACATTTAAGCTTATGAACAATTTTGAGTCAATTTTTGTAAGTTGTACAAGATATGGGTCCAAGTTAATTACTTGGCATATGGATGGCCAATTGTTCCAGCACCATTTCGTCAAAAGACTATACTTGTTCCATTGCATTGCCTTTGCACCTTGCCAAAAACTAATTGTTTATTTCTGAACCCTGTTACGTTCAGTCGATTTATGTCTTTTCACGAATACTTTTTTGTCTTGATTACCACAGCTTTACAGTAAATCTTTAAACTTAATAGTGTGAATACTCTAACGCTGTTCTTCTGTTTAAAAATTGGCACTTGTGCTATCACTTTTTGCTATTTTCTGCTATTATATAGAAATACAATTGACTTTTTGTATAATGGTCTTGTATCCTGTTCTAGTAGCTTTTCTGTAGATTCCTTGGGATTTTCTACATAGGCATTCATGTGGCTTATGAACATGGGCAGCTTTATTTTTTTCCATTCCAGTTTGAAGGCTTCCATATATTTTCCTTGCGTTATTGCACTAAGACCTCGGGTATGATACCTAATAGGAGTGATAAGAGTGGACAGCCTTATTATGCTCCCAATCTTAGGGAGAAACATTCGGTTTTTCACCATTAATTTGGTGTTAAGAATGTTTTGGTGTTGTTTTGTTGCTTCGTAAATGTCCTTTTTCAAGGAGAGCAAGTTCCCTTTAATTCCTAGTTTGCTCAGAGTTTTGTTACAAATGGATGCGTAATCATGTGGTTTTGCTTCTTTAGACGGTGAATATGATGAATTACATTGATTTATTTTTTAAATGTTGAACCAATTTTGCATTGCCAGAATAAACAACACTTGGTTTTTTATAAGTTACTTGATCAATTTACTAATATCTTGTTAAAGGTTTTCATACTATGTTCATGAGGGATATTGGTTTTTAGTTCAGTTTGTTCTTTTCTTATACCATTTTGTCTGGATTTGGTGTCAGAGTAATGCTGGCATCATACAATAATTTATGAAGTATCCCCTCATCTTCTATTTTCTGGAAGAGTTTTTGTAGAATTGGTATGACATATTCTTTAAATGTTTGATAGAAGTTAAATGTGATTTCATGTAGTTTTAATTTGTGGGAAGATTTTAAACTCAGAATTCTATTAAATCCATTTAATAGATGTAGGACTTTCAGTTCTCTATTTCTTTTTGAGTGAATGTCGATCATTGGTGTCTTTCAAGGAATATGACTATTTTATGTAAGTTGTGAAATTTGTGGGCATAATATGTTGTTGGTATTCCCTTATTAGCCTGTTAATGTCTGTGGTACATTGTCACTTTTAATTTTGCCTAATATTACATTATATAAAATATCATAATTTATTTAACCATTCGTTATTGTTGAGCTTTTAGGTTACTTTTGTTTTTTCACCATTATAAATATTATGAGCAACATATATGTATATGCATCTTTGTAGAGATGTGTGATTTCTTTAGATACATCCTAGAAGCACACTTTATATTTGTGTCTATTGCTCCATAAAAATTACTCCCAAACTCAGTGGTTTAAAACAGCAAACATTTATGATCTCATTTTGTGCAGGTCTGGAATCTGGGCTTGCTTGACTGGCTCCTCCGGCTCAGGGTCCTCTGGCTGCAATCAAGTGTTAGCTGGAGCTACCGTCATCTCAAGGTTTGTCTGATGGATGATCTGCTTCCCAGATCACTTTCCTGATTGGAGGCAGGACTTTGTTCCTTCCAGGCCATTGGACGGAGGGCCTCGGCTCCTCACTGGCAGCCCTCGGTTCCTTGCCACGTAAGTCTCCCTGTAGGGAAGCTCACAACATGGCAGGTGATGTCCATCTGAGAAACAAGAGAGTGAGAAGCCAGGAGAGGGCCAGCAAGACAGACGCCACAGGGTTTTTGTAATCTTGGAAATGGCATACCATCACTTTTGTCATATTCTTTTTGTTGGAAATGAGTCACCAGGATAGGGGATTATGCAAGGATACAAATACAAGGAGTTGATGGTGTGTGGGGGCCATTTTAGAGGCTGCATAGCAAGGAATGTTGGTTGACAGGGTAGTAGAATCCTTGCACTGTCTGTAAAGTACTGTGATTATGGGTTCAATTCCAGCTCTTTCCCCCCTGTTCTTCAAATGCCTAGTTTTCAATGATATTTTAAAAATAAAATAATGAGTAAATAGAAAATATTCATACAGTATGTGTAGATAAAAAGAACAGTAATTCAATGAACTAATCACCACTCAGTTTATTTTTAAAACATACATCCTTTTCCTTCCCTTCTTAGGGCTAACTACTATTCTGCTTTTTGCTTGTTTATTATTCCCTTGATTTTTCTCTAAATTGAACACCTGTATTTATTTTTAAACCACATATTGCTTAGTTTTGTTTGCTTTTGAACCTTGTGTTGTATTACACGTATTATTGTGGCTTACATTTTTTTTGCCCAAAGTGACTCTCCTGAGGTTCTTCTACACTGTTGCATGTAACTGCCTTTCATTTATTTTCTCTTGTATATAGGATCCCGTTGTTGTGCATCTACTATGATTTATTAGTGCCTCCCACTGGTAATGAACATTTGCTATAACCAACATGTGGTTATGAACATTCCTGAATATGTGCATGTCTCCAGGTGCACTTGGGCACGGGTTTCTCTTGGAGACAAACTTTGCCAGTCTGGTGTGTGTTTGTTATGGACTCTGTTGTGTCCCCCCCAAATCCGTATGTTGAAGTCCTAACCCCCAGTACCTCAGAATGTGACCCTATTTGGAGATAGGCTCTTTAAAGAGGTAATTAAGGTAAATGGAGGTCATTAGGGTGGGCTCCTCTTATAAGAAGAAGAGATTAGGATACAGACACACGCAGACTGAGGGGCAACTCTATGAGGACACAGTGAGAAGATGGTCATCTGCAAGACGAGGAAAGGCCTCAGGAGAAACCAAACCTTGATCTTGGACTTCTGGCCTCCACGACTGTGAAACAACACATTTCTGTTGTTGAAGCCACACAGTCTGTGCTATTTTGTTATGGCAGCCCTAGGCAACTAGTAAAACGGGGGTATTTTGCCGTGATTGTAATTTGCATTTATTGAGCTTGCGCATCTTTTCATACGTGTATGGATATTTGGCTGTCCCCCCCCACCCCCCACCCCACACACACCCATGAAATGCCTAGTAATGTCATTTGCTTATTTGTTATTGTTGCTGTTGGGTTACTTGTCTTTTCCTTGTCAGTTTGTAGACCCCCTTTCTTTATCTATTCCGGACTTTAATTATTTGAATTTGTATGTATTAAAACCTATATCTTCTCCAGCATGTGGCTTCTCTTTCCACGCTCTTAATTTTTTACCATCCTCACTGGTCTGTGCTAAAATATCTTGTGGGGATTTTTAAAATTTTAATAAAATAGTGAATACTTGTGAACCCACTGCTAACCCCAAAACTACATTAGTGATAAGTTAAGCTCTTCTATGGCCTTCTCACCTATTCCATCCCTCTGTCATTCGTTTCCTCAAAACAATAATAGTAGCTAACACTTACATGGCTCTCACTACATGCCAGATATTGTTTTACGTACTTTATCTGTATTAATTCACTTAAAAATTACCATAACCCCGTGAGTTGGCTACGTTTTCCACACAAGGCCACTGAAGCACAGAGAGGTTAAATTACTTGCCAAAGTCACACCAGCATTTGGTGACAGTCAGAACTTGAACCCAGGCCATCTGCTCCTTAACCATTTTGCTATGCTGTTCATTGTTAATCACCATTCAAAATTTTGTATTTATTATTTAAGTGCCTCTGTAAACTATTATTACATATTTATGTATGCCTAAATAATATACTCTTTAAGTTTGCATGTTTTATGAACTATTAAAAAGGCACCATACCGTATGCTGTCTCAGGAGATAACATGGGGTTATTTTGATGAACAGAAGTTCTTTATCGTAGCATATTTAAGTTTTTCTGTCTTTTACCTTATGGTTTGTACTTTTTAATACCTTGTTTAAGAAATATTTCCTTACTCCAAGGTTATAAAATTCTGATCTTGTACTACCTTCTAAAAATCTATAACTTTACCTTTCACTTTAGTGGGGTTTTTTTGTTTGTTTGTTTGTTTTTATTTTGAAGCAATTTTAGACTCATAAAAATTGGAAAAAAATACAGAGAGTTCCTGTACTCTACTCAGCCTCCGCAAATGATAATGGTTACCTAACCACAGTACAATGATCAAAACTGGAAATTGACATTGGTATGGTACTATTAACTAAACTATAGACCTTACTCGGATTTCAACACTTTTTACATGCAGGCTTTTCCATTTTGGTTTACAGCTCTCTGAAATTTGGTTCCTTGTATAGGTTTGTTTAATCACCATCATAATCAGTGTGCTGCCTTGAAATAACCTCCCCTCACCCCAAACCCCTGGCAACCATTGATATGATCTTTATCACTACAGTTTTGTCATTTCTAGAATGCTATATAAATGGAATCACAGCATGTAACCTTTTAAGACTGGCTTTTTTCACTCAGTGTCCCTGAAATCCATCCAAGTTGGTGTGTGTATCAGCAGTTTGTTTCTTTTTATTGCAGAGTAGTATCCCACTGCGTGAGCAACATTTTGGTTGTTTCTAACTATATTACAAATAAAGCTGCTGTGAAATTTCATGTGCAGGTTTGTGTGTGAACATAAGGTTTCATTTCTCTGGAGTAAATATTCACGAGTGGGACTGCTGGATCATATGGTATGTGCATGTTTAACTTAATAAGAAACTGCCAAATCTAAGAAACTGCCAAACTGTTTTCCAAAGTGGCTGCACCATTTTACATTCTCACCAGCAATGTAGGAGTGATCCAGTTTCTCCCCATCTTCGGCATTTAGTGTTATCACAATATTTTATTTTATTTTTTATTATTTTTATTTTAGTCATTTAGTGAGTGTGAACTGATGTCTCATTGTGGGTTTGACTTGTGTTTTCCTAATGACTAATGATAGTGAACATCTTTCATGTGCCTACTTGCCATCTGCATTTCCTCTTTGGTGAACTGTCAGTTTAAATCTGTTTGCCCGATTGAATTGTTCGCTTTCTTACTGCTGAGTTTAGAGAGCTCTTTATAAGTGATTTTTTTTTCTACTAGGATGAAGTACAAGTCTCTATTTAGCTGTTACTCTTTTTTTGTTGTTGTTAGATTTTTTTTATTGGGGAATTGGGGGGATGGGAACAGTGCTGGGGAATTGGGGGAAGGGGAACAGACAAGTTGCTGTCGTTTTGTTCTTCAGTCTAGTTGTGGAGGGCATTGCTTCACTGGCCCAAGTTGGCACCATCATTGCGCTCTTCCCGTGCGAGGCACATCAGTCGCCGGCTTCTGGACGGCCACTTACTGCGGCTGCTGGCCGCTCACGCTGGCTGCTGGCTACATACAGTAGCCCATGGCAACCCACTGCCACAGGGGCTGCAGCCCACACTGTCGCTGGTGACTCACGGCAGCCCAGCTCCAGGTTGAGCTGTTGTTCAGCATCTTAGCTGTGGAGGGCAGTGTCACTGGCCCTGACATGTGGGATCCGAACCGGGGCCCTCTGGCATCCCAAGCCAGTTCTTAAGCATCGCGCCACTCGGCCGGCCCAAGAGAGCTCTTTATATATTCTGGATTCACAAATGGCCAGATTTGTGATTAGCAAATATTTTCTCCTAGTCTGTGGCTTATCTTTTTATTCTGTTAACAGTGTCTTTTGGAGAGCAAACATTTTAAATATTGAAGTCCAATGTAACAGTTTTTTAAAGCATTATGTTTTTGGTGTTGTGTCTAAGAATCTTAAAGCAAAAAGATTTTCTTCTATGTTTTCTTCTAAAAGTTGTATAGTTTTATGTTTTACATTGAGACTTATGATTCATTTGGAGTATATGTTTGCATGAAGTGGGGCCTGGCAGGGAGAGAGAGGGCAACCCATCATTCTGATAGGATGGGATGGATGGTCAATAGGTGTTCCTCTCCCGGTGTCTGCAACACCAGGTGGGGAAGGACCATGGCTTCCTTTGTGGCGTTCACCTGGAGTACAACAGGTTTTGTCAAAAGTGTTCTGTCCTGCAGTGCTGCCCTCTTCCCAGTCCTAGAGACGACTGCACAGAGGCAATAGGCATTCTGTAAGACTCCTTTTGTCTCCTTTTCTGGGTTGTGGGCTGTCCTAGCACCTAAGCTATGAAGCAAAACAAACAAACATCCAGAAAACTATCTGCTAGGTCACCCATTGAGTCCTGAGTTCCCTTCTGAGTCCTCCCCCTCTTCTCCCTATGTCTTCTGATGACTACATATTTTGTTTGGGGATTTCCACTGTAATTAGTGGGAGGAATAGGGTGGAAGGCATTTACTCCATCTTGTCTGGGCCTGGAGACCTATATTTAAGTCTTTAATTCGCATGGAATTTATTTTGTGGATGGTGAGAGATAGGGATTCAATTTCATTTTTTCAATGCACATAATCAATTGTTTAGTTACCATTTTTCACATAGTCTCCCCCCGCCCAATGATCTATAAAGACAGCTCTGATATCTGTTAAGATCCAGCCCCTCACCTCATTCTCCTTCAGAAACACTTTCGTTTATCTTGGCCATTTGTTCTCTCTAAAGTTTTGAATCTGCTTGTAGAGTGCCACGAAAAACATGTGCTGGGACTGGGATTTTTTTAAGAAATGCATTGAATCTGCAGATTAATTTCAAAAAGAATGACCATCTTTACATTGTTGAGATTTCCAAACCACGAATGCAGAATATTTCTCAATTTATTTAGGCCTTCTTTAATACTCTTGCACATCTCTTGATAAATTCATCCCTATTTAATTTAAATGTGTGATGCTAGGAGATTCTGAGGAGCTCAGAAAATTGGAAAATTATTGGCACCAATGAAAGAGTTCAGTGAAGTGATTGGCATAGACAATGAGATATTTTTCACCTGTAAGTCTGGCAAATAGTCCAAAGAGTTTTTCTTCAAAGTGTGACACAGGAAGGGAAACATCTGTCTCCTCTGCTGCTGATGGAGTACAAATGCACGTGTCTCTGTAGGACCCTTGGCCATGTATAGCAAACACTGCTCCTTCTAGACATTTGTTCTAAGGGAGTCATTAGACTAGCGTGCCTCACTTGCCTTATCTGCAAAATAGGGATAACAGTGCCTTGTTCATAGAGTTGTTATGAGCATTAATGAGACAATCCCCTTAGGGCTGCTAACCTGGATCATTCTTGGGGAAAATTCGAAAAAGGTGCCTCCACTCTGTGGATAAACTGTGTTTTTCCAGGCAGATGTCCAGGGCTTGGCAAATGGACAGGGCCTTTGTGCAAAGAAAAAGGCGTGCCTTCCTCCAGGTGGATGCAATCCTGAGCCAGGGTATTTTGCCTTCAGAGTGGAGAGTGGGCTTGCTACCTTGTCAGCTGGCTGGCACCTTTGTTCAGCACAACTATACGGTGGCCCTGAATCCATGTCATTTTTAGCAAAATGTCTAGCATTTAATGATCATTAAATATCATCTATTGGTAAGTTCAAGGACATTCACAACAGTGGTATTATAATGGTAAGAATTGAAAAAAAGCTAAATGTCCAATAATATGGGAATAGCTACATTAATTTGGCATGTTACATAATGGGGCTATTTTAATTTACATTTTTGAAGACAATTGAATAATACTGGGAAATTCTCAATAAGTATTGTTACAAATCAAGAACCAAACTGGATAGTGAGTGTAATTTTGCAAAAGTCCCAGTACATTACACACACACCCCAAAAGGTTTACAATGGTTCATACTGGATGAGAGGGTTACAGCTGACTTTTATTTCATATTTTACCCTTTCTTGTGGTTTTACAACTTGTCTGAAATGTGTATATGTTACTTCTACAAGCAGCAGAAGTAATTTAAGAGGCCTCTTCTCTCCCTGCCACTCTTGTCTGTTCCTGCGGCCCTAGTCCTGCAGGCACTTTGCGACAGACCTGTCTGGGAGGACGACTTTGGCCGGTAGCCGGAAGAGGCTGGTCTAAGACCAGCTCGGAGCCCTCATTAACCTCACCCAGTCTAAGGACAGGGCAACTTTGCACATTCCCACACCAGGAACACTGCTGTGCTTTTCTAGGAGCGCCAGCAAGGCCTCGGGTGGGACTACCGGCTCCAAGGAAGCGAAGACTAGGTGGAGAGTCGGCACCCACAGGGGCGTCAGAACCCATACAGGAGCGACGCGAGGGGCGGGGCCCCTCTGCAGGGCTGCGCGGTTCGACCCCGCCCCCCTCCCCTCTGGGTTGTTCCCAAGCCAAAAAAAAAAAAAAAAAGAAAAACTAAAGAACAACCCAACTGTCTTATTTATTAGGGAACTAGGCACACTTAGCGAAGTGAGCCAAGAAAAACGTGGTTAAAATCCGTTCTTCCAACAATTCCGCCCTCAAGTCTCTATGAACAAAAGCGGAATACCCGGCCGGAACGCCAAGGGACACAGGTTTGGGGAACAACAGACGACTGGACGGGGGAAGCTGCCCAAGTGAGTTAGACTCATGCAAGGAGCAATTTCCCAACAACCGGTAGGGAAATGACAAAATTGAAAACAGAAGCAGTTAGCTTCTCCTCTATGGAGTCATCAGAACCAAAAAATGCTTAGCCAGCAGGCAGTGGATCAAAAAGGACATTCTGGAATCAGACTAGCTGGGTTCAAATCACCTCAGACTTGCTAGCTGTGTGACCTTGGGCAAGTTACTGAACTTCTCTGTGCCTCTGTATTCTCATCTGTGAAATGAGCAGAATAATAGAGCCTCCCGACCCCTGGAGTTGATATGAAAGTCATATGCACACTTGGTCCTGATAAAGTGCTAGCACAGAGTCTGTCCTGCGGTGGGGGGTGGGGGTAGGGGCTTGTACTGGGGAAGAGTGCCCTCTTCCTCCCTGCCACCTACGGCCAGTTCCCAGCACCTTGATCCCCATGCTTCCCACCAGAAACCAAACGTGGGTTTCTCATGTCACATCTGAATGTGGTGGCTCAGAGCAGACTCCTGGGTCAGGCAGAAAACCCAGTGGTCTGGAAACGCAAGCTCCTGGTTCCAGGTCCAGCCCTGCCACATTCTTTTCTGCTTGTTGCTTTAGCGGTAACAGCTGCAAGCTGCTCATCTACCAAATGAGGATAATCACCCCTGCCCTTTGTCCCTCATGGGCTGCTGTGAGGATTGAATGAGATAATGGAAGGGAAATAATTTTGTAAAGGAGGGGTAATTAGTCTATGAAAGGCTCAGTGAATATTTTCGCATAAAAAAACTGCCTCAATTTTGTACTCAAAGTGTGCTCTTTTCTGTATAATCTCTCCCAGGGTGCTTATCTGGTTCTGAAGCACTGTAATGCCTAGTCACATGGATTTGCAATGCTCTCCAATAGGTTTTCTCTTTTTTTTTTAGTTGAAGAAACGTGTCTTTTCTTTTTCCAGAACCAGAGCTTTTTTGTATCCAGCCTTTATTTCTACCCCAAATCTCTCTGTCCATGGAATTATCTGGGGTAAGGGACTTCCTTTCCTGCTCTATCTTCTCTTCTGCCAGGAACCCATCTGGTCGAAGAGATGGAGGGGCTAATTCACATCTGCAATGGGGGCACGAATCCCCACCCAGTGCCCCGCAGGTAAAGCTGATGTCCCTTCCACAGGACTGTACTGCCCTCACCGTAGGCTGCCAGAAGGATGAACTAAGGCGACGGTGCAAGCTCAGGAAGAAGAGAATGCCAGTCAGAACAGGCAAAGCGGCTACTCAACCGGAGTGTGGCACTCTCTAGCCTCTAAGTTGACTGAGTTGTGCTGGAGCCAGTGCTTCTGTTTTGCCCTTTATGTTCTACAGTTTCACTGACATCTCCTTTAAAAATACTATGGACAGGGCCAGCCAAGTGGCTCAGCTGGTTAAGAGCTCGCTTTGGAACGCCAGCTCTGAGCAGCAGGGCTGCGGTTCGGATCCCACATATGAGGGCCAGTGACACTGCCCTCTACAGCTAAGATGATGAACAACAGCTGGACCTGGAGCTGGGCTGCTGTGAGTCACCGGCGACGGCGTAGGCTGCAGCCCCTGTGGCAGTGGGTTGCCATGGGCTACCGTGTGTAGCCAGCAGCCAGCGTGAGCGGCCAGCAGCCGCAGTGAGCGGCCGTCCAGAAGCCGGCGACTGATGTGCCTCGCCCGGGAAGAGCGCAATGATGGTGCCAACTTGGGCCAGTGAAGCAACATCCTCCACAACTTGACTGAAGAACAAAAGGACAGAAACTTGTCTGTTCCCCTTCCCCCAATTCCCCAGCACTGTTCCCATCCCCCAATTCCCCAATTAAAAAAAAAAATTTAAAAAAGAAAAGAAAAATATCTCCCAAGTAGAAGAGACCCTAAAGCCACATGAAAGGGAAAGTGAGCAGACAAAATTGTCTGCCTTCCATCCTCCCCACCTCCCTTCCTTTTTTCCTCTTGATTTTTTTCCTTATTTTTTTTCAAGAAAACATTTTATTACATTTTCATCCCACAAGTAATATATAGTCATTGTAGAGCAAGCGGAAAATAAAAGATTTGGGTTTATCTGTACATGGTAATAATATGTAGCCACTGAAAGACATGCATTTTTTTAAAGCATAAGGTAGATCGATATGTATTGACCTGGAAATATGTCCATGACATATTGTTTAGTGAAAAAAACAAGTTACAGCACAGTGTATATAGTGTGATCCCATTTGTGTTAAAATATACACACCTATGTTTACATGTGCATACAAATGTCTGGAAAAATATATACAAGCTTGTCCACAGCGGTCCTCTCTGGGGAATGGAGTGGTGAGAGGGAAAGCATCCATATACTTCTGTCTGGTTTGAATTTTTTACAAGTCTGTGTGGTTCTTGTAATTTTTTTTTAATCTAAGAAAGTGAAAGAAATGCAATAGAAAAGCTAGAATGGGTATTTCTACATCGAAATAAAAAGAAGATATCAATAAGCCAAAAGAAAAAAGCCATGTATAATCCTTTCTCCTCCTTCCCCACCTTGAGGCAATCACTGTGAATATTGTGTTGCATAGCTCAATTTATTTTCTAAACATGTAATGCATACATTATTTTTATTTACATAAAAGGGATTATATTATGCATACTCTTTCCATTTAACCAGGTTTTCTTGCCTAATAATATAGTGTGAATATCTTTCCAAGTCGATGAAAATACATTTCTCACATCATTTTTAATGTTCATATACCTATTTAGATTGTTTCCTTTTTATGCCCCTATTTTTTTTCAAAGTCTACTGTCAACATCCCTGGGCAGTTAAATCTTTGCGCATATCCAGTAATATGTCCTTAGGATGGATTACTAAAAATGAAACTGCTGGGCACAAGGATGTGCAATGTTTGTTTAGGATTTTCATCTATGCCACCAAATTGTCTTCCGGAAAGGCTTTGCCACGCTACCTCCCCGGCAGTGTGTGAGTCAGCCTGGTCTACACGTCATCCATCCCCTTGGCGAGTTAGTTCCACTCCGAGATTTTTATCCATTTGGTAGTTTTAAAAAATGTAATCTCTGTATCATTTTAATGATCCTTCCTTTAATTACTACTAGGGCTGGACATTTCTTAATGTTTCTCAGTCATCTGTTTGTCTTTCGATGAGTTGTTTCTTCATGTATTTTTTCCAATATTCCCTCTGGGGTATTTGTTTCTTTCCTATTGATTTATAAAAGCTCCTAATATATTAAAGATATTAATCACTGTCTTTCATACGGGGGTCACACAATTTAGTTCGCAAACTCATCCTAGAAAAAGTGCTACACACCTCATTGCTGAATATCACTATGGTCACCTTGAAAGTACTCTCCTTGGGAAGTTATGCATGGACACCAGCACCTACTTTACCCTTCAAAGCAATTTTGGAACTCTTTTTCTGGAATGGCCATCAGAGCTATCGTCGTATTACCTTTGATGTCCTGAATGCCATCAAAATGTCTTCCTTTCAATATTTTCTTTATCTTTGGGTAAAGGAAGAAGTCATTGGGGGGCCAAATCAGGTGAGTAGGAAGGGTGTTCCAATACAGTTATTTGTTGACTGGCTAAAAACTCCCTCACAGACAGTGCCGTGTGAGCTGGTGCATTGTCGTGATGCAAGAGCCATGAATTGTTGGCGAAAAGTTCAGGTCGTCTCACTTTCTCACGCAGCCTTTTCAGCACTTCCAAATAGTAAACTTGGTTCACTGTTTGTCCAGTTGGTACAAATTCATAATGAATAATCCCTCTGATATCAAAAAAGGTTAGCAACATGGTTACAACAAATTTGCAAGTTAATTGTCATCCCGCGTATATGTCATTTTTCTGAGTATGTTACTTTGGTTTTTAACGATATCCCTGATTTTCTAAAGCACAAAAACTTTTTAAACTTTGAATTAAATGTATCACTTTTCCTTTATAGTGTCTGTGTTTGGTGTTATATTTAGAATATCCTCCCACTTCAAGACTATATAAATATTTACCAATATTTTCTTCTAGTGTGACATTAAACTCTTCAGTCCATCTGGATGTTATTTGAATACATGTTGTGAGATGGAGGTTTAAATGTCCTTTTTTGAAATGACTAGCTAACTGTCCCAACACCCACCCTGGCAGTTTCTCCACCTCCGTTGGTTCGTTGGGAATGCTGTTTATTGCATCTACTGAACAAATCTTGCACGTGTTGCAGGACTTGCTCTCCTGTTTCTATGATTTGGTTAGGACTAGAGGTTTAGAGGTGATTTTGGGTTTCTCCAGAACTTTCCATGTCACAGTGGCCATAAGTGTGTGCACCGGGAGGCAGCTACAGGAGGCAGGCTCCGAGGGTACTGAATGTATGGCCATACACTCAGAAATGACCTTCTCCAAATATAGCTCATCCCCCACACTTCCAAGCCTCCAAAGTACCAGCCACTGCCCCCTAAGCCCCCAAAGCCCACATTCAAGAAACGAAAAAGTCTCTCGGCTGGCTGGCGCTGGCGGCCTCTAGGTGGCACTGCGGAGCCGTTCTGTGACGCCTGGAGGGCACAGGCTGGAGGAAGACGCTCCGGGGCCCTCTGGGCTCCCTGAGGCTCTAATAGCCTGGGCGAAGGGTTGCATGGAGAGGCCACTGCTCCCCACGGCCACCAGCTTGGCTTTGCCGCTATCCTTGGTACAGATCCACACGCTGCTTCTTCCAAAGGGCAGGCATGGCTGAGGTTTCCGCGGCAAGGCCATTATGAAGGCGTAACAGCCGGGCTCTATAAATTACCCCAGCGGCAGCAGTACTGACTGTTGCCTGGCCACTTTGTCTGCACGCTGACCTCGATGGCCAGGCTAGATGGGGGAAGGACAGAGGCTGGAAAGGGGTGGGACACCCGCAGATGCTCGTGAAGATGCTCATGGCTACACTTAGATCTTCCCATTTTTGAGTTACTTTCCAAGGTCTTTTCCAGCCAGGGTCTCCAGGGAAGGCAGCTCTAGGCAAAACTAACAACGCCTTTTAAATGTCTAAGGACAGGGCTTGGTAGGCAGCTCAAGAAAAGTTTGTTAAATGAACAAGTGGAAAAACCCCTTGTGGGTACTCGAGCAAGTTCCTATCTCTGTCTGATGAGCAGCCATCAAGTGGTACCAAATGTGAGGATTTAAAAACACTGTGCTGCGACTTCATCAAGCTGGGATCCTGGGAAGAGCTTTCTGTTGGGTTGTCGGAAAAGTCATGACGTATTTTTCTGTTTCATCGCCAAAATGCGTCATGACTTTTCCGACAACCCAAATAGATGGGAAGATGGGGCACATTCTCAGGAGTGTTGAGGGAAGGTATGTGTATTCAGGCGCAGGTTAGTCTGGCTGGCAGTCTGGGGAGGAGAAGGCTGGAGCCTGAAGCAGTGCATGTCAAAGGGTTCACAGCAGGCAGGAGGGCAGATTAGTGCTGGCTTTGAAAATTGCTTTGAAATGCTCCATGGGCAGCAGCAGAGCTTCCTTTGGGAGGCACAGGAGTGGCTGAGTTGAGAGCAGCTAGGAGGAGGCTGTTGCAGTCACCCAGGCAGGAGACCGGACAGCTTTACTGGGATTTGAGAAATACTTTGGAAGTTCTCTAGGACTTACTGATGGATGGAATTTGTAGGGCGGGGAAAAGAGAAGCATCAAGGATGGGATCTAGGTTTTGTCTTGAATTTGGCCAAGGGATGCCTGGGGAAGAATGGATTTGGAGGTGGTGTTGGAAAAATTACAGTACTTCCTCTGTGCCGGGCCTTGTTTAAGAGCTTTGTGTACAATAATAGATTAAATCCTCTGAACCCAATGAGCTATGAACCACTATTATCATGCCCATGTGACAGATGAGAAATTAAGGCACAGAGAATGATTTGCCAAGGTTATACGGTAAGTTAGCAGAGGTGGTACACAAACCCAAACAATCTACTCTAGTGTGGGTGTTCCTACCATACCATACTGCCTCTCCGTACCGAGGCACTTGGGCATGAGGACCTGGGTGTTGGCCAGATTAAATGTGAGGTGCCTGTTAGACATCCAAGTACAGAGGTCCAGAACACCGAAAGATAACAGGATTACATAAGATGGTGGCTATAATGGGTATGTATGGCTATTGGAGCCATAAGAAACCTCAGTAAATATTTATTAATTATTGTTATTAATAATATTATTATAATGTGTGAAGGGCACAGAACATACACAATTGGCCTAAAGATAACATGTGTCATCATCACTGGGGTCTTCTACAGGCACCTCAATCTCAACTCATCCAAATGGAACGTATCTTCCTCCTCAAAAATGGACTCCTTCTCTTCCTCTTTGTTTCAGTTGCTCAAACTGGAAATGTGGTGTCAGCCTCTATTTCCTCATCTCAATCAGCTGCCACGTCCAATCACCACCAAGTCCTGTCTACCTGGATTCTAAAATGCACCTGGAATTATTTTTCTCCTCCTCTCTCTCCCCATGACCATTTCCCCCAACAAACCCTCACCTCTTCTTGCCTGTGTGAAGGCCACGGCCTGCCAACTGGTTGGTTGCTTCTCATCTTGGCACCCTCTAGTCCTTCTTCCACACATGGGCCCCAAATCTACATCTAAAACAGAGATTTAAGCATGTCATCGCTCTGCTGCAAATACCTCAAGACCTTTGCCAGATGCCGTATCCCAGGTTTCCAGTAGGTCACAGTCTAGTGGGGATGATAGGCTTTGGAATATCCATTTTCTGTGCATGCAGATGATGAGTTCTGTGACCAGGGAGGCCCAGCGAGTTGTGGAAGCAGACAGGAGGGCGACATACCCAGCAGAGTGGTTGAAGAAAGCCTTCTGGAGTAGGTGACAGATAAACTGAGTCCTGAAGGCTCAGTGGGAGGCCAGCAAAGAAAAGGAAGAAGGGAATTCCAGCATGTGAAAAGGCACACTTGGAGAGAGAGAACAAAGTAAGTTCAGGGGGCCTGGTGAACAATGGGCCAATGGTGTGAGGCTGGGGAGGCTCCCAGGGCCATGTTGTGCCCATTCTTGAATGGTAGCCCATGGTAAGGAGCTTGGATGTTATCTTCAGGGCCACAGAAAGCTCACAGAAAAGTTTCAGACAAGGGAGAGATATGGTCATATTTGTGTTCCTAAAAGGCTCATTCTAAAATGGCATAACACCTGTGGAGAAGAATTTGTCAAGATTTAGCAAAACTGCATATGTATTTACCCTGTGAGCCAACTATCGTACATCTATGAATCTATCCAAAAGATACATTTATAAAAATATGAAATGACATGTGCACAGGCTCTGTTTTTGCAGCACTATTTGTAATAGCAAATGTTTGCCAACAACCTAATGTTCATCAGTAGGGGGTTGTTTGAATAAAGCCCATCTACATAAAGCTGCACTAAGAAAAAATGAGAAAGGTCTTGATATATTGCTATAGAAATATCTAGAGGATATATAGCTAAGTAAAGAAAGCAAGGTACAGAAGAATGTATATAGTATGCAATTTTTTCTGTAAAGAAAGTAGGAATTTGGAGATATATCTCTTTTTCTGTCTCTATCTTTATTTCCAAGATCGATTGATCTATCTATCTATCTATCTATCTATCTATCTATCTATCTATCTATCTATCATCATCTCCGAGTGCCCATAATACATACATGAAAAAATAGATGAAAAAGTAACAAAAAGTGGTTGCCTGTAGGTAAAGAGAGAGAATGGGGAGAGGAGATAGTGATAGAAGTTAAATCTCTCTAAATCTAACTTGTTTTATAGTTTTAGATTTAGAGCTGTTTAATATTTCATATAATTTTAAAGCAAAATTAAATCAAAGAGAAAAATCAATCCCTTAAAATTGAAAACAAATTCAAATAAATAAACCTATCTGTATATCAAGTTGCTGGCATAATCATACAAAGCAGAATAATTTGAAGAGTTTGAAACACAGTATTTTGACTGCATATCCCTGGTGGAATATATACTGAAGACAAATAAACAGAAAGAAGAAGTAAATTGTATTCAGACCTTTGTTAGTAGTTATGATGGTATTGTTATTTTGATACACACATATTAGAATAAAACAAATCACATATATGTGTATATTTATGTACACGCAAAGCAAATAAGTAACAATGTTACCATTATTACGAACAACAATTTTCAGCATAAGAGAAAAGAGATAATATAAAAACAAAGAAGTAAAATGCACTATACTCTTTCTCAAGAATTGAAATGATCAGCATGTACTTTTTAGTTTTACTTTCTAAAAGGTGCATATTTCTTAACTCTATCCACTGAAAAGGCAAAGAAACAATGCAACCCAACAGTAAAGAACATTCTTAATGCCAAGCTTGTGGTCTTTAAATAGTATTTCCCATTGAGACATGCCATGGCTCCTTGGAAACATGGTTGATTCCAGGTCTTTGGCAGAAAACACACAAGATGAGCTGAAAACCTCTTGAGGCACCTAACATTATCAAGAGTCAAGTCAAAAGGACATAGCAGGATATTCGTTTCCAATAATGCCTGTATAGCTTTTTGCAGACCAACCTTTCTGCTAAGAACAACTAGAATAGTGGAGCAAAATATGGAGAAGATCTTTTTGAAGATACTGGGGAGCTTTCAATGCAGTGAAGACTTGAGAAATCAAGATGCCAAAGAGAAGGGAGAACAGAGTGGTGACCTGATATTGGGCACCACTTTCCCCCTCAAGGCATTTGTCAATTCCAAGCAATGGCTAAGAGATCATGGGGCTGAGCAAGATTCCCATAATCTTTGGGGTTGGAGGGACCATCATTGGCAGTCAGGACCCACCGAAGATGAGAGGTCTGGTAAACAGGCTGTAAATTGGGATCCCCAAAGGGCTAAAACTAGGATTAGGAGTGAACAAGGAAGTTATCAATCCTCACAAAAATTGAAGCCCAGCTTTGAATTGGCTCAATCCCTCCTCAGATTTAGATGATCTATTTGCACTCACTACCTGCAAATAGTCAAAGTAAGTTCTGCCTTCAGGAAGATGACATCATCCAGCTCCTCAGATTATCTCTATATATGCATATATAATGTCTAGCATTCAATAAAAAGTAATCAAGCATACCAGGAGATAAAATCACATGACCAAAAACTAAGAGAAAAATAAACGGAGATACTCACAGAAGATACAGACTTTAGAGCTACCAAACATGGACTTTAAAATAACTGTGATTAGTAAGTTCCAGAAACCACATAGCTAAATAGAGAGTATTAGCAGAGAACTGAGAATCATATAGAAGAGTTAAATGGAAACTCTAGTGCTAGAAAATACAATAACAGAAAATTAACAGTTTGATATATGGATTTAACAGCAGATTAAACATAGCTGAAGGAAGTTCCGTAAGCTGAAAGAGAAGTTAGAATAAAAAAAGTTGTACTGAAGCATGTACAAAAAATGAAACAGTAAAAAACACAGAAAAGTGTGTAAAAGATATAGGGGCCATGGTTCAAAGGTCTTATGCATTTTTTTCCAGAAGGAGAGGAGAGAGACAATGCAACATTAAAATAAAATATTTGAAGAAATGATGTCCAAGGATTTTCCAAAATTGACAAACGTCATCAAGCTACAGAGTCAAAAAGCACCATTGAACCCAGGAAAAATACAAAGAAAACCATACTTAGAAACATCATAATAAAAATTGAAACAAAGTTTTCCTATTGTTGAAAATCAAAGACAAAGTGAAATATTAAAAACAATCCAAAAAGACACATTGCCTCAATGACACAATTATAAACCTGATAGCTGACTTCTCAAGAGAAACAATGAAAACCAGAAAAAAAGAGAACGACTTCTTCAAAGCCCTGAATGAAAAAAACTGTCAACCTCAAATTTGATATCAAACAAATGAAAGTGAAATAGGGCCTTTTTAAAAATATGAAAACTGAGAATATTTATCATCAACAAAACTGCACTGAAGGACAACCCAAAGGGAATTTTTCAGACAGAAAGAAACTGATCACAGATGGAAGCATGGAGATGCAGGAAGAAATGAAGAGCAATGGGAAAGGTAAATCAAAGTTAAAATGGACTCTATAAAACAATAATAGTAAAATCCTACAGCAGTTAAAACACATCATATGTAGTTAAAATATATGACAGCAGTACTACAAAGGGTGGGAGGAAGGTAAATGAAATTAGTGTGTTCTAAGGACATTATTTTGTCTGGGAAGCAGAAAAAATAATACATAATATTAGTCTTTGATGCCTCAAGAATATAACTCCATGATATAACTCAAGGATATAACCACTAAAAGAGTAGTGAGTTGCATAACAATGTGAATGTACTTAATGCCACTGTACTGTACACTTGAAAATGGTAAATTTTTGTGATGTATATTTTACCACAGTAAAAAAAGTGCAGAGTGTGAATGCACATCTAACAAACTATTAGAGGGTTTGAAAATGGACTAATAAAAATAGTCTGTCTTTCTCAGAGAAAGAGGGAGGGAGAGAGGAGAAGGGAGAAAAAAAGAGTGATAAAATAAATGTAGTGAAATATCAATTGGTGAATTTGGCTGAAAGTATACAGGGATTCTTTGTATTATTCTTGTAATTTTTCTATGAATTTGAAATAATATCAAAATAAAAAGTTATGGAGAAAAATTTTCCTGTATCAAAATAAAAAGTTAAGGGGAAACAAAGTTTTCCTATATTAAGGATGAATCCTCGTAGAACAGTGTTTCCACATCTTCAGAATTTCACAAATGAGAAAAATTTCAAAAATGTATTGGCACTTCTTAATCCTTTCACCTTTCCCACCCAGNCCCCCCCATCCAGCAGCCATCAGTTTGTTCTCTGTATCTGTGGGTCTGTTTCAGGGAGGCTGGGTGAGAAAGGTGAAAGGATTAAGAAGTACAAATTGGGAGTTACAAAAGAGGCACGGGGATGTAAAGTATAGTATGGGGAATATAGTCAATAACATTGTAAAAACTATATATAAAGCCAGGTTGGGTACTAGACTTATCAGGGGGATCACTTCATAAATTACAGAAATGTTTAACCACTATGCTGTACAGATGAAACTCATATAAAATAATATTGAATGTCAAGTATAATTTAAAAATAGCCACGGGATATATAGTACAGCATAGGGAATACAGTCAATGATGTTCTAATGGCTATGTACAGTGTCAGATGGGTAATAGTCTTATTGGGACTATTACTTTGTGATGTATATAAATGTCTGATCACTATGTTGTTATGTACACCTGAAACTAACAAAAAAGGAGAATAAATCGATATTATGACAGAGCAAAAAAGATGTATTGGCATATACTGCAATGAAAATGAATAAACTATGGCTACACAGAGCAACATGGCTGAACTCACAAACAAAATATTTCACAAAAGAAGCTAGGATGAATGATTATTTATTAGTCAATGTATGTAAGGTTTGAATGTAAGCAAAACTGATTTATTTTAGAAGGTAGCATAGTGGTTACTTTTGGGGAGGAAGGAGAAGGTAGTGATTAGTGGGGTCATGAGAGCAGCTTCCGGTGTGCTGGCAATTTTCTTTGGTCCCGGATGATATTTACAAGGATATGGGATAATTCATTGAGTTTATAGGCTGTGATCTTTTCTGTATGTATGCTATACTTCCATTAAAAAAACATTTTTTAAAAAGGGCAACAAAAGAAAGAGAACACAGAACAAGTAGGACAAATAAAAAATATGTAGTAATATGCAAGATTTAAACCCCCCAATATCAACAATTTTGTTAAATATAATTTAGTCGGGCTAGATAGACCAATTAAAAGATGAAAGTTGTCAGAATGGGTGGAAAGCCTGCTCACAAAAGATACTTTAAAATGAAAGCTATAGAAAGATTGAAAACAAAAGGATGGAAAAAGGAATACTGGGCAGAACATAACCAAAACAAAGCTGGTGTAGCTGTGCTAATATCATTTAAGGTAGATTTTAAGGTAAGAAAAATCTCTAGAAATGAAATAGGACATTTTATAATAAAATTTAACCTCGCAGAAATAGATAACAATTCTAAACTTGCATGTACCTGTTAATATAGCCTCAAATATATACAAAGCAAAAACTGTATAAAGACATGTAGACAAATCCCCAGTCATAGTGGGAGAATTCATACGTCTCTCAGGAACTGATGGAACAAGAAGACAAAATAAAATCAATAAAGATATACCAGATTTGAACATCATGGTTGAAAACTTGACTTACTTGGCATGCGTGGAACATTTCACATAGCAACTGCAGAATGCACATTCTTATCAGGTGCACGTGAGACATTTGCCAGAATATACTGTGTTGAGTCATAAAGCAAGTGTCGAAAAATTTCAAAAGCTTGAAATAATATTGAGTATGGTCTATTACCATGTTGGAATTAAGCCAGATGCCAATTTTAAAAATGGAGGTTCCCATACGATAAGAAATTTAAAAACACAATTCTAAATAATCCTAACTTAAAGAAGAAATAACAAGGGAAATTATTGTAGAAAATATTTAAATGAGTGATTAAAACATGGCATATTAAAACTTGTGATATGCAGCTAAAGCCATCCTTAGAGGGAAATTATAGACTTAAATGCGTATAATACAAAAGAAAGTAAAAAAAATCAAATACAAAGAAAATAGAAGAAAGCAATAATAAAGTTGAGAAGAAATTAACAAAGCAGAAAACAAACATACCGTGGACAGGATGAACAAAGACTGAAAAAAAAGAGAGAGAGAGAATGGAGGCACGAATAACCAATATCAGGAATTCAAAAGGGAGCATTATACATTCTATAGACATCCAACTTGAAAAGGCTCCTGTTGGCCCCAAATAGTCCCCTAAGTATTCTTTTAAAAATAATGAAGCCAAATTCTAATCATGCCTCTGGCTTTATCACTAATTTACAGAGAATAAGAAGAATAAACACCTTAAATGCATGATCTGCCAAATCCAGAAAGCAGGAAATTCTATAAGATAAATGACCCAGTTTCTTTAATAAGTGAATAGTATGAAACAAGAAGGGATCTCTGTTACAGATTAGAAGAGCCTTAAGAGGTTGTAATGTAATATGGTCAGATCCTGATTTGAACAAACCAACTGTAAAAAAAGACATTTAAACAATCAAGGAAAAACAAACACGAACCAGGTATTAGATAATAACATGGAATTATTGTTAATTTTGTTGGCTGTGATCATGGGATTGTGGTTATGTTTTTCAAAAAGGTTCTTATCTATTAGAGATACATCCTGAAGTACTTACAAGTAAATGATATAATGTCTGAGATTTGCTTTAAAATCCTCCAGGCAAATGAAAACAGCAACAGCAACAACGAAAGTATGTGTGTGTGGGAGCAGGGAGCGAGACAGAGAAACAGTGACAGAGAGACACACATAGACAGAAAGAGAGAGAGAAAGCGAGAGAAAGGTGTCCAGAAACAAGAACAAGAGGTTAAGAACTGTTGAAGCTGGTAATGGGTACATGAAGGTTCATTGTATGTTTAACAATGTTCATAATAAAAAGTAAAAAAAAAAAACAACTGAGTTCTGCTGGCTGCTGTGTGGTGAAGTGACTGAGGGGACACAGATAGAAACAGGGAAACCAATTAGACTACTGCAGTGATCAAGGTATGAAAGACTGGCTAAAAGTCATGTGCATTATAATGTGCTTATAGTAAGTGGCCTTAGTAACTACTCATTAATCACCCACTATAGGCCACATTAACTTTGTAAGTATCTTGTAATTACAATAGTAAAACCTACGTATGAATGGTAAGTCTTCAGGGTTTGGTGATAATCTGAGATTTATGCATAAAGTGGGTGATTACAACTCAGGTTCTCAAACTTTTTTCTACCCCAATTTTGGCAGCCACCTACAAGATGGCCTCTAATAAGCCTTGTCTGCTGGTATTCATACTCCTGAATTCACACTGTCTCTTCCAACACTATCAATGTTGGTCTGTATTACCAGCCATGTATGGCAAAAATGATGGCATGTGATTTCTGAAGCTAGGTCATAAAAGACATTGCCATTTCTGCCTTGCTCTCTTGGGTTGCTTTCTTTGGGGGAGGCCAGAACCATATTGCAAGGACACTCAAGCAACTCTACAAAGAGGTCCACACAATGAGGAACTGAGGCCTTCAACCAATAGCGTGCACCAACTTTCTAGCCATGTGAGTGAGCCATCTTAGAAGCAGTAAAGCCTTCAGATGACTGCCTTGGCTCACATCTTGACAGCAACCTGACCCAGAACCATCTTTTTAGGTTGCTCCTGAATTCCTTACCCTCACAAATGGTGAGATAACAAATGCTTGTTGTTTTAAGCAAGTAAGTTTTGAAGTAATTGTTACGCAGCAATAGATAACTCATAGACCAACTCCCAGTAAGAAAGAAATTGTGTATCATCACTCAACACACATACATATGTTTGTAAAAACATAATAAATTTCATAACATTGAATAAGATCAATCTGATATTTTCATTATATTTTACTTTTTAAAAACTTCTGGTCATGACTCACTAAATTAATTTTATGATCCTCTAATGGGTCACAATGCAAAGTCTGGAGAACACTGGAGTAGAGGCCATTATCTCTCCAGTCCTGCAATCCTATTGGTTTCATGTAGCATGGGTATAAACTCATAATATGAGCAAGAAAGAACATTGGCTCCAGGGAGTAAAACATGTGGACAATTCAATAGGGGTCACAGGGACAAATGGTGGGGTAGAGAGCTTACCATGCACAGAGGCTGTTGTATTCTCCACTGTGCTTCCTATTCTCTCAATCCATTAGACCTAAATCTCTCCATGTTCATTGTAGATCCTTTCCTATGGAATAACTTGGACTTCTCATACAGGTGTGTTTTTCCTGCTCAGTTATATAATTCCTCATCTGCACCATTGGAAAGATGTCAGTGGTCTACTGGGTTTTTATCTTGTCCTTGTCTGTTTATTGTCATATGATAGGCAATTAGGGGGAATTCCTTCTCATGCACTATCTTAAAGGAAAGCATTGTCAATGAACTTCTAAGATAATTTCTTCATACTGTGGTGGAAGAGGATTGCAGCCTGCATGCATTGAATTAAAATAGGGAACCAATTATTGACATCCAATAGAAATTCTGATCTTCACAATGAAAGAGGTGGGGAGTGGGGAGGAAAGGAGGGGTTGAGGGAGGGTGCAAGGATTAAGGGAAAGAAATAAAAAGGGAAAGGAGGGAGGGAAGGAATGAAGGAGGAAGGGGAGGGAGGAAGAGAGGGAGGGAGGGAACAAGCAAACCAATTTGCTACAGTATAGCATCTACCAACTGGGACGTAAGAGCAGGCATATTTGAAAATCTAACCAGGGAGAACCATACAGCTGCTAGGAACTTGAAACCCTGCAAAACATTTAAAAATATAGAACTACAGAGTGACAAAGCCGGAGGGGGTATGCCCAATTTACAGGTGAAAAATGTGCGATACAGCTCCCCAATTTTCACTAACAGACAGTCAGGTTTTTCCTCTGGAGGAACTCCTGGGAAGAAGGCCAGCATCACGCCCAGGGAACTGATGAGTGGTTGGGGAGCCTGGGCCTCAAGGGATAGTTAATCCTAAAGCCAGCACCCAATTTTCTCATTTCCTACTCCTGGAGGATGAACTGCCTTCCTGGCCCCCACTTTTCCCCATCTTCAGCCAAATGAAAAGGACACAAACAAGCACACAATATTAAAAAGGAAAGGCCCAACAAGTGAGATTCCAAAGGATTTAAGGCCTAAGCCATGTAAGAATTCCCCCATTTGTCTAATTGCTCCCACAAGCCCTTGTTTCAATTTGTGTCTGCACCTGAAAAAGAAAAAGAACTAATAATCATTGTACAGGTGGCCCTATTTAGAAGAGGAGAGTTTCACAAGTGTACAATTGGTTGCTAGAACTTGTATAGTCTTAGGTAAATGAAATAATTGTATAGTCTTGGGCAAACGAAAGGTCACACCCTTCCAAACCTTCAGATGCCCCTCCTAAGGTTCCTACTGTGTGGCTATCCAGCCCGGGCTTGAACTCTTCAATAGCAGGGAACTTTCCACCCCCTGGAGTAGCTAACCAGCTGACTTTAGCCTTTGGGGGATCATGGATATGGAGAGGTGCAGGGGGAAATCTGAAGTCATTTGTTGTGTATTCATCCAGTAGTGAAAGGACCAGCCTCTTCCTCTTGGAAGAAATGCTGTGGGCTTTCTTGGCCTCTGCAGCTTACCTGTATGTGTAACAGTGATGTACCCCCAAAGTATTGCCAGCCTGTCTCATCAACCAACTGGCCAGCAATCATTCCAGGCTGGTTCCAAGTCAGTTCTTTGCAAAATAGTAGATGAGATGATTGACTTCAAACTGTTAAAAATATTGGCAACTGGCTTAATGCATGTGCAGTTAGGATTGATGGTTTATTGTTGTGCCTGAGACCATACCCATCACTGTAAAAGACAGGGCAACTCTGGTACTTATTAGGCAAGTGGTAAACAATTGTGATTACCACCCAGGCTCTCTATTCTTCACTTTATACATGAGGTTCATTGAAATTGAACTGAACTTTCTTTTTTTTTTTTTCCAAAATAGGATCACCACAGCGGCAAGGGTTATTGAGTGCTGTTCATGAATGGTACTGCACCATCATTTGGTTGTTTCATGGTCCCTGATGAGGATCAGCAGCGTTCAGGGCTCTCAGTGGGAACAACTCTTTTAACCATCTCAATACCATTAAAGCAGGGAAGGGGGATGGCAGTGAAGCCCAAGGTTGAACATATTTACTGAAGAGTCAACTATTGGGTTGTCGGAAAAGTCATGATGCATTTTTCCTATGTTTTTTGTTGCAAAAATGCATCATGGCTTTTCCGACAACCCAATAGAACATTAAGAAAGAAGAATTGGAGATATGTAACCGAACGTGGCTGTCCACTGTACACCATGAAGCTTTCCTGCTTCCATGTACTTGCCTTTCACTTGAATGGGCTCCCTTTTCATTCACTAAGTCTAAATTAAATCACCTGTATTGGAAGGCTCAATTCATAAGCCACTTCCTCTTTGAAATCTCCCTTAGTTGCCTCAGTAAAGTGACGTTTCCCCCAATGACTGTAAACTCCTTGAGTAAGGCTCAGTTTTGAGCATATGAGCTTGAGGTGCTTAAGAAACATACAAGTTAAGATGACTGGCAGACAGCTGAGTATATGGATCTGGGTTCTCAGGAGAGGGATCTGGAGTCAAAATAAATATCTGAGATGCATATAGATGACAGTTGAAACCATGAGAGTAGATGAGAGAGCTTTCCCCAGGGAGAGTATATGGACCAAGAAGAGGAGAATGTGTCTTGTAAAGGTTGTATTCACCAAGCAGGAAGGGTCTCTATCTGGACAATGTGAGAATTGAATTAGTAAAAACTCAGGCAGTGGCATCCTGAATCTTGAATGATACTAATAATGATAACACTAGCTTGTGTATACTATGTATTAAGCACTCTGCTAAGGATTTTGCATGCACATTTCAGCGAGTTGTCCAACTACTGTCTAAGGTAGATACTAATATTCCCTTTTGATGAATGAGGAAACCAAGGCACAGAGAGGTCAAGTAACTTACCCAAGGTCATACAGCCAGCAAAGAGTGAAACTTGGATGCCAGCCCAGGTCAGTGGAACTCAAAAGTCTGATCTCTTGACAACTATACCATACTGCTTCTCATTATACCAGTTGCCCATTGACATGCTAATTATATTATTGTTGCATCTGACCTATATAATTATATTATATAGGCATCTGTCACTGAGAGCTACCTCAGTGATAAGACAATTGTCATATGAGTAACAGAGAGAGAAGTCCCATTCTCAAAATTGTCCCTGTAACAAGGCTTCAACTACCCTGAGAGTCACCTCCAGGTTCCCCCAGCCTCCACACATTGATAACAATGAAAAGGTGGCTTTCAGTCGCCCTTGAGTCTCACCGTTTAGTTGACTCCTGTGTGTAGGCTGAAATAAGCAGATGACAGCAGGAGATAAAGCCTTTGCTGAATTTTGGAAAAGTGTATTTCAACATCAAAAGAGAAAGCTGAAATACCTTATTGGCTACAGACTTCCCATATCCCCCTAGTAGAAATGAACTTCTGCTTCCATTGAGTTCCCATGGCACATCTCACAGTCTTCAGGGATCCCAATTATTTCTGTCCCTGGTGGTCACCCTCAATAGATTATGAGCCCCAAGAGGGAAGAACTCTGCCTTACTCACCTTGGCAGGCCCCACAGAAGCTGTCACTTTGCCCTTTGCATGGTGGGCAGGGGTAAGCACTGATTAATGCTTGTTGAAGTAGAGAAAAATGTGCTTGTTCTTCCTCAGAGGAGTCGATGGAAAGCCTATCCTGACTTGTAGGGACCCTACTCTCATCTCTCCTTGACCCTTCCTCTGCTTTTCAACAGCTCCTTCTGCTTTCCCCAGTCACAGCATTACCATATCATACTGTCATTGTGTATTTACTTGTCTGGCTGTCCTATAGACTGAAGGCAAGTTAAGGACAAGGACTCTGTCTGATCCACTTCTGGGTCCCTAGAACCTCAAACACAATGCCTAATGAGTGTGTGATGAATAAATGAACCAAAGGAAGAAAGGAAGCAGGGGAGAGGGATGGAAGGAAAGAGGAAAAGCAGAGAGGGAGGAAAGGAAAGAAAGATGAAAGGAGGAAAAAAAGATGATATGAGGATTGTCAGTCTTTTGGAATGGGAGAAGTGTAGTGTCCATCCTTTCCCAAAACAGGGAAGCTAAGAAAAGAAACTAGTGTGTGTGGGTAGGAGAAGGGAGAAGTGACCAGTTTTTCTATAAGAAGAAATATTCCTGACCCTTGCAAGAAAATACAAGGGTGCCCGTTTATAAGAAGTGATTATGGATCCTTGATTATATAGCAGGAAAATCATACAGTGTGGTTTGCGCTGCATTTATGTAACACCTAAGGACCCAACTTTGTCCAATTTAGGGTCCCCAATTTGATGAGAGATTTTCACCCACTCAGACTACCTGAAATTGACCTAAGTGTGTGGTGGCATGTCTATTATCACTTTTCTAAAACCTGCTGCCACTTAACACTATGTCAATTGGTGCTTTTAGGAATGGGAAGTGTTAAGCATAGTGTAGGTGTTTCAGAACTAGCCAATGATTGATTGATGTGCAGTAATTGCCCCCAGAAAGAACATGTCAAATTCTAAACTTAGAGAAAGATGACAAGGAGGAAAAGTACCTAGGAAGTCAGTAAAAAACAAGTGCCGATTAAAAGGGAAGAAGGCCAATGAGATAGCAAGAGAAATTGTCCACTTGAGAGCATCTACACTCCATGTTTCTGCAGTGAGATGGATGCAGGACACTGATCAAGGTGCTCCCTTTGCTAATGAAAAATCAACTAAGAGGAAGTGAGCTTTCACTGAACCAGACCTCGTTTTGATTACACACAAGGGAGAACCTTCTGACCTCTAGGAACACTAAAAAGATCCACTGAAGAGATCATGGATTCTTCAGCTATGAACATCTTCCAAACAGAAAGCTATCTTCACACATTCTTGCTAGTTTAGGCTGCTACTTTCCTGGAGCAAGTTATTTTAGAGGGGGTGGCTTAATCTAGGGACAGCGCAATGCACAAGGGTGGGGGAGATGTCTAAAAATGCCAGAATCTAGGGCAAAATCACCTACTTACTAGTTACATGTCCTTGACCAAATCCTTTAACTTCGCCGAACCTCTGTTTATTCACCAGAAAAATGAGGACTCTACCTCATGGGGTTGCTGTGAAGATCAACTAAGAGACTGTGAATACAGGGCTTTGTAAACAGTAAAGTAATGTGTGCATGTTCATTAGTATTTTGAATTCTAGAGGTTAAAATAATAATGATCACCCCTATCTCAAATTCACCAAGCAGGCAGCCAAGGCAATATTTTCAGGCTAAAGACTGAAGCCAAATGCCTTGTCCTAACACAGAAAACTCCCCATGATCTGGCCTTTTACTTCCTGTGCAGTCTCATCTCTTCTCCTGGCCCTACCGCCATCCAACCTGATGCTTCAGTTGGATCCAAATAATGAGTAGTTCCTTAGGTAGACTGGAGTATCACCTTCTCCATGAAGCCTTTCCTGAATGCACCCTCCCAGGTGGCACAGACCTTCTTCTCCTATGGGCTCTCTATGCCTATGTAGAGGTCTACCAGACCTCCATTGGACTTCTCTGTTCAGTGGTTTGTCTCCTCTGCTAGACAAGAAGCACTTTGTGGGCTTCCATCCTTGAATCTTTCCAATTTATTCTGAACCAGCACAATGTAGCATTCAACATATGAATGCAACACAATTAGCTTTCATTTGTTATTACTTTGTCTAGTCTGTACTTATACCAATATGTTTACCAGTTTCTTGGCTCATCATTGCTTCCTGAGTTGCATCTTTTCTTCCTAAGTTTAATTTCCTTGCTGAAGTTCATATTTTAGTAGGTCTTTGAGCAAAGGTCTATGTCATTGAATTAATGTTTTATGTCTAAAGTATATAACACCCTATCACATAGTATGTGCTCAGTAAAATGCTAAATGAAAGAATGAACAGTGAACTCTCTGTCTATATTTGTATGAATGTTCTAGGTACTTTGTATTTCCATATATATTTTAGAATAAATTTGTTAGCGTCCACAAAAAAAGCCTGCTAAGGTTGTGATTACAATGGTGTTGGATTTATAGATCAATTTGAAGAGAAATAATATTTTAATAATATGGAGTCTTTCAGTTCATGGGCATGGTGTATCTCTACATTTATTTAGATCATCTTTAATTTTTCTCTGCAATGTTTTATAGTTTCAACATGGAGGACTGGTGTATTTTTTGTTAAAACTATTTCTAAAAATTTTATGGTTTCTGATGCTATTGTAAAGGTATTTAAATTGTTTTCATTTCCCAAGTGTTTGTTGCTAGTATATTATGTATTGTCTGTTGCTAGAATTTTGTATGTTCGTCTTGTATCTGTGACTTTGCTAAATTCATTTATTAGCTCTAATAAATCTTTTTAGATGCCTTAGAAACTTTTGTGTACATAATCGTGTTTTCTGTAAATGAAAACAGTTTTACTTCTTTTCTATTCTTTTTGTTTTTATTTCACTTCCTTGTCACTTTGCACTCTAGGATCTCCAGTGCAATATGCTGGCTCTTCTTACTCTCTTCTCTAAATTTCCTAATGATGTGTTTATATTCCCTATTTCTTTATATCCCTGTCTTGCATGCTGGGTGATTTCATTAGCTCTATCTTCCAGTCCATTTTTTTCTTTCTTCAGCGGTGTCCTGTCTGTTATCTCATCCACTGAGGTTCAAATTTAATAATTACATTTTTCATTTTGAGAAGTTCTACGTGGTTCCTTTTCCACTCCTCTTTTATCACATTGTCCTGTTCTTCCACTATGGCTTTTTAAAAATCATGCCATTATTTTAAACACACTTACTTTACAATTTCTTTCAGATTGTTCTATTATTTCAAGATTTTGGAGTGCTAGTTTTTTTTGTTGTGTCTGCTGATTCTCCCTTTTGAAGGTTTATTTTCTTGTGTAGTTTGTAATTTTTATTTTTGGGTGAAACCATATATATTGAGGGTTGTTCGTTATGTTGAAGGACAACATGTCCTTGTTTGTAAAAGAGTCACCGCAGACTGGCTTGGTGCTTTCTTTTGCTCAGGGTCCCAGGGGTTTCCATGGTTCTAGATCAACTTTTATATTAATGTTTTGACTTGGGGTCCCTGTCTCATGCAAGTGGTATAAATCCTAACCCCATATTCATAAGAAGTGTGGAATGTGTGGAGTTCCGATTTTTCATGGAGGACATTTTTCTTCATCCAAAGCTTGGATGGATTTTAAGCTTTCTCACTTCTTCTCTGGGATGATCATGATTTTTCTAGTCTGTGAAGAAAAGGGGTACTTCAAGGCTCTGGCCTTTATGCAAGGGACTCTGTTCTAATTCCCCTGTCGAACATGGATACTTCTTCTTGGACATGTCTCTTCTCTGTTCTTGGGACCCAATACCCAGCCTCTAGGACATATATCAAGTTCACAATTTTTGAGGGCTACACCAAGATTAGCTTATCTTTGCTGCTCTGGCTTTGCTATTTCTCTATATTTGGAATGCCTGGAGAACTCCAAGTATTTTTTTTTGCGGGGGGGGGGGCGTGAGTTTGACAATATATTTCATTTGTAATTTTCTTAGAAAAGCAGAGAGAGTGGCTTGATAAATACACAAATACCCAGACCCTGGATTTAAAAGTATTGTGGTTTTTTTAACCACATTTATTTCATCTATTAGATTTCGGAACCATTTCAAAATAAGTTGCAGTCATCATGGTGTCTTGCTCCCAATTATTTTGGTTTGCATCTCTTAAATATAAAGACATTCTCCTACACAACCATAATAGCTAGCATACTTAAGAAAAATCAACCTATTCTCAAGCAAAATTTAAATTTCAGAAATTGTTTCCAAACTACACTTTATATCTGCTTTTTAAAAAAAATCAGGATCCCATCAAGAATCACATATTGCATTTTTTTGTTACATGTTTTTATTCTGCTTTCATCTGGAACCACCCCTATAAAACTGACCTTTGGAAGAAACCAGGCTAGTTGTGTTGTAGATTGTCCAAGATTCTGGCTTTGCCTGATGATTTCCTTGTGATTGGTTTAATTTAACCCTGTTTCCATATTTTCTGTAAATTCAAAGTCAGGTCTAATGGCTTGATTTTTTTTTTTAAGATTTTTTTATTGGGGAATTGGGGGGATGGGAACAGTGCTGGGGAATTGGGGGAAGGGGAACAGACAAGTTGCTGTCGTTTTGTTCTTCAGTCTAGTTGTGGAGGACGTTGCTTCACTGGCCCAAGCTGGCACCATCATTGTGCTCTTCCCAGGCGAGGCAGATCAGTCGCCGGCTTCTGGATGGCCGCTCACGCTGGCTGCTGGCCGCTCACGCTGGCTGCTGGCTACACACGGTAGCCCATGGCAACCCACTGCCACAGGGGCTGCAGCCTAGCCGTCGCCGGCGACTCACGGCAGCCCAGCTCCAGGTTGAGCTGTTGTTCAGCATCTTAGCTGCAGAGGGCAGTGTCACTGGCCCCCATATGTGGGATCCGAACCGGGGCCCTCTTGCGTCCCAAGCCAGTTCTTAACCATCGCGCCACTCGGCCGGCCCTAATGGCTTGATTTTTTGCAAGAATATTTCATAGGAGATGCTGTGTCCTTCCTATTGCATCACAGTAGGAGGAACACAGGTCTGATTGTCCCATTATTAGGGATCTGGGTTAAGGTGATGACAGTCTAATCCCTCTGTTGTCAAGATACATTTATTTCTCATGTGACAAGCAAGTAAGGTGTTGACCTATGTATTAAAGGCAGATTTGGGTTGGGCTTTATCCATGTGTCTCTGAATTTTTTGGAAGAGAAGGAATCCCATGAGCTTGGTAGTCCATGTTGGTGAGTTCCTGACCTGGGCAGGCATAATGATGGGCACATAGAGAATACAGAGACAAGAGGGGTGCCATCTTTGCTAAAGGATCCCACAGTCCAGTTGAGGAAATGATACAAGGGCACACACAGATATTTCAAACCACCACTTCTCTGGCTGGAATGAATCACCTCCCTCCTGATAGAGAAAACCAAAGCGTTGCTCTTCCAGATGAAGCTTCCCTGAGGCCCTTCTGTGTGCGGAGGCTGTGTCTGGCCCTGGGAAAAGGGATTTGAACAAAGCGTGCCCCTTGCCCTCTCAGGGCTCGAGGTCTAATTGGAGAGACAGACACATAAACAGACAATTGCAGTCCTGCTTGCTGAGCGCTCTCACAGAGGAGTAAACAATGTGCTGCGGGAGGTCAGAGGAGAGAGCAATTAGCAAAGCCCTGCTATCCCGGGTGGACATGAGCACTCCTCCCTTCAATGTCCCTTACACTTTCCCTGGGCCTCCCTTGTGCTATTTACCATTGCGATGTTTTATTACCGGGTACTCCTTAGAAAGATGAATGGAAATCAACCCAGGGTTTCCTATGGAACCCCACACTCTTTCTGATATGCTCAAACACTTTCTTGGACCTTCCTACAGCCTGGCTCCTCCCCACTCCATGGGAGGGTGCCCATAGAATACCTCACAATATCCCAAATGGTGTTTGGCCTGGGCAGGGTGCAGCCTCCCCCTGACTGAACACTCCACATCATTAATAACAAGGCAGCTGAAAACTATATCCACTCTGGGGTGACCACCTTGCCTTGTGGCCTCAGGTTAAACCGGCTGTGAACTGAGTTCCTTCCATTGTTGTTGTTGTTATTTGCATTTCAGCCACTGTGACTTACTCGCATTGCAGCTGCTCCAGCCTTTACCCTCAAACCTCTGGGGTGATCCAATTCATTTCTGATTAAGAATTAAACATTTTCTACTCTGGCCATGTTCTGCTAATCCAAGGCAGTGTTTGGTTTAGTGCCTTTCAGGCTTTATGTTGTTTTGGAGTGACCGAGTGGGGAGACATGTCCATTCACTGCGGAGAATTTCCTGGAATTAGCAGTACAGTAAAGAAAAACCTTGACATATAAGCATTAAGGCCATGACAGCTAAAAAATGAATTTCAACCATGGTATAAAAGCAAATGGTTAATCCCAGTTTGCAATTAATTTCAGCTGCTAATCAATTCTTTCTGTAAGTGAAGCACATGAGAAATATGATCTCCAGATAATTAATTTACAGCAAAAGTTCACTTTCTTTGAGGTGCAAGCAGTGTCTGGAATCTGTCCCTCCTTACAGGTTTCGACAGGGCAAACTTGAGTATATTCTCCTGCTACTTACCCTGCTTTTCTGCTTAGGCCTCAACTCTAGTCAGGGAACCACAATCTGTTATTTCTGTTTCACACAGAACAACAGGGCACGTAAATATATGAGTCTGCTGTCCCTTATAGATCAATTACAAAGAAAAAAGAATCCTAACAGATTCCTCCAAACTGAGTAATCTTCCTACACTGTGCGCCAACTTCGACACTGTCCAAATGTTTGTTTAATCATAAAATGGGCACTTCTAGGAGAACCTCCATGGCTAACTAGAAAGGGAACACTTGAGTTACTATGTTCTGTCCTGATTTTGGAAGAAAATAGATGAAGCAAATGCTCTGATGATGGCTCTGACCTGTCCACTTTCCCTGTGCATCTAATATCAGGTGGGGATAATTGCTGCACTTTTGAAGGTGGCCTCGCTGTGCTTGCTGTGGGAGCTGCTGCTGAGCTGGCGGGCAGCAGGGGAGGGTGCCAAGTTGCCAGTGGAAACTAGGAAGTTTGAGTCGGTTCTTGCACATGAGTCAGGCCCTGGTGCTCTGCAATGAATGGCTGGTCCTAGTTCTCGCGTCCCGATGTCCAGCCCTTCAGGCTGCTCACATCTGGAACCGTTACAGGAGAGCGTTCTGAGAATGTCCACTCTCCTCTCCGGAACACCAGTACTGCCCACCCCACCCCACCGCTTCCACCACCGAACAGAAAAACAGAAAAAATATTTCCCCTAGAAGAAGAAACTTTTAGGCTAGATTTTGTTTTGAGGGCTGCCGCGTGGATGGTTTTTGTTTTGCTTCACTCTGCAGGGGAGACAGGAACAAAAAACAGGTTTTTTCATCTGTTTTGCCGTGTATGAGAAACATCCTTTCTGTTGATGGCTGGCAATGGGGAGGCATCATGATTCCCATTTTGCTCTTCGCCTGCAGTGCCTCAAGAGCTTTCAAGAAGCCTTCAGTTGAAGCCCCAAGAGGAACTGGCGAATGTTGGTTCTGAAGAGAGAATGTGGAGTGTAGGGTCATTATCCTGGGACCAGGGCTGCAGATGGGATGAGGCCCGATGATAGACCAGGGACACATCTGCCTGAATTGATGTTCCTCTTAGACTTCATGCAGGACAGACTTACAGATGGGACCATCGGAGGCTGAAGAAACCAGGGAACCTGCCCAGGGCCTTACGATAAACTCATTGCAGAGCTAGAATGACTCCCAGTTCAGTGCTCTCCCCTTCCAGCACTGTCAAACTTCCCTTTCAGTAAGGAATCAGTGATGTTCAGATGCAAACTTACTTCTCTTGAGCAGTATAAAAATCACCTTCACCTATGTTCTGCATACTCCTTCCCCTACCCTCCACCCCCCAGAAAAAAACACCCATCTGGGACATCCTGAAATGGGAAGAGGTGGTGCATTTCTCATAAACATCTTTAAAAAAAACGCCCATTAATTTCCGGTGCAGATACATCCATGGGCCTCAGCAGGAGACAATGTCTTTGTTAGTAAACTTTAATTAAACTTTGCACAGGGCTGTAGTGAAAATTCAGCCCTTTGTAACCTGAGACCACTGGCATGAAGGCCAAAGCTGTTACCTAATACAAATGTGACATTTGTGAGTAACCCAAGTTTGTTTTACCTGGCTCCCTTAAAGAGTGGCTGGACCTCATCCCTGAGTACAGGACACAATTGCTATGTCTTGGTAACAGTGAACTCTGAGGGAATGGCGTGGGAGAGAAAGGAAAAGTATATTCTACCTTGTGTTAGAACAAGTAGGGTGAGGAAGCTGTCATCCTGAATGTTAAAACCTTACCAGTGACATGGTCCAATGAGACCCAAATGGCAACTGGTGACCCAGTGTCCAAATGATAAGAATCACCGAAAGACTTGTTAAAAATACAGATCTCTGGTCATATTGCCAGAAAGTTGGATTCAGTGGAGACTGGGGTTTGCTCAGTTATCAGTATTTTTATGCATGTGCTCCTGGGAATTCTGACATGCAGCCCATTTTGGAGACCGCTGACTGGTCTAGCGGCCACTTGTGTCAGAGGTGAAGGCCAGGGAAAAAGAATGGGAGGGAAACACCCTGAGCCTATAGAGTCAATGTGTTCAGGGGTTCGGGGGCTGCTGTCAGGTGGTGGAACACCAAGAAAGGAGATGATGTCTCTCTAGGAAAGAAAAAACAGAGACCTGGCCACCTCAGAAGAGAATCCGTCTTCCCTAGATGACACTTAGCGTGTGTACAGAGCTTTCAAGGCCCCTGCAAGAGGAAACATGGATTCATATTGGCCGAGGAAAACACAGAAGAGCTATCAGAAGCAGCCATAGGGATGCCAGAAATGCAGCCAGTGAGGCCCGGAGTGGGAGCCTGGCTTGGCTGAAAGTCACATGGACAACAAGCACCAGCGTCAGCTAAGTGTCCTGTGCCCAGCCAGGAATCCCTGCACCACACTGCAGTTTGGCTTGTGCAGCACACCCTCCACTTTGTGAAATCATTCATTCATGACGCAAACATTTATGAAGTACTGTAGGAAAAGGTGAAGGCAGAGAAAGGAATCAGACCCAGCCTTTGCTGTCAGGGTGCTCTAGGCGATTAGAGGAGATGGCTGGACACAGGATTAGACAGTGCCTGAGAAGTGATGCAGGTACAGGGATGGGGAGCCGCTGCAGCAAGTGATGGCTGTGGCCTGGCAGGAAAGCCTGGAGCGAGTCTTCACAGGAGACATCTTCCTCCCAAAAGATAACTTAAATGTCCTCATCAAAATATCCCCAACATCAGAGCTGGGCATGAGCTTGAGCTCTAAACTCAACTAAAGATGTGGCGCAGAGACACGGAGAGTGGAGCAAATTGCCGAAGGTCACACAACCAGCCAGTGGTGGAGCCAGGACTCATCAGAAATCGTCTCACCCCCGCCGCAAGGCAGTCTAGTGCTCTTTACTCTTTTCTCCGGGGGTGACAGATTCAAGAAAAATAAACCACGCTGAGAATTCTGCTGAGACGGAAAAAGGTGGATGAAAGAAGAGAGTTGGGGGCTCCTTATCTTAAGTAAGCTTGTGTCCTTGACCAAGGGAATGCTCTTGACCCAATATGTCTCAGATGGTCAGGGAGCACGGAGGACAAGGCATCGCCCTTGGCACACTGGCTCCAAGTGAAATCCTTCAGCTGAGTTGCCATATTCCTCTCTGCACTGCATGTCTCAAAAGTGGCCTCTGCTGATTCTTTCCTCTCTAAATGATGGGCTTCATCTTCAATGACCATAGAATGAAAGGCAGGACAGACAGAAGCCACCTGTTCCTGGGGACTCTGTTGCTGCTTGCAGCGGTCGTTGAGGTACTTGCAGGTACTTTAAAAAGTTGTCTGATTCTGTCTAATTATGCCAGTTGGCTACACTTCCCACTTGCCCTGCATTTTTCCTGAGAATTTCCACGTTTCTTTCTCACCTTGCCATCACAAGGACAATAATGGTAATTATCGCAAAAACTTATATAGCACTTACCATGAGCCAGACATTGTTTTAAGCACTTTGCAAATATAAACTCATTTAATCCTTCCCACAACCCTATGAGGTAACTACTGACAAAAAATTTTTTTTGAAAGGAGAACTGACTCTGGGTGGTGAACACACAATGTGATATATAGATGATGTATTACAGAATTATACACCTGAAACCTATGTAACTTTACTAATCATTGCCACCCCAATAAATTTTAATTAAAAAAATTTACACATGAGAAAGTAAGCAGCTTAAGGTCACACAACTAGGAAGTAGTGGAGTTGAGATTTGAACCCAGATGATTTCGGGCCAGAGTCTGTGCTCTTAATCACTACAAGGAGAGCCTCTCCGGATAGAAAAGAAAACAGAATGAAAAATTCGAAGAAAAGCCTTCCCTTGCAAACAGATGTTGATATTATCCTGAAACAAAGTCCTGAAACTCTGATTACAAGTTTATATGCTGGCTGAGAAAAAAAAAAAAAAGGAGAGCCCAATGCTAAGGCCCAGCAGAAGCCTCTCGTTGATATTTGCTGAATCAATATTAGATGAATAAATAAATGAATGAACATATGGATAACTTTTCCTCTGAGCTTACATGTAAGAATAGCATTATCTATACCTCTGTCCTTGATAACCCCAAACTCAAAGCTTATTTGAATCACAGGAAGAGCTTCCAGATGCCTGAACATTGGGGTGTGAGCTCCACAACTGTCCCTTAGGAGCTGTAGACTTTGGATGCCTGGATGAATAAAATAATTTCTTTGAAACCATTTTTACAGACAGCCAAGCGCTATTCAAGAGTCCATTGGATCGCCCATAGGCCAGTCACACTGTTTCTTCCCCACACAGCCAGGAGCCCCAGAAGCAACTCTGTCCACATCAAATCCTCCCCCAGCTCATTATTCAATTCATTCAACCAGACCAATCAAAGCAGACAGAGCCCTTGCTCTGGAAACGGATGGTTCAGCTAGAATTGTTCCGGGTGGAACTAAAGCCACACCAGTGGCCAGTGGTTCCTGGCCCCTCAGATGGCAGTGGGAGCATGTGCTGCAGAGCACAGTACAGGTCTGGTCCCCACCAGCCCTCATCCCAACTTCCCAAGCCTCTTATGACCAACTTTGAGGCTCTCAAAGGAACGCCACCATAGAGGACTCGGAAGAGCATGGGCCCTCCACCCTCTAGGTTTCCTGCACACACTACATTATTTCATATTCCCAAGATCTTACTAATGCTACTCCCTCCATCTGAAATGCTTTCCTCCTGGCTTCCCCTGGCTTGCTTCTATTAGTCATTTTTGACTCAGCTTGAGCTTCCGGTAAAGATAGTGGAATGGAGGGTCAGCCAAGTGGCTCAGTTGGTTAAGAGCACGAGCTCTGAGCAACAGGGTTTTCGGTTCAATTCCCACATGGGCCAGTGAACTGCGCCCAAGCTGAGCTGCCACTGAGCTGCCAACGGGCGGCCGGATGGCTCAGTGGTTAGAGCGTGCACTTTTTAGCAACAAGGTTGCCGGTTCGACTCCCGCATGGGATGGTGGGCTACGCCCTCCTGCAACTAAGATCGAACAGGGCACCTTGAGCTGAGCGGCCACGAGCTGCTGACAGGCGGCCGGATGGTGATTGGACTTGGAGCTGAGCCAGCTGCGCCCTCCACAACTAAGATTGAAGGACAACAACTTGGCTGTTCCCCTTCCCCAGTTTCCCAATGAAATCTTTAAAAAAAAATAGTGGAATGTCATGTACCTCTAATTTCACTCTCTCCTTTAAACACATAAAGTTACAATGGCAGGACGAATGGAAAGGGAGATAAGCAAAGCAACATTTTAAAAGCTGAGAGATGGACCAGGATTAGCTGACTTAGCAGACCCAAATAAGCTGAATCCAGGTTGGCAGTGGGGACAGATGAGAAGCAATCTAACCTTTGCTGCAGGATCCTTAATGGGCAGCCCCAGGTACCTCCGGAACTGGGGTGTGGAGTATTTATGCTCTGGAGAGGATTAAACAGAGGGTCTCTAGACTGGAGCACACGTGGAACAGTAGCCGCTACCCAAAACTGTGAATTTTGTGAATGTATGCGACCTGAATGCTGAAAGCAGAGCCCCTGCCACCTTTGTCCGTCTTGGCTCCCAAAACACTGGCACCTAAACCCTTACCTCCCCCAGACAGGGGACTGGAAAACTCAGATTGGCTGAAGTATGACATGCACAAAAGGCAAGAAAGGTGAGTAAGTCTGCAGACAGCTCAGAGGTATGGCTTTTATTCTCTGAGAAGAGTTGGCACTAAAGGTTTTGTGCAGGGGGTGATATAACGAGAGGAAGAGAGAAGAGATGTGGATACTCAGGTACACAGGGTGCCAAAAATGTATCCAGATTTTAACAAAAGAAAACTGTTTTAAAATTGTAATACTCAATATATACCAATAACAAAAGATGACTACAAGTCACCTTTGACTTCTGCAATGACAAGAGGTGCTCAAAGTGGTTCCCATCAGCGTCCAGACACTTCTGATGACGGCAAACTACTGCTTGAGCAATGCTGACCAAAGTGTCCACTTGTGTACATTTTGTTGGCACCCCCGGTATTTTAAGGCAGCGAGGGTAGCAGCGCTGGGCGCAGGTGTGGGCAGTTGACGCAGACTTAGAACTGTGGGAATCTTTCTGGGAGCAGGAGCCTGGGGCCCAGGGAGCTTTGAAGTCGGGGTATAAATTGAGGAAGTTGTGCAGATTGAAATGTCAAAAGCAATTGATTATCTTCATTGCTCCACAGCTAGCTTGTTCTTTTATTTCTTAAATAAAAGAGCCCAATAAATATGCACTTATGATAATTGGGACCAAAATCCAATAGTATCCAGGGGACAAATGAAATTACGGCCTCACAAAGGAGAGCTCTGCATGACATGCTCACATTCCCCTTTTAGGGCAGAGACAGGAAATAAGGGCTTTGCAGCTGAGCTGCCTTTGCCATGGAATGCGGTGGGATGCTGTCATCTGAGATGTCCTCACCCCTCAATGAAAGACATGGACTCACAGCTACGTGTCTGGAGGCAGTAAAACGTGTACTTGGCCATGTCTTGAACCCTTTTCTTCTTTATTTCCCCCTTCAATTAAAAAAAAATTAGCTTCTCCTTTACTGCCTAAAAAACATCGAACGTTTTGGAACCTAAAATAGGTAAATGAAGCCCAGGGAAGGGTGTTGGCTGAGGTTCTTTATTTCTTGCAAGCAGCTGCCCAGGCAACACCCCAGCCACCCAGCCTGGCCCTGGCTATGCACTCTCCGTGCTGCACAGAGGCCTTCAGAACCGCTGTGACAATGCCAGCTTCACCAGGTGCTGGGCACCCAGCCTGGGTTCACAGGCCATGCATTCACATTCAGCGCCAGCCTCTGACTTCCTTGGTGAGTTCAGACGAGTGGCTCCCTCTCTGGGTCTCACTTTCACCATCTCCCTACAGCCAGGAAGCTCTAAGGCCCCTGCCCGCTCACCTGCCTCAACAGCTTTTCAGCCCAAAGGGGCTTCAACATGTTTGCTCTTGTCCTTCTAATAACCCTAATGGGTAGGCATGACTATCCCTTTTGAAGAGGGGGAAAGGAAACTCGAAGGTCATAATGTCCCCCAAAGGCTAAGTGGCTGAACTGGGATTGGATTGCAGGGCTCTGGTCCTCTGGTCCTGGCTCGGGTCCCTCTCCCCCTACTCTACTGCTTCCCTGGGAAAGAAAATGGCAGGTGAGAGCTGTTGAGGCAGGGCTATGGTGCAATTTTTAAAAAATATTTTTATTGGGGAATTAGGGAGGGGAACAGTGTTGGGGGATTGGGGAAGGGGAATACTGTGTTTTTCCAGGACCCATCAGCTCCAAGTCATGTTGTTGTCCTTTAGTCTTAGTTGTGGAGGGCACAAGCTCAGCTCTAAGTCCTGTCGCCGCTTTCAATATAGTTGCAGGGGTGGCATAGTCCACCATCCCATGAGGGAGTTGAACTGGCAATCTTGCTGCTGAGAGCCCAAGCTCTCACCGGCTCAGCAGCAGCTCAGCTCGGGCGCAGCTCACTGGCCCATGTGGGAATCGAACCGGCAACACTGTTGCTCAGAGCTTGCCTTCTAAACAACTGAGCCACTGGGGTGGCCCTACAAATGTTTTTAAAGCAGATTAGAAAAGAGTTTGCTTTCTCCTCCCCAAAGCCCTTTGTCTAGTACTCGTATGTTCTGATTTTTGTAGTCTCATATAATGGATGCTAACTGGTCCTGGACCTCTGTGTGACATCCCTGTGGCTTGCATCCCTGAACAAGGCTTTTCCTTTCTCTACAAATTGGTGACAGTTTTAAGCCTACAATCAGTGCTTCCCTCCCACAGAGGGGAGACACTTGGAAGCCTTGCCCCATGCTTCTCTGCTCAGACAAGCTTCTCAGGTCTGATAATGTTCTGTGTGCTCCTGCGCCCACAGTTATTCTCAAGGCAGGAAGGTCAGAGCAGTGCTATCACTCCTTCAGTCCCAGGGCATTGTGCTTTGTATCTGAGGGACATGTCATCACTAGAAGCTTAGTTCCATTAATGTGAGTGCGCGCGCGCGTGCGTGTGTGTGTGTGTGTGTGTGTGTGTGTGTGTGTGTGTGTGTGTGTGAAGGTCGGGTGGGCGTGGAGTGAAAGTAAATCCCCTCACTGAGCTGTGCTCTGGTGACTGTAATTATTATATCTGGGTGCATGTATAGCCCTTCTCAGAGCCAATTCGCTTTAGGATAAATGAGATGCAGGGGAAGGGCTACCACACTAAAGGACAGATTTTCATCTAGTCCAGCCACTGCATGATTGTGGGGGAAGCCATGTTACCACTCTCAGTTTGTCCACATGTAAAAATGGGTGCAGACTTTATCCTAAGCACCTCATGGGTAGTTAGGAGGGTCTAGCAAGCTGCCGATCGGATGGGTCTGAACCCATTTTGAAACTCCTTTCCCCTGGTGCCCTGCACAGTGGCTTGTACTTCCCATCCCTGAACTCAATGACAAGTAAGCCATTCCCCCACCATTATCCTCAGGTGCCAAGTGTGGGGCTCAGTGCTCCGTCACTGCTGTGCCTCAATGCTTCAATGGACTGCCTTGAAACTCTCTCTCTTTTCCTTTAGGTTCTTGATTTTCCTTGGTACCTTCCCAAACTCCAAAGCTAGCTAATTGGCATTGACCCACTCGCTTTCACATTAAACACACACTCTGGCACCGTTGTCAATCCTCCGGGATTTTAACCTGCCTGTTTGCAAGCCTTCCTCATATCCACTTCTAAATGTTAACATCTCTTAGCCCATCTTTTCTCTCCCCTTCATTCTGTGCTCTTTTTTCCATTTATTTATTTTCCTTTTCTTTAGGTATCTTTGTTTCTTCTATGCAATGATTGTTTTCATCTTTTCTCTTATATTCTTTCTCATCATTTCTAAAATAATTATGACTACCTTCTAATTCTTTACTTGTTAGGAGAAAAAAAAAGACACATTAGTTTTTCTTGTACATTTGATAGCTGGGTGTTTTTCATACCATTTTTCTGAACTTTTATTTTTCATGGGTTTTACATAGGCGTCCATATTCCCATATAGATTTAAAGGTGTATTCACAACTGCCTTGTACTTTTCCATGGTAACTAAAAACCACACGCTGGAACCCGGGACTTTATGAATGGCACTGGCTCAGGTTACAACAACACATCAAGTTTCTAAGATCAGTTTGAAAAATGACCTATTTTGGCATATAACTACAAAATATATGGGTCACTCTGATTTTCCTATTTTGTGTTTTACATTTTAATAAAGTTTATTTTTCCATAGTTAAAGTAACAAATGCTCATTATAGAATACTTGAAAACACACAGAAACATAGGACCAGAATCATCTCCAGTTTCACCTCTCAAAAGTAACCACCGTTATTAACACTTTGTATGTCCCTCGTGTGTCACTATTTAAAAGAATCCGTGACAAATCCACAAAGCTGTAAGCTCTGTGGGGTAGAAATCATGTCCAGAATACTGCATGGTACAAAAAAAGGAAGCTCCGTACATGTCTATGTTCAATCAGGCGAATGATGTTGTAATTTATTTTGGAATATTCACTCTGACTCCTGTATTAACATGGAATCTGCAGAGCAGGTGCTGAAGTGAGGGGGATGGAGGAGGCAGATGGCTTCCAAGTTTCTGGCTTGAGCACCTGAGTAGCTAGTGGAATTATTTGCAAAATACACAAGCAAAAAGGCAGATTGAGAGGGGTAAATGTTGAGTTCAGTTTGGGATATGTTGAGTCTACGAAGACTACGTATATCAAAGCAGATATTTCAATACAATAGGTGAATGGATCTATGGGTCTGGACCTCAGGATAGAGGTTTGGGGTTTTATATAGATTCACTGCATAGAGTCATTGATGCCATAGGAGATTAGATCTCCCATGATCTAATGGAAACAGAGAGTCAACAGAACCTTGGGAGACAAATATTCAGAAATAAGTGTAAGGACTTATAAAGGAGGCTGATAACAAGTTGAAGGACAACCAGGAGCATGGTTTTATGAGATGAAAAAAGGAAGAGTTGTTTCAAGAATACGGAAGTGGTCAAAAATATGAAATGCCACAAAAAGTAAGGCCTGGAATGTAACCACCTGACTTTTTAAATTTTTTTTGATGGCATGGTGTATATTTTTTGACATGGAACCATGTCATAATATAAGTAAAAGAAATAAAAACAGCATACACTGTGTAATCCCATTTTGGCAGGATGTATACAAAAGCAATTTTTAGGATTTATATGTATTATATTAATCATGTTTTTTATTTTCTGTATTTTATGATGCAGTGGTACCTGGGATGGGGGCGGGGGGTTGCTGGCCCTCCCAGGGCTGGTTAATTCCTAGACATGAAAACTCCCCTGTGAGCACACCTTCCTCATGCCAACCAGCCAGCCAACGCCCACCACCGCCATGACTTGCTCACACACCAGGCCAACATGACCCTGCCCTAAATCGCCCAGGGCCAGGTACCAGAAAAGTAGGGACCAGACCCAGAGTCCGGAGCATGCCCCAATTACTCAAACGGTCCCATCCTACATTTGCTCAAAGTTGCCTGCCCTGTCCCATCCATTCCTCCCCAGGAAAACCAGGAAAAAGACCATGGGCCAAGCTTCCCCTTGGGCCTTCTGTCTCCTGGTGGACCCAGGTGCCTCTCCGTGTGGCCTTACATGGCAAGGCATGCCACCCGGGCTTCACAGATGGAATAACCCATTCTTTCAAGGCTGTTGTCTCTGTGCCTTGTCACCCCACCATGCTTGACCAAAGCAAACCCCAGGTACAAGGGTCATAAAACATGCTTGGCAGGATTTGGGGTGATTTTGGTTTCCTGCCTTTATGTTGTTTTACAGTTTCCACTTGACTTTTTTAAGTGAAAATAATGTTAGCAGAATAATAAGGTAACAGTCTTATTACAATGGGCTAGAAAGTGAATTATGGAAACACACAATTAGAAAATATAATTTAAAAACATACCACTTACCATAGCAAAAAATTATAAGGTGCTTAGATATAAATCTATGAGAGTGCATGCAAGATATTTACAAATAAAATTCTACAACTTTTTTTGTATTTTTCTTCAATTAGGTTTATTGCATATTTATAGTTTATATATGGATTTTATATTTAAATTAAATATACAGTAAATGAAAGCTAACAAACATTTATATGTTCATCAACATGTGCTGGCCCTGTGCTAAGTGTTTTACATATTTCTTTTTTTTATTGTTAGTTTCAGGTGTACAGAACAATGTAATAGTTATCCTTTTTACCCTTCACACAGAAACAACCCCTCTCCCTCATCTACTGCCCTCCCATCCCCGATATCATACTTATCTATTACAATTCCAGTGTACAACATTTTTTAAAAAACATAAAAATGACCTAAGTGGTGGGAATAGATACTGTCCTTATGAATGCAAAAACTTAATATCATAAAGATGTCAATTCTCCAGATGACTTTATAGATTCAATATGCTTTCAGTCAAAATCTCAACTGCTTTGTTCTTATGGTACTTGAGGGGCTAATTTTTAAAATTCATCTAGAAGAGCAAAGGGCCAAAAAATCAACAGTAAAATACTAAAGAAAGAAACAAGATGGGTGATTTTCCCTACTAGATATCAAGTCTTATTATAAAGCAATAAGACAATGTGATATTACTCAGGGATAGACAAAGAGATCAATAGAACAGTATAATGAGTTCAGACACAGACCCACACATGTATGGAAACCTGATATACAACAGAGATAGCACTACAAACCAGTGAGGAAAGAAAGAACTAGTCAATAAATGATACTGGGGAAATTGGTCATCCACATAAAAGCAAGTATAAAAAGAAATGTATGTATCCCTACCTCAAACCAAGTACAAAAACAAAATCCAAGAGGGCTGCAGTGTGAAATATGAAAAGCAAATTTGAACCTTTTATGAGAAAATATAGGGGAATAGCATCAAGGCCTTAGATAAGGAAGAGATTCTTAATCAAGTCAGAAAAACACAAACCATAAAGTAAAAGAATGATAATTTTTACCATATTAAAAAAATATCTGCTTAATAGAAGACACCATTAATAGAATGAAAAGAAAAGGCACAGATCGGAAGAAGATATGTATAATGCATATAACTCATAAATATTAATAACCATCATTAATACTCACAATATCAATGAGAAAAAGACAAACAACTAAAAAAATGGGTAATGAATAATAGCAAGCAATTACCAATAGTAGAAAATGGCTACTGCACTTATGAAAATACGCTCAACCTCAATAGTAATCAGGGAAATATAAAGTAAAACAGAAACAAACTTATAGGTACAGAGACATTTTCATGGCTGCCAGATGGGAGAGGTGTTAGGGGGTGGGTGAAAAACAGGAAGGGATTAAGAAGTACAAATTTCGGGGCCGGCCGAGTGGCTCAGTTGGTTAAGAGCTCGCTCAAGAGTTTGAGCTCTGAGCAACAGCAGTTCGAGTCCAGCCCGAGCTGAGCAGCCACTGAGCTGCCAACAAGTAGCAGGATGGCTCAGCTAAAAAAAAAAAAAAAATAGAAGAAGTACAAATTTCCAGGTACTTGGTTGTTACACAGTAGTCATGGGGATGTAAGGTATAGCATAAGGAATATAGTCAATAATGTTTTAATAATATGTATGGTGCCAGATGGGCACTAGATTTAATGGGGTGATAGATATGAGGGTTTTGGGGAGCAAGGTGTAAAAGGTGAAGCAATTAAATTGGTAGTTACAAAATAATCATGGGGATGTAAAACATAGGAAATATAGTCATTAATATGGTAATAACTATGTATAGTGCCAGGTGGGTACTAGCCTAGTCAGGGGATCATCCTTAAATTATATAAATGTCTAACCACTATGCTGTACATCTGAAATTAATATAAAATAATATTTAATGTCAACTGTAATTGAAAATTTTAAAAAGGGGTGAAAAAAGGTGAAGGGTAACAAGAGGTCCAAATTTCCAGGTATAAAACAAATAAGTCATGGGACTGTAACGTACAGCATAGGGAATATAGCCAATAATATTGTGATAGCGTGGGACGGTGTCAGATGGTTGCTGGACTTATCATGGTGATCATTTCTTTAGGCATATAAATGTTGAATGACTGTTGTGTATACCAGGAACTAATATAATATTGTATGTTAGCTATTTTTAATAAAAATCTTTTTAAAAAATGAATGAACTATAGGCTGTATGTGTCAATATGAAACAAATCACAAGAACATTAACATTGAGTGAAGAAAAACTTTGTGAAGGCTAGAGCGTATTGCTATTTACATAAAATTTAAAAATACAATAAAATATTATAAATAGTTCATAAATATGTAATCTTGTAGAAAGATTAGCAAACCATAGATGGGGATGATAAAAACCAAATAAATCTGAATTATTCCCACCACAAAAAATAAATGATGCTTATGTAACATAATACAGGTGCTAACCATTGCTACAATAGCAACCGTATTACAATATATGCTAGGCCTGACAATTAAGTTTGCAAACTTGTTTGCACCAATGTTGCTAACCATTTTTGATATCAGAGGGATTATTCATTATGAATTTGTACCAATTGGACAAACAGTTAACCAAGCTGACTATTTGGAAGTGCTGAAAAGGCTGCATGAAAAAGTTAGACGACCTGAGCTTTTTGCCAACAATTCATGGCTCTTGCATCACGGCAATGCACCAGCTCACACGGCACTGTCTGTGAGGGAGTTTTTAACCAGTAAACAAATAACTGTATTGGAACACCCTCCCTACTCACTTGATCTGGCCCCCAATGACTTCTTTCTTTACCCAAAGGTAAAGGAAATATTGAAAGGAAGACATTTGGATGATATTCATGACATCAAGTGTAATACAACGACAGCTCTGATGGCCATTCCAGGAAAAGAGTTCCAAAATAGTTTTGAAGGGTGGACTAGGCGCTAGCATCGGTGCATAGCTTCCCAAGGGGAGTACTTCGAAGGTGACCATAGAGATATTCAGCAATGAGGTATGGAGAACTTTTTCTAGGATGAGTTTGAGAACTTAATTGTCAGACCTCATAAATGTATCAAATCAACATGCTATGCACCTTAAATTTACACAATGCTATATGTTACATGTATTTCAATTAAAAAGTAAAAGAGTAATTAACTCTTGGGAGAGAGAAGAATTAGAGTGAAGAGGGGATTCCCAATGCTTCAACTGGATCTTCAATATTTTGTGTCTTAAGAAAAGATCTGAAGCAAGTATGTTAAAATCTTAGGATCTGAAAAAGCCAAGTGTTGGGCACATATATATTTTCTATGTATTGCTCCACATTTTGCTATATACCTGAAATGTTCCATAATCTTAAAAACGAATTAAGAAAGTTGAGTAGTGGGAGATCATTTTAAAAATATTTGGGAATGAAATACAGAATTTAGGCTTAATTCTCTGGAAATGGGGAGTCATGAAGGGCTTCTAAGCAGAGGAGTACTCAGGTCAGAGTTATGCTTTACAGAGAGTCCCAGAAGAAGAGTTAGGAAACTACTGCAGTGGCCTAGATATGATTATCAAGGCTTGAGTATGAGCAGAGGCACTGAGATTGGAGAAGAGAAAATGGTGAATCTAGGAGACACTACAGAGATAGAAGAAATGGGATTTAGCTTTGAAATCCAACCTAAGAGAGCCTGCCAAAACTTTTTGTATCTTGAAAACCTTAGCAAAGAGTGAGAGAACAAACACCCTTATAAATTATGAAACCAAGCCCTGGGTCTCTGGTAGCTGCGGTAATAAAAAGAAATATTTATTGAAGAGCTCAGTTTTAGTCTGGCAATTTATTATACAGCAGCTGGAAGAAGAAAAACACATGCTTCCTTTGCACAGGTAAGGGGGCCTGCAAGTAGCCTAGGAATGCAGTTAGCTACCCATATGCCTTTGGGTCAGGTTCCAGGCTGAGCACACCCCAGAGGTTACTTCTACATGGGTAGGTATTTTTCTTGCTACTTACCTATCCTAATTTTTCACCACCATCCCCATTGCCCTCATGGAGATACCAAGACTTAGAAGTACTATGGCCTCTCCTAGGTCACAGAAGGCGTTAAGGGCTATACCAGGCCTAGAAACTGGTATCTCAACATTTAGTCCCGTGCTCATTTCACCAAGCACACTGTCTCCCCCTTATGTCCTTCATCATAATTCTTTAAGGAAGGACGTCAAAGTATTCAAATGTAGAGCATGACTGGTCTAATAATAACTCACCAAACCAAACATTTAAAAGTTATAAACAAAATTAAAACATTCTTTCTCAGCTTGAAAGGCTTGACTGAGTTATCTCACTTAGCATAATGTTCTCAGTCTATCCATGTTGCAAATGACAGGATTTCCTTCTTACTCGTGGCTAAATAATATTCCATTGTGCATATATCTCACTTTCTTTATCTATTCATCTGTTGATGGACACTTGGATTGCTTCCAAATCTTGGCTACTGTGTGATAGCACTTACATGTGGGATGCAAAAAACAAACAAACAAAAAAACCAAAAAAACCCCTGAACTTGTAAGAAGAGAGCACAGAATTGTGGTTACCAGGGGCTGGGGAGTGGGGGGATTGTTGTTTAAGGGTACAAAGTTGCAACTAGTAGATGAATAAATTCTGGAGATCTAATGCACAGCATAGTGATTACTGTCAAAATATTGTATTATAAACTTCAATGTTGCTAAGAGACTAGATCCTAACTGTTCTCAACAGAAAAAAATGATGATAATTATGTGATGTGATAGAGGTGTTAGCTAGCACTATAGTAATCATATTACAGTATATAAATATAGCAAACCAACACATGGTGCACCTCATACGGACACAATGTTATATGCCAATTATTTATATATGCCAATGTTATATATCAATTTAAAAAAAAAGACTTGACTGAGTAACTCAGAGGAAATCATGGCAGGGCAACAGGGGCTCCTTAGCCAGGGAATATGTAACCAAGGAAGCCTTGAGAAGGTTGATTGAGAGCCAGTGGCTGAGCAACCTTTCAAGTAGTTCTTTCTCCTGGTAGCGGAGATAGGCAGGTAGGAGACACCAAGGAGGCGTCCCTTAGGAAGGACCTCAGAAAGGACCTTCAAGGGATATCTGAAACTGATTCAACCACAACTAAAATTTATTTTAATTGGCTTTTTCTATTCCTTTCTTCATTCCTTCCTCTGTCCCTCCAGTCAGTGATGGTTTGGTAGGCACCCACAGAAGAAACTTCTGCATGACTTGAAATGTGCTGTACTTGGCAGATCTAAGTTTGATCACTCCTTTCATTGCACCTACTGACAAATTGCAATTATTTTATGTATTTTACTGGGTAATTGTTTTTGTGCATTTCTGCAATGCCATCCTCACCCCACCTTTATAGCTGCCTGGTAGTATATACACGCCTGGCTGTAAGGTTCGTAACAGCAGGTCCTATGATCTGTCTTGTCTGCCACTGTAGCCTCAGGACCCAGAACAATGTCTGAAACATGATAAGTGCTCATTATATGATATAACCGAACAATAGAAATGACTGCCAAAATTATATTGTATATAATGCCTTTTATCTTTAACTAAAGGAGGACTAGCGTCCAGTGTGAACCAAGAGAAATCACAGAAGGACCCCTCAGATTTAACCACTACTGAAATAGAATGGGTGCTATTATAATAGAAGGGTGATATTTTACAGATAAATTTTATGTAAAACCTTGGCTTCCATTTTCTGTTAGCAGCAGCCATCTTAGAGAAGGTTCAAGAGGTTAGGCAGAATGACTAGGGAAAAACACTGTGATAAACTTCCACACTTCCTTTACTCAAGATATGTGCTGAGATCTACAGAAGAAATTGACAGAGGTGTCTCTAAGAGAAGAAAGAACAGAACAGTGAAAACCTCCTGGCAACATGCAGAGATAAGCAGATAAAATCTCATCATTCCAAAGCACGGTGGTGACAAAAACTTGAGATTCTGAGGTCCACAAGTGGATGCCTTGGCTCTTTGAACAGCAGATGTGAGGGTCAGTTTCTCTCCAGATTGCCTTAGTTCTAAATGGCGGGGGCACTGCTGGTATTCTGCGTTCTTCCCACCACTTTCCCAGTCACCTCCATGAGAGCCAGAAAAAGGTGGAGAGCAAAGGTGATAGTTTCATAACTTGTCTAACAAACAACAACATAATAACAGTGCACGCACACACACATGAGCGCACACACATCCCAAAGTCCCCTGGAACACCCACAAGGTAAGAAAGGATTAACAGGCAGTTACTTAAATAGTGTTACAGTGGTTAGGCTCATTAGCAAATGTATTCATTCATGCATGTATTCATTCATTCCAAAGTACATACTGAGCACTGGGGATGCAGAGATAAAATTAAATCCATTGATTAACTCTCTCCATAGAGGGAGGGAGACTTTAAGCTAACAAGTAAACTAATATGACATGATAGAGATTTTCAGAAACAGTTGGGTGGAAAACTTATTAAAATGCAGAGAACAATTATTTATACAGAGAAGGTGGTATTTGATCGAGAACTTGACGGGTGAACAAGAGGTGAGAGGGGGTAAAAGGCAGTGTAATCAGAGGAACAGCCTTGAGCAAAGACTCAGAAGCATGAAAGGGTCTGAGGACAGTGCCATTAAGGGAAGTGGAAGTGGCCAGCATAACCAGAGCATGGTGTGTATTAGGGAGAGTGATGGGAGGTAAAGCTAGAACGTTTGGGCAGGAGGGATTACATTAGGATTCAGTGAGCCCCTCAGGCATCTATGTGCCTGGGTTAAGGATTCCAATGACTCTCTCAGCAGCCCAACTACTCTTTGAGGTCTTGCTTCCATAGTAAAAATGATCTGCTTACACAACAGTGGTCCCACATCATCACTTTCACCTACCTTTGGAAACAGGCCTTTTGGAGTATTCACAATCAGAAGCCAGGAAAGGCTATGCCCACAATTATGTGAAAGTCACGAAAAATAGGAAACAAACCAAAGGTTTCCTCTATGTCTGAATTTCAGCTTTTGAAAAGGTAAGAAAAATTGAACAATTTTCCTAATGAGTTCATTTTTGATACTTAATCAGCTTTCACGAAGAATGATAAAATGGTAGAACATTAAATTTTATTCCACTGCACCCATTTGCTTAATCAAATTCACCTAGATTGGCCTGGGAGTCTTCAAGGCCACAGTTCACCACAGCCATCATTGCCAAGTTCCCAGAAAATGTCTACATTTGACAGGAGACTGATATTGCCCAGGATTTGGTGTGGGTGTGGGTATTTGAGCTGCACTGATTGAACTCCTGCCAAAGTTTGTATATATATTCCCAGAAAAGGCTATTCCAGACCCAGGGCTGCTTTCCATCACTAAAAGATCTGAGTTTTTCATTTGCAAGCAGGGTGTGGGTGTGGTGGGGTGGGGGTGGGGAAGAGGACGTCCTCATGGGGGTGGCAGTGATATTTTTGTATTATTTTAACTGATTAATGGCTATAACCTAAGAGTCATTTTGGTTTTATCTCTCTCTCTCTCTCTTTTTTTTTTGCTTCTAACAGAAACACAGATGCATCTTTCTTTTTACCTTTCCCTAGTGTACAAAGTACAATAACAGATACTTGGATTAAGAGTCCAGAGACCTAGGTTCTCATTTCACATCTCTGCTAACTTTCTGTGAGACCTTGGGCAAGTTACTTCACCTCGCTTTCCCTTAGTTTCCATGTATGGAAAATAGGGGGGTTAGACTAAATGATCCTTAAGAGCTCTTCCAGATAAGAAACCTGTAAGAGTCAGGAGAATATATAACCTGGCTTCTTTCTCGAAAGTGGTATTGGTTAAGTCTGAGGTGATCCACTTTGAGGATATGGGGCAATAATAAACGCCATGACTTCAAGGTGTCTTCAGAAGCATTGTATCGATGGAACCCAATTTTGTAAAAAGTAGTTTCTGCCTCTATGAGCTGAGCTGAGGATCTCAGTGTACAACTTTATTTCATTATTTTTCTTCATTTTCATTGCCCCTAGAGCTCTGAGAGAATGAGACCCAGGGCTACATACCCCCAAAGACCACCCACTGACTGGGTACATTCTCCCCTTAATTCATTTGGGCTCTGCATCCCTGCTGTGTACTCCGCTCCCCACTTCAGCAGCCCTGAGAATACGCGTGCTAATGGACACGTCACTTTTTTACATGCAAGCCACAGAGAGACACCTGTCTCAGCTCCATCTACATGGGAAACCTTATAGCAACAGGATAGGGTCAGGGATTTGACTTCGTAGGAGTTGTAGAGCTAGTCAAGTCATTCTACCCACCCACCTTGACATCAGTTTAATTTGAAAAATAGGGGTGATAATATGTACTTAAGAGATATTGTTTCATAAAGGGGCGATAATATGTTTGAAAACTATACGTATAATATCTATAAGCCAACAGGAGAATGTTGGGTATCCTCAGACAGATTTACTATCCCTGAGAGGGATCTTTGAGATAATCTAGTAAGGTCTCGTTTACTAGATGAGGAAACTGAGGCCCAGAAAGGGCAAGGGACATGTGTAGGACAATCATCACAAGAAGGTGCCTTTGCTTCCTTCCTTCAACAGAGACGATGATCACAGAGTGAAGGAAAGACAGTCTGGGGTAAATATGGCTTTGGCCTTGCTTTCCCAGATGCAGTCTCTGGCAGAGCAGAGGGGTGTAGACAAACATTGACAGCTCTGAACGTTTAAGTGGAATTATCACTGGAAACTCTTCCCTCACAGGATGGAGAGGGAGAAAAAGTTCGAGTTATACATAAACAAAAACTTGGCAAAGCATCTATTTCATAAATAAAAATACTGGAGGGACACTAGAATACTAAGAGAATTTCTTCCTCCTCAGAGCTGAGGTTATCCTGTGATAAATTGTTCCTCCAAATCTGGAGGACAAACCTAACATTCCAAAAGTCTGCCTCGCTCATTCAGCATTCAACAAACGTTTACGTGCTCACTGTGTTGGGTGTTATGTCGGGTGCTAGGGAGGGAACGGAAGCACAAATAAATACTTAGAGTGCAAGTGGGCAAGCAGCAAAAACTACGTGTGAACAAAAGTGCCGACGGGAATACAAAGGAGAGATGAACCAGACTGTGGCATCATTAACCAAGAAAAGCTTCACAGAGGAGGTGATACTTGACCTGGGTTTTAGATGGGTACTCACTTGGTAGAGAAAGCAGGAACTGATGCTACTATCTCATTTCTTTCTGCACATTAGGTGCCTTTACTATCTCAAGAGATGAGGGAATTGGGGCTCTGGGAGATTAGATCACACAGCTAGTTCAAATAGAAGGCAGAGCCATAATTTGAACTTCGATCTATATGATTCCAAAACCTGTTATCTTAACTACTGCTAGGCTGCATCAGGAATTTGGTCAGAAGGTTGCAAAGCACAGAGGCCTGAAAGAACCAGGATGATTTGTCCCACAAATAAGAAGTCTACCAATGGCGGTGGGCAAGGCTGGATTTGATTCTATAGTTGGTGGGGGAGGCAATGTATGTTTATCAAGAGGGGGGTGAGATGATCAGGCTGTGTTTTTATTCTGTTTTGCTTAGCAGCACCATTCTGGGTACAGTGTGGAGAATAGAATATAAGGGCATGAGAGGAAAGTGAATGTCCAGGCAAGAAATAGGATGCCTTAGGGCCGGCCGAGTGGCGCGTTGGTTGGGAGCTGGCTTGGGACGCCAGAGGGCCCTGGTTCGGATCCCACATATGAGGGCCAGTGACACTGCCCTCCACAGCTAAGATGCTGAACAACAGCTCAACCTGGGGCTGGGCTGCCGTGGGTCGCCAGTGACGGCATGGGCTGCAGCCCCTGCTGCAGTGGGTTGCCATGGGCTGTCGTGTGTGGCCAGCAGCCAGCGTGAGCAGCCAGCAGCCACTGTGAGTGGCCATCCAGAAGCCGGCGACTGATCTGCCTCACCCGGGAGGAGCGCAGTGATGGTGCCGGTGTGGGCCGCTGGAGCGATGTCCTCCATAGCTGGGCTGAGGAACAAGGGGACAGCAACTTGTCTGTCCCCCTTCCCCAGTGCTGTTCCCATCCCCCAATTCCCCAATTAAAAAAAATCTTTAAAAAAAAAAGAGATAGGATGCCTTACCAGCGGTTCTCAACCTTCCTAGTGCCACGACCCCTTAATACAGTTCCTCATGTTGTGGTGACCCCAACCATAAAATTATTTTCGTTGCTACTCTATAACTGTAATTTTGCTACTGTGATGAATCGTAATGTAAATATCTTTTTGTTTTCCGATGGTCTTAGGCGACCCCTGTGAAACGGTCGTTCGACCCCCAAAGGGGTCGCGACCCACAGGTTGAGAACCGCTGCCTTAGACTAAAGGTAGTATCAGTAGAGAAACAGAGAAATTAACAGATTAGAGAGGGTGCTCAGAAGATAGAATCAATTAGAGTTGGTACACCTGAAACTAATAAAAAAAGGAATTAAATCAACAACGAGAAAGTAGGTTTCATTAATTCAATATTAGTATAATTAAATGTAAGAATGAAAACAATGTGAAACAGGTCTCATACCATGTGTCATAATATATATTGAATGAATAAATGATTTACATGTTTAAAATGAAAAAAATAAGAGTTGATAAGACTGTATGTGGGTGTGGAAGACAGGAGTCTAAGATGCCTTTCAGGTTCCTGGATTGGGTGATTAGCAGAGGAAGCTGTCATTAATCAGGATCAGAAGTACAAAAAGGGTTTAGGGGGAAAGACATGCTGAGTTTGAAGGACTTTTGCATAAATATTACCAGTAGGCAGTTAGGTATACAAGGTCATACATGCAGTTAGTAACTGAAGCCACAAAAATGGCTGAGCTTATCCTGTAGAATGTACGGTCTGGGGAAAGAAGATAGTCCATTACAGAAGGACCCTGAAAAACATTGGCATTTAAGAGTTCAGCTGAGGGCCAGCCGAGTGGCGCGATGGTTAAGAGCTGGTTTGGGACACCAGAGGGCCCCGGTTCGGATCCCACATGTGAGGGCCAGTGACACTGCCCTCTACAGCTAAGATGCTGAACAACAGCTCGACCTGGAGCTGGGCTGCCGTGAGTCGCCAGCCACCCGCATAGGCTGCAGCCCCTGTGGCAGTGGGTTGCCATGGGCTACCGTGTGTAGCCGGCAGCCAGCATGAGCGGCCAGCAGCCGTCATGAGCGGCCGTCCAGAAGCTGGCGACTGATCTGCCTCACCTGGGAAGAGCGCAATGATGGTGCCAACTTGGGCCAGTGAAGCCACGTCCTCCACAACTAGACTGAAGAACAAAACGACAGCAACTTGTCTGTTCCCCTTCCCCCAATTCCCCAGTGCTGTTCCCATCCCCCCAATTCCCCAATAAAAATCTTAAAAAAAAAAAAAAAAGTTCAGCTGAGGAAAACAAGCCTGCCAAACAGACATTTATTATGGACCCTTCTTCCATCACTAGCTCCACACCCTAAGTCAGGGGCATAGCATATATTCTGAGTCAACAGCAGGGAACCACTGAGTACTACAGCAAACCACAGAGGAGTAACAGTGCATAAAACAGGCTCAGGAACTGTAGGACCAGCAAAGTTCTCCATCCCGCACATCTCCTAGACATACTGCAAATAATGTAGATATCGTTACCAAAACCTAGTTTATATTCATTTAATATTGTTTCCCTTGGTGAGCCACCAGGGAAAGTTTCATTAAAACTTTGATTAAATGATTAAAACATTTCATTGCTTCTGTTGACTCAAACGGTCTTGTTGGCTCTCCCCAATATTACTTCTGTACAATTCCGAGATTCTATCTTAGCAAACTGGAAAACAAAAAGTGATTTCATCTAATGGATCTGAGGATTCATTCACCTTCATTAACTTCCTACATTTAAAAATTCAATATAAAATTATCTTTAGAAAAAAATGACCAGTTAAATTTTGAAGCACATTCACTGTATAGCACCCTCCCCTTATTCTAAGAACAAAAATCTTCTGTTCAGAAAAAAATAAATCAGTGCAATGTTGAGGTTAAGCAAGTAAAAAAAAAATCAAAGTTGGAGTTGCACTCACATATTGCTGAAGGGGGTGGCTTTGGGTTTTATTTGTCATTTTTTGGAACAACTAGTCTGTTGCTATGCAAGACAAATCAATACGGAGCCACACTTAGTCATCATTGATCAATTGTTCCATGATCAATTCAGATTTGTTCTCTGGAGAGTTTTTAAATAAATTTATCTAAAAGGGAACTTGCTGCCTTTCTGCATTAGCTTTTGCAGAACCATCTTTCTCCCTCTCTCTGTGACACGGTGTTGATACATGACAATAACCAGAGACTTGCTTATTTTGAAATCAGAAACTCTAGAGACTAGCTTTTAATTTCAGCACCTTTGTTATGATAAATTCATTTCAGCAGAAACTTTCTTGGCCATGTCATACTTTTCATCACCTCTGGGAAAGACGTTTTTCCTCTGAGCCCATTGAGGGGAGGTGGTGGGGGGCAACACATCACAGACCTGGGGCTATGCGCTTGTCACCAATTCCAATTTTCTAGATCTTGAATAATGTTGTGTCAACTGCTAGGCCCTCGGCCTATGTTGGGTCAATGAGATCAAGGTTAGGCATGGTTCTTATCTCCATAGGGACTCTCTATGCAAACTACAGACTATCTACCTCCCTCAGTCATTAATTCATATATATATATATTTGCAAGAGAAAAGGTGAGGATACAGTGATAAATCAAGCCAAACCCAATCCCTGACTTACAAATGATCATCTAGGTGCCTTCTCACTCCGCCTTTGTCCCCGTGCCCTAGCTGGAGTCCTATTCAGCTGAGGTGAAAACTTTTGTGGAAATGACTTGATGTTCTCTCAGAGGCAGGACAATACAGTAAGAGGAGCACTCAGGGAGCAGATGGAAGACTGACTATTCCACTTTCAAGGTGAATTTGTTCAATTTGATTACTTGCCTCCTAACACTGAGTTTCACTCTAACTGCCCCCTGGGTTTTTTTTTTTCATTAGAGGGAGTTATGGAGCAAGACTAAAGCAGTGAAAAGCTTGGTACAGCTGGAGAGACTGAACACCAGGAAAGGGGGAGGAGGGAGATGACCCAATCAACTGTAACAAGGAAAACACCAGAGAAGTTCATCCTGGAATTCCCTCCCTAGAGCCAAGCACAGCGCTAGCACAGTGGGCTCTTTAGGAAATGGTAGCTGGATTGAAGTGACTTGTCTCATTACCAACTTTGGGTAGGGGTCTCCTTTTCCTTTCACTCCAGGAGAGAAATTTCTGGCTTCTATTCTAGAAACTCATCGGTACCCTTAGGCCTGGACATTTGTTCCATTGCATGGCTTTTGATGGGTTAGTCTAGTGATGACTGAATACAGCTCTTCCATAGACAAGTGTCTTCAGAGTTCCAAACATGAGCTATCCAAATAAGCTTTTGGTGCACAGCCTATTTATTAGTAAATTGGAGATGACTTATGTTCTTCAGATACTTTTAATTCAGACAAATGCTCCAATTTTTATTGTCTGCCTCATTAAGCTCTGAGCAATTAAAAAGCCGTCCATTTGTAACCTCAGAGTGTGATAGGGTCTCAGGCACTGTTTTAGGTGTTCTACGTATATTCACTTATTTAGTCTTTGTAACAATCTCATAAGGAAGATACTATTATTAATCCCAATCTTCAGATGAAGTACTGTGACACATAGAGGTTAAGCAACTTGCTAAAAATTATAGCTACTAGGTGGTCAAGCTGAGATTCAAATCCAGTCTGTCTGGTTCCAACATGGCACTACTGTGCCTCAGTTTCTTGCCTCAAAGCCTTTGCTCATACTGCTCCCTATTCCTCTAAAGCATTCCCTCCATTTGTCAAAATTCCTCCTATCTCTTGAAGTCACGGGATGCTTTCTCCTTCACAGTGCCTTCTCACATCCTCCTCGTTGGAATTAGCCTCCTTTTTTCTACACTCCCAGAGCTTTGCAAACTTCTCTCATGGCACTTGTCACACTTGACCTTTGATTTGTCCTATTTACAGACTTTTCAGAGAGTATGATGACCACCTCCCCCCATAGGCCATAGTGACTTTTGGGTGGAGGCTGGACTTTGCTCACCTTTGTATCACCTTTAAGTGCCCAGTAGAGTGTCTTACACAAAATAGGTGACTAAGATATAGTCCTTTCCTCAAAAAACCTACAATCGCCTACATAAATACATCACTCTTGTCCAAGGAGAGACTCAGGTCCTATTTACACAGAACACAACATTTGCCATTTGAGGGACCAGTTTCCTATCTTGGAACCCTCAGAATGGTCTTCTCCTGGACCGTTTGCTGGGATAGAAGATAAGCTGGTATGGCTTAGTAATCACAGAATACTTGAGGAAAGGCAACTCAGCTCGGTCTCTCACCTGAAATAGGAATCTCCTCCACAGGGTCCCTGCAACAGGGATTCACCATCGATGAGTGCTGCCCAGGACACGGGAGATGCCTCTTCTCCCGTGGATGGTCTGTACCCATGCCTGCAGCCCAATAGGTAAAAAGTCTTTCTAGGGTTGAGCTAGAGTCTGCTTTCTTCATGTCTCTGGGACCTCATTTCTCCTTCTGCCCCTCAAAAGTCACACCACAACAAATCTGTGTTTTTCTTTCAATTACTTTGGCACTTTGGTCCTCATCAACTCTTCAGTGCATGACACAAATGACTCAGACAACTATACTTCGTCATCACACCCACCAAATTGCATTACCCTTTCAGCTATTTGATGGATTACTTAGCAAACATCCCCAGGGGGTTGGAAATGATTGATTCTTCTTCTTATGTATAGATATTGTCAAGGAGAGAGCACTAGCTTGTTCAATGCCTAAATGGCTGGGAAATAGCTTCCCACTCATAGCACAGAATTGTGGACATCAACTTCTTGCCCTCCATGGGTCTTGGTGTGGGCACTGCCTTCTCCTCTTCATACTATACAGTGTCCCAGGAGCAGATGCTTCTTCCTTCTCTATCATCTTCTGGAGTTTTCCATGACTCTGCCCAGCTCACACTTCAGGGATACAGGACAGGAGCTGGACTGGAGGCTCTGAGCAGGCTGAACTTGCTACCAGGACAGCTGTTTTGCTCTCCCAGGGCCTCTAGACCTAACACACCTAGATCTTCCCACCCCCATGAAACGCAGAGGAACTTACGCAGATCTGCTGATCAGCCCTAGGATCCCAGAGCTCTCCAAGGTCCAACCAGCTCTTGGTGGAACCTGAGATTATAAGTGGATCCACAGAGTTTACATAGCTTTGATAATTTTCCTAGATATGACATAGAAAGTCTTAAGAGCCAGAAGAAAAGACCTCACCTCTAAGATTAAGACCTAGAAAGAAAATGTCCAATTTTAAATTTTAAACCAAAAGTTGTAGGAAGAGGGCATCTAGGCAGTTTATAAATGTACCCAACATAAGAGTTATCCTAACAGAGGTTCTAATTCCATTGATTCCATTTTATCTGCTACTCTATTTTCTATCCGAGACCAAGAATAAAGCAGATCGAATCAGGAAAATGGGCCTATTGCATGAGCTACTGTCCAGGAAAGATGGAACTCAGAGCCAGTTTCAAATTCGACTTTCACCACTGACTGTTTTGTCTTGGGCAAGTCATTTCACCCCTCTGAGCTTCAGTTACATCAGGTGAAAAAACAGGACAGTAATTTCTGCCCTGGTTCCCACAGGGCTAGCCTGGGGATGCTGTGAGACAAAATATGTAAAGATTCTGATCTGTTTTCCTTGGGAAATGTTGGCAGTAACAAAGGGGCTACTTCCTGGGGTTGCCAACAAGCTAATGCTGAGCAATAAGAATGATGTCCAGGCCCCAAATGCCTCAACCCACCCTTGAAGAAAGTAGTTACTGTGAGGCGGGATAAAAAGGCCTTATCTTTCTTCATGGTCATTTAAACATAAAGTATGGGTTTCTGTCTGTCTTCTGCAGGAGACCGGCTCCCACAAGTCCAGGGGTTCCCTTAGGTGGAGACGGAGTCGGCGAGGAAAGAACGCGGAGACAGAGAAGTGTTTTTCAAGAATTAATGTCTCACTTTATTTTTACAGCCTGTCCTTTTTATACTGGGCAGGTAACTATTTACGTCATTGAGCTGTTTTTCCCAAAGTTGTTTTTCCACGTTTAAACCTTTNGCTGGGCTGCCGTGGGTCGCCAGTGACGGCATGGGCTGCAGCCCCTGCTGCAGTGGGTTGCCATGGGCTGTCGTGTGTGGCCAGCAGCCAGCGTGAGCAGCCAGCAGCCACTGTGAGTGGCCATCCAGAAGCCGGCGACTGATCTGCCTCACCCGGGAGGAGCGCAGTGATGGTGCCGGTGTGGGCCGCTGGAGCGATGTCCTCCATAGCTGGGCTGAGGAACAAGGGGACAGCAACTTGTCTGTCCCCCTTCCCCAGTGCTGTTCCCATCCCCCAATTCCCCAATTTAAAAAAATCTTTAAAAAAAAAAGAGATAGGATGCCTTACCAGCGGTTCTCAACCTTCCTAGTGCCACGACCCCTTAATACAGTTCCTCATGTTGTGGTGACCCCAACCATAAAATTATTTTCGTTGCTACTCTATAACTGTAATTTTGCTACTGTGATGAATCGTAATGTAAATATCTTTTTGTTTTCCGATGGTCTTAGGCGACCCCTGTGAAACGGTCGTTCGACCCCCAAAGGGGTCGCGACCCACAGGTTGAGAACCGCTGCCTTAGACTAAAGGTAGTATCAGTAGAGAAACAGAGAAATTAACAGATTAGAGAGGGTGCTCAGAAGATAGAATCAATTAGAGTTGGTACACCTGAAACTAATAAAAAAAGGAATTAAATCAACAACGAGAAAGTAGGTTTCATTAATTCAATATTAGTATAATTAAATGTAAGAATGAAAACAATGTGAAACAGGTCTCATACCATGTGTCATAATATATATTGAATGAATAAATGATTTACATGTTTAAAATGAAAAAAATAAGAGTTGATAAGACTGTATGTGGGTGTGGAAGACAGGAGTCTAAGATGCCTTTCAGGTTCCTGGATTGGGTGATTAGCAGAGGAAGCTGTCATTAATCAGGATCAGAAGTACAAAAAGGGTTTAGGGGGAAAGACATGCTGAGTTTGAAGGACTTTTGCATAAATATTACCAGTAGGCAGTTAGGTATACAAGGTCATACATGCAGTTAGTAACTGAAGCCACAAAAATGGCTGAGCTTATCCTGTAGAATGTACGGTCTGGGGAAAGAAGATAGTCCATTACAGAAGGACCCTGAAAAACATTGGCATTTAAGAGTTCAGCTGAGGGCCAGCCGAGTGGCGCGATGGTTAAGAGCTGGTTTGGGACACCAGAGGGCCCCGGTTCGGATCCCACATGTGAGGGCCAGTGACACTGCCCTCTACAGCTAAGATGCTGAACAACAGCTC
>NW_017731859.1:1008805-1059413 GCF_001890085.2 Hipposideros armiger | reverse complement strand
AGCCAGTAAACAAATCACTGAATTGGAACACCCTCCCTACTCACCTGATCTGGCCCCCAATGACTTCTTTCTTTACCCAAAGATAAAGGAAACATTGAAAGGAAGGCATTCTGATGACATTCAGGACATCTAGGGTAATACAACGACAGCTCTGGTGGCCTTTCCAGAAAAAGAATTCCAAAATTGCTTTCAAGGGTGGACTAGGCGCTGGTATCAGTACATAGCTTCCCAAGGGGAGTACTTCGAAAGTGACCATAGTGATATATATTCAGCAACGAGTTATGTAGCACTTTTTCTAGGATGAATTCATGAACTTAATTGTCTGACCTCGTATATTTCTGTGCACTTTTATTTTAATTGTGTAAGGAAAAAGCAATTTGTTTGATAAACAGTTTCTCTTCTGTTTAAACTTTTGTGTGAAAGTATGTTGCCCCAGGCTTAGGGATTTGTTAAAGTCTTCCAAAGTCACATACATCTTCTTCTTATATCCTCTCATTCACTGCCTTCAATAGTTTCCTCTTTATCTTGTGCTGGATTAACCCATGAGCAGTCTGACTCTGCTCCTTCCCTGCCCCTCAGAAGCTCCCTTCAATTTTCTACCATTTAAAATGCATTTCATGCAGTAATTGGCAAAACTCTCTCAACTTAATGAGGGTTCTGAATAATTCCAGAATATCTCCCGCCTTCAAAGTATGTGCTGCCCAATAACAAGGGAAACGTAAACTCTGATGCTTTGACTTTCATGCTTCTCCTGAAATAATATTACTAAGGACTTTTTGTGACTATTGGAGGCCTTTTACTAGAGATTGAAGTAAAACACTGGCAACAAATATCCGTGAGTCGTGTAAAAAAGCCCCAAATTAAATGTACATTTTGCACACAAGAACTATTTCCCTAACATTTCTTTGATTGCTATATCTGATATTGCCATAAAGAGATGTGTTAAGGGAAAATCTGTTTATAGAATTATATTGTATTATATTATATTTATATTATATTTCCCATTGTCTAACACAACAAAAAATAGTTAAGTATTCCTGATGGGAAAGAAACAATTTATTCTCAAAAGTACATTTTAGAATATAAGAAGATTTTTAAAAGATTATATTATATATTCAATAGATTCACCCACTTTATTTGCAATAAGTTCTAAAATAACACTGGAAAATGTGCTAAATATTATGACCGTATTCTGTGAATCACTGACAGGTACTTGGTAAGGATTTTTCCCCTTTCAAACAGGCTCCCAAGTGAACTATTCAGAGTGTCTCCTGCTTTACCCGAGAACTGTCCCATGACTTCTAAAGTGTTAAACAGGATGAGTTTCCACAAGGATTTAGAAACCAAACTTCAACCGGAATGAATGTCTTGAGAGCAGATACACCTTGTGTGTCAAATTTGTTCTTTAAATTATACTTTTCACTCATTGACAATATTAAATGAATGCTTAAATACCCTTTAAAGCAAGAACACCTGGATCAGGCAAGATGGACAGAAAGCAGAGGTGGACAGCACAAGCATGGGGCAGAAAAGGTGTTATCTACAACCTTACAGTTCTAATACTTTATACCAAAAAATAGATAAAAGCCCCCAAAGGATGGATCAGTGATCCTGGGACATTCGTCAACTACTTCTCAGTCCTCTCCTTGGTGAAAAGTAGACTTCTTAACTCGGTGTCACAGGGTACATCTTTAAATCAATCATCATAGAATGCTGGCACTGGAAGGGCCTTCAAAGCCAGACAACGTATCATGAATACCTCCTGCTGTGTCAATACCTGTGTTAATTACTAGGAAGTAAAAGATCAATGAGGCATATGCATGCCCTCAAGGAGCTCTCTTATCTAATCCAACTTCCTAATTCTATGCATGGAAACTTGGTCCACAGAGCTGACAGGGTTTGCCCAAGTTCATCTGATACTCAGAAGCACAGCCCCAGTTGAATCAGGTTTCAGATGTCCTTTCTGCCTTAACATGTTGCTACCTTAACGTGCTGTATTATGAAATGTTACCTTTATTCTGGGATTTGTGTTTGTTGCAGGATCAAAAGAGCTTGAAAATACCCAAAAATATTTTTGAACCACCCTTTAGCCTTAACTCAATTTAGGCTGCAACATCAATGAGGAAAGGGAAGTCCCTCTGTCTGTATCTCCCATCACCCTTTTAGGAGATGTGGCTTCAGGGAATTCAGAGGGGAGCAATCTAAGAACAATGGAAGAAAGGGGGCATGTCAGACAGAATGTTTTGAAGTGCTAGAGTAGAAGAACACCAAATTCAGAGTGAAGAGACCAGGGTTCTTACTTCAACTTTGCTACTCACTTCCTCTGTGACCTTTGGCAAGTATTTTCTCATCTCTGGGCCTTAGTTACCTTTATAAAGTAAGGTGATTAATTAGATAGTTTCCAAGAGTTCTTTCTGCTTGAACACTCTGGGAACCAATGAGTCCAAGAGAAATGACCGGAATCACACAAAAAGAGATACTGTTGGCTGGGACGTTGATGAATAAGGTGGTTGAGGGGGGAAAGTGATGCATAGAGGTTGCGATATTGCAGCATGGTGACTGGGAGCACATCTGGGGACTGCATTCATTCAGGTCCTCTAGGAAACAAATGATGAGGTGAGTTAGGAGTGTAATGCCTGTGTACAATAAAAGGGGGAGAAAACAAGATGGGCAGGGAGAGCCTTCAGAAGGCAATGCAGAGCTGACCCCTAAGAAAGGGATGGGGAGAGGAAACAGAACTAAGGAGTGAGAACCACAAACTGCGATGCAGAGATAATGCTCAGCCAACCCAATGCGGTGCTCCAAAGCCAAGACTACCCCTTAGAGGAGTCTCACCCCATTGCACAGAAATGGCCGGGCTCTGGTGCCATCACTGTGTGCAGTCACTGCCTGGGAGCTGCCCAGGAAGGACACGACTTTGGCTCACAAGCTGTCAGCTCACTGCATTCCATGCAGCTTAAAGGCATGTTCTTCCTTGTCCGGAGATCCAAGGGACACAAAGATAGTGGAGCTTGCTGATGGACACAAAAAGCAAGTGAATGAGGTTCTAGATTTTAATTACTGAATGTTTTCCTATGGAACTTCACTTTACCAACATATTTATTCTCTTATGTTCAGATCTTGATCAGTCTTCAACTGTTAGAATTATAGAGGTTTAATTCAATAAAAATAAGATTGGGAGGACTTAGCCTTTCAAAAAATCACAAGCTGTTCTCATGATATAAATTATCCAATTATTTGCTAGTTTGCTTCCCTGCATAGATTTTCCATTAGAGAAAAGCATAAAGTTCTAGACTTTTCAGGCTTTTTTAAAGCTGTCACTCCAAACCTCTGACAGCATTCCAACTAAGAGGTCATCTAGCTCCTACTCATGTATCCTCAGAGATCCTTGAGAACTCACTATTTCCTGAAACAGTCCCCTCAAATGGGGTCCAAAGGCTCTCACTGCCACTGAGCTCCTCCTTGCAAGAAGCTGGACTCTATAATCCTGTGCTGATTGAAATAGTCCTTCCAAACCATGATTCATGGATCAATGGGGCTTTGACATTCTGATATCTCAGTAGTTTTTCTTTAAGGGGGAAAAAAAAAGACTGAATTTCCCAAATAAGACTACAAACTGGGTAGCCTTGTTCACGGAGAATTCAACATACAGGCCTTTGAGAGCCCTTTCTGTTTTCAGGTTTGGATTTTCAGAAGCTCATTTTGAGCCATTTCCACAGCTTTTAGCTTCCTTGGGTGAACTCATTAGGAGCCAGGGGGAGAATCAACAGAACAAAAATGGTGCCGATGCCTGTTCTGAGGCACAGGGAGGAATAAAGTACATTCCCACACCTCAAGTAGCTTAGAGAGTGATTAATTGTCATTGCGTGAGGATTAACTACAGATGCTCCACACACTACCCCTGGCTTACACATACAGCTCCCAGGGTAGTGCTTTTTCCACCTAAATTTCAAGTTGTATTTGAAAACTCCCACTTGGCATAGATTGAAAAGTAAATATAAAACTAGAGGGGGAGAAGAAAGGGCACTGGAAGTTGAAATATTACAGGTGATCTTTGGGGAGCTGGGAAACAAGAACCAATGCCGAATCAGTTCTTTGATAGAGACCATCGCTGCTAGGATCTGATATGGGTATGGCTTCAGCCTCTTCATTAGCAGAGTGTCTTTCCTCTTATTAGTCAAGTGTCTTTTACCAAATGTCAAGTCTTTCCAAATAAACACACTGTGGGTATCACTACAACATGGCTACCGTCATGTCTAAAATGAATGACCAAGGGCCGGCCGAGTGGCGCGATGGTTAAGAACTGGCTTGGGACGCCAGAGGGCCCCGGTTCGGATCCCACATATGAGGGCCAGTGACACTGCCCTCTACAGCTAAGATGCTGAACAACAGCTCAACCTGGAGCTGGGCTGTTGAGTCGCTGGCGACGGTGTAGGCTGCAGCCCCTGTGGCAGTGGGTTGCCATGGGCTACCATATGTAGCCAGCAGCCAGCATGAGCGGCCAGCAGCCGCAGTGAGCGGCCGTCCAGAAGCCGGCGACTGATGTGCCTCGCCCGGGAAGAGCGCAATGATGGTGCCAACTTGGGCCAGTGAAGCAACGTCCTCCACAACTAGACTGAAGAACAAAACGATAGCAACTTGTCTGTTCCCCTTCCCCCAATTCCCCAGCACTGTTCCCATCACCCCAATTCCCCAATAAAAATCTTTAAAAAAATAATAATAAATAAATAAAATAAAATAAATGACCAAGATGACTGCATCTTTAATAGGTTTGAAATAGTTGCTTTGGTTCCTTTTAGCCACAGACTATATGTTTAAAACAGTTTCCTTACAGGGGGACCTGTGAAATCATTCAATGAGCATCCAATGGTCTGATTTAGGAAAGGATTAGCAATATTGATTTAGGATTTTCTTAGAAATCAACTGTTGATAAGATCAAACAAGACACTGATTTTTCTAGAAAGTTTTCAACAGGGATGTAACTTTAAGATTTAGAGATCCCTCTATCCCTAAAATGAAAGCAAAGGCAGGGCAATTAGGTGGGGGGAAGGGGATTACTAAGCACCCATCAGCTCTGCCAGAGAGGAGGTGAATATCCAGTGGAGAGATATTGCTGGAGTTTAGGTAATATCTATGACTGTCTAGCTGGATAATATTAACTAAGATATTTAAGCTCTTTTGCTCAATCCATAAAAATGTGTCAGAAGTGAGGCTTATATGAGGTAATGCTTAGGGAAATATTCTGCAGGCTGTAGAAGTGTTCTTCACATATGCAGTGTTCTCACACATTACTATAGCCCAGACACACCCTAATAGAGTGGAGAATTAAGCGCACAAGCTAGGAGGCAGCCTGCCTGGATTCAGTTCCAGTTATGACCTAAGGTAGGTTACTTAACTTCTCTATGCCTCAGTTTCCTTATCTGTAAAACATGGGTAAGGCAAGCACATAATAAAGATTGTTATGAGGATTATCTGAGATGAAACATGTAAGGCACTTAGCTCAGTCCCCAGCCCAATAATTCATCAGAAGTTAGATGGTGTTATCGTTATTGTTATACTTTGAATTGTGGGTGTGTCTACTGATGGCCTTGGGAGATTTTCTTCTTGTTCAACACTTGGGAATCCACTAATAAGAATAGTACTGGTAGTGCTGGCAATAGTGACAATGACACTAATAATCGTGCCAAGATGCTTCCACTTGCATTGTATTCTATGGCTTACACTAACCCTATGAGGTAGCCAAGGCATGCTGTATACCTGAAAGTAACACAAAATAATATTGAATGTCAACTGTAACTCAAAAAAATAAATATTCTTTGTTAGCTGAAAGGCAAGTAAAACAGCAGGACCTTTCTGGAAAAATACATGGGCAGATATTGTGAAGGTCACAGAGCACCAATGCTCTTTTCCTCCTATGCTGGTTTCTGAAGGTATGATTCTTAAGGATGTTCAAGAGAGAAAAATACGAGCTCTGAGCCACAGAGATGCTAGTTCAATTCCCGGCCCAAGCTGAGCTGCTGCTGAGCTGCCAACAGGTGGCAGGATAGCTCAACTATAAAAGAGAGAGAGAGAGAGAGAGAGAGAGAGAGAGAGAGAGAGAGAGAGAGAGAGAGAGAAAGAAATAAAGCAAATAATATTAGGAATGATTTCAGCAGCCAAAAGTTTTACTGCGGCACCTAGAAAATAAGGGGATATCTTTTTAAAACATGGCTTAATAAAGTCTGTTTTTAATGACCAAGAAAACACTTTAGTCAAAACTCATATAGGCGAAGAGATCCAAGATGGTGGAGCAGATAAACACTGTGACTGTGTTCTTCCATGAACACATTAAAATTACAACTAAATTATAGAACAATCTGAAGTCTAGCCAAACAGAAGTCCTACAGCTAATAATATAAAGAAAAAACCACGTTAAGACTGGTAGGAGGAGACGGAGACGCAGAACGAGCCCCACACCTGTGTGTGGCAGATGAGAATCAGGAGGGCTATTTTGGCTGCTATGGTTCCCCCCGGAGGAGCGAAAGACCCCAGCCCCCACACCAGGCCAGAGTACTGGTGCCAAGAAGAGGAACCACCACAACATATGGCTGTGAAAAACAGTGGGGATTCTGACTGTTTGGGTGAGTCAGAAGTCCACAGGAAACCCAGATGTCCTCTTAAACAGGCCACGCACAGACTCAGTCGCTCACAGGCACTCACCGTGGGTTTCAGCAGAGAGACAGTCACTTGGGGGGCCTCGGAAACATAAGGGGGCAGACTAAGGTGTGTGGCAGTCAGAATTTTCCCAGTGAGCCAGCAAGCAGGTGCCATCTTTCCCGTACTGAGCCCGCCCCATGCTGACTTACTGGGAACCGTTCCCACCTGCTTGCGCACCACTAGAGGCACTTTCTCCTGAGCAGCCAGCCCCACCTGAATTGCATTCTTTCTTGGAAAACTATCAGAGTCTGACAGGCCCCAGGCAGGTGGCAATGGGACTCGGTATGCTCTGAGACTTTTGCTGAATCGCTCCAAGCTCTCAGCACTGGCACCAAACCAGAATTTACATTAATCTGGTGACCACAATTTTCCTCACTCTAGTGACTCCCTGAGACCCTGCCTTATCCAAATTGCATACCACATAAGGCATTATCAGTGGCTGAACGTTGAGGGAGCCGGCAGGTGGCAGCAGGCCTCGGGGTGTCCTGGCTTTTTGCAGAGCTACCCCAGGCCTGGTAGTGGTGGCAGCCGTCCTCAGTTCTCAGCAGGGCCTCTCCGGCAAGCCTCCACATCCAGCACAGGCAGCAAACAGTGTGGATCGCTTTGTAATTCCTACCAGATAGCCCCAACCCCACCCAAGAGGCCCTAGAAACAACATACTTGGAAGTTGGCTTCAGACCACAGCCCAATTAGACCCACAAGTGGCACCAGAGCCTGCTGGGGTGAATCCCGTTCCTTGGGGTAAGCCCCCCCACACACACAGTAGCCCATAAGCTATGGATGCTGCCAAACCCCACAGCCAGTCAGCCTGAGGGTCAATCCCACCAACTGATGTAACAAGAACAATCAAGGCTCAACTATAACAGGAGGGCACACCCAACCCACACAAAGGGCACTCCTGGAGCACCTGGAGCAGGTGACCAGGGAGACTGTGCCACTGGATTCCACAGGACACCTACTACATAAGGCCACCTGGCCAAGACTAGGAGACATAGCAGATCTACCTAATACATAGAAACAAACACAGGGAAGCAGCCAAAATGATGAAACAAAGAAATGCATCCCTAATGAAACAACAGGAGAAAAATCCAGGAAAAGAACTAAGTGAAATTAAGGCAAGCAACCTACCAGAGACAGAGTTCAAAACAATGATTATAAGAATGCTCAAGGAACTTAGCAAGAACATTGGCTAAGAGATAGCAAACATTAAAAATGACATAGAAACCATAAAAAGTAACCAGTCAGAACTAAAAAAAATTACAATAACTGAATTGAAAAATGCACTAGAAGGAATCACCAGCATACTAGATGAAGCAGAGGGTTGGATCAGCAATTTGGAAGACAAGGTAGTATAAAACACCCTATCAAAACAGCAAAAAGGGGGGGGGAATCCAAAAAGTAAGGATACTTTAAGAGACCTCTGGGACAACATCAAGTGTAACCACATTCGCATCATAGAGGTACCAGAAGGAAAAGAGAGAATGCAAGAGATTGAGAACCTACTTGAAGAAATAATGACTGAAAACTTTCCTACCCTGGTGAAGGAAATAGACATAGAAGTCCAGGACGTGCAGAGAGTACCAAACAAGATGAACCCAAACAGGCTCATACCAAGACACATTATAATTAAAATGGCAAAGATTAAAGACAAAGAGAGAATCCTAAAAGCAGCAAGAGAAAGGCAATTAGTAACTTATGAGGGAGCCCCCATAAGATTGTCAGCTGATTTCTCAACAGAAACTTTGCAGGCCAGAAGGGACTGGCACAAAATATTCAATGTGATGAAAGCAAGGACCTACAAACAAGATTACTCTACCCAGCAAAGCTATCGTTTAAAATCGAAGGACAGATAAAGAGCTTCCCAGACAAGAAAAAGCTAAAGGAGTTCATCACCACCAAACCAGTATTACAAGGAATGTTAGAGGGATTTCTTTAAGACAGAAAAAATTATCAAAATTATGAATAATAAAATGGTAATAGCTACATATCTACCAACAATTACTTTCAATGTAAATGGATTAAATGCTCCAATCAAAAGACATAGCAGGGCTGAATGGATGAAAAAACAAAACCCTTACATATGTTGCCTACAAGAGACTCACTTCAGATTGAAAGACACACACAGACAGAAAGTAAGGGGATGGGAATAGCTATTTCATGAAAATGCAAATAAAAAAACCAAAAAACCAAAAAAAAAGATGGAGTAGCAATACTTATACCAGACAAAATAGACTTTAAAACAAAGGTATAAGAAGAGACAAAGAAGGGCCCAGTAATCCCACTTCTGGGTATTTATCTGAAGAAACCCAAATCGCTACTTCGAACAATCCATATGTTCATTGCAGCATTGTTTACAGAGGTCAAGATGTGGAAGCATCCTGGGTGTCTGTCGATGGAAGAATGGATAAAGAGGAGGTGGTACAGATATACAATGGAATATTGCTTGGCCAAGGAAGGGAATGGGTTCTTGCCATCTGCAGCGGCATGAATGGATCTGGAGGGTGTTGTTCTGAGTGGAGTATGTCAGACAGAGAAAGACAGATACAATGTGATTTCACTTATATGTGGAATCTAAAGAACAAAATAAACAAATAAAACAGAAACAGACTCATAGATACAGAGAACATTTTGATGGTTGCCAGATGGAAGGGGGTTGGGGTGGTGGGTGAGAAAGGGGAAGGGATTAAGAAGTACAAATTGGTTGTTACATAGTAGTTATGGGGATGTAGAAATTAGTTATCCACATAAAAAAAAATGGGTCTCTATCCCACACCACACAGAAAAAACAACTCCAGGTGGATTTAAAACTTTAGTGTCAAAAACAAAACTTTAAGAATTTTAGATGAAAAGAGAGGTGAGTGCTTTTCTGACCTCAGGGTAAGAAAAAACTTCTCAAACAAGACACACACAAAAAAAGCATTATTAACTATGAAAGGAAAGATTGACAAATTTGACTGCACTAACACTAAGAGCAACAGAATGTCTTAAAAATTGCTCGTGTACATAGGTCTATCAGTTTGAAAAACAACTTGATATTTACTGGTAAAGTGCAGAATTTGCATACCCAAGACTCAGAAGAGAAATTCTTGCATAGGTGCACACGGAGACATACGTAAAAATATTCATAGCAGCACTGTTTGTAACAGCAAAAGACAAACAAAAAAGAAAAAAACCCAAATCCCCAGCACCAGAAAAAAAGATAAATGATTATTCATAGATTTAAATATTCTATAATGGTGAAAAAATAATGCACCTCAGTTACTGGAAACAATATAGATGAAAACAGCATAACGTTGAGTAATAAAAAGCAAGTCCCAGAACACTATTTGATAATGGTGTTCTTATTAAAATGCAATAGGCCAAACTAAACAATATGTTTTTAGAAGTACATATATATGAGATTAAGCTATTTAAAAAGCAAGGGGAAATAAAAAACAATAAACAGAAAATTCAGGATAATGGTTTTCTCTCCAGGGAGAGTGGGAAGTCAGGGTGACAGGATGGGGGAAGAGAACATACTTGTAAGCAGTTGTAAATTCTTGGTAGTTCTTCCTTAGATGTTTGGTTCACAGGTGTTTATTACATATTTGAAAATAAAGAAACGAAGCCCTGCATTATCTGAGGATGATGAAGTACCATAAAGGGACATTTATGATTAACACAATTAATACAATTTGTATACCTGAGTCTCAGAAAGAAGAAAGAAAGATCAATATTTTGAGTACTGATTTCTGATCCATAACCAAAATACAATCAGAATATAGTTGTGTTATTTTAATCTATCATATTTCCAGTAATACATGCCTGCATGGGTAATATCAAACTAGATCAACTTTCTGCAGTTAGAAATTGTTGACATCATTCCAAGAGGTAATCACATTTCTGCTTAGAAGGGGAAGGTTGATGAATAGCAGCCCTGACAGATGTACTGAGGACACTGTCCTGTGGCTACCTGGGTAATGGTTCAACATTTAATTAGAGGATTAAATAGCATTTTTCTCTTGCTCCTTCACTGTGCAGAACATACTGAGGAGGGAATGGAATGGAAACAGAAATTAGATATACAAAACGTGTGGTTTAATCTATTAGAGTAATACTTCATTTACCCACCAGCATTGCTGGAAATGAGGCATTCCTCAGATGTAAACTTTGCATATCACTTAACATAGCCTCTTTTAAGCCCAAGGACACTTTAAAAATTATTTAAATCATTTTTTATGAAATCCTGCAAGATGGCTTACAAACTTACCTGTTATTTAAAGAGGATAATATTCAAAGTCTCACTTTCTGCAATGCTCAAGCTTCATCATTCTGAAATAAAATTACTGCATTGGACAGTATGCAGAATGGTGGTCAGGACCTATTTGTCCCATGTTCTCAATGGTCCCAAACTAGTTTCTGAGATTTTGTTTCAGCTATGCATATGTTTTCTGTAAGTTTCCTCCTAACTAGTCTATCAACCACCCCAAATCTCAGCATTCTTGCCTCCTCAAGCACCACCCTCTGCTTTTGATGCGATATAGGTGAGAAAACAAAAGAGTAAGCTTTATTCATTTATTTACTCACTCATTAAGCATTTACTGAATGCCCAATATGTGCAAAGTGGGGATGAGACACTGTTTCTATTCTTGGGGTGTTTCTGTACACATGTACAAAGCAGAGTAACACACTCTGTAAAGAGTAATACAGATAATGTGTCATGAGCATTCTGAGGAGAGATAAACCACTTCTGGCTGGGGTAGCAGAGGAGACTACTTGGGGGAAGAGGCGTTTGAGCTGGGTCTTGAAAAATAATAGGGCTGAAAATATGGAGATGGAGGGAAGGGCATTTCAGGCAGAAAGAGAAGAACTATGAGCAAAATCCGAAGGCCTAACACATAATAGGTACTCAAAAATATTTGCTATAAAAAATGAATGTAGGCAAAGTAGGCAAGTAACAATAAATTTCAGGGTATATTGAAAGAAATGCAAGAAATTCATTTGAGTAACGGGGAGATAAAATGGGAAAGGAATGTTGGACTAGGCTGTGGAAGGAGGTCCTTAAATGGGACAGTAAAGAATTGAGACAAGGGCTGGCCGAGTGGTGCGTTGGTTAAGAGTTGGCTTGGGATGCCAGCTCTGAGCAGCAGGGCCCTGGTTCGGATACCACATGAGGGCCAGAGATGCTGCGCCCTCTACAGCTAAGATGGTTAACAACAGCTCGACCTGGAGCTGGGCTGCCGTGAGTCACCGGCGACTGCTTAGGCTGGAGCCCCTGCTGCAGAGGGCTGCTGTGAGCTACCGTGAATGGCTGGCAGCCAGCCTGAGGGGATGTGAACCACCGTGAGTGGCCAATGGCTTGTCCAATGGCGGACAAGCGACTGCCTCACCGGGGAAGAGCTCAATTATAATATCAACATGGGCCAGTGAAACGACACCCTTCACAACTAGACTAAAGAACAAAAGGACAGCAACTTGTCTGTTCCCCTTCCTCGATTCCCCAACACTGTTCCTCTCTCCCAATTCCCCAATTAAATCTTTAAAACAAAACAACAATTGAGACTATTTTTTCTAAGAAATAGAGAGCCATTGAAGATTTTGAGTAGGGGGTTAGCAATCAAAATTATTATTTGAAGTGATTGGCAATGAGATCTGCACAATAGCCATGGCACCAAGAATTTAGAGGAAAGATATCAGTGAAGTGATATTGACAGGAGATGACCAACAATTGTATGTAGGAAACAAGGCATAGAGAGTACTTGAAGATTGCATTTAACCCTGAGGTTTCAAGGTTGATTTGGCTAATAAAAATACAGATGTGTCAATAGGGGGCAGGTTGGTGGGAGTAGGTGTAAAAGAGAGGACATGAATGAGTTTCAATTTGGAAGTAATGAGTTTGAGAGTTCAAGGTGGACACTTGGGTGGCATTCGTTGCCCCACAGGCAGTTGGATCTCCCTAGAGATACTAGCACTACCAAAAAGAGATGGGAATGAAAACCATAGAGATGATTATTGAAACCATGTGAGACTGTCAAGAGAGAGTGTAAAGAGAGTAAAGAAGAGTGCCAAGGAAAGACTATTAGGGGAAAATCTATATTTAGGGGATGGGAGGAGGATGAGCCAACAATGAGTCCAGGCTAGGTAGTGTTAGCTTTTTAGAACTGTGTCTGAAGTAAGAGTCCGAAGAATTGGAATCTATGAGTAAAGTGTAGGCCCTCAAGTATATAAACATCGTGACAACTCCTTCAGCGATAGTAAAGACTTTTAAAAATGTATTTCTGGACCTCATGCATATTTTCAGATCCTCATTATCAAAGTAACTACCAAGTACTTCCACTTTAAGGAGGAACAAAGTATTGCTCTGAGTTTTTCTTGTTTGTCCAAGGCAAGCAAAGAGAAGAGAGCTGCGGTAACACTGACAATGCCAGTGATGACAATGAAGTTGATGAAGTCAGTAACATTAGTGACAAGAGTGGTGACAAGAACTCAGTGATGGCACAATGTCCAGTTATTCATGCATGCACGCATTAATGCAACAAGCCTATGATGAGAATCTGCTATGTCCCATGCGTCCAGTGATGGAGGTTGAGAAATAAAGCGGATGGTAGATGAGGATAAAGGGGATCAAATATATGGTGATGGAAAGAAAACTGACTCTGGGTGGTGAACTCACAATGTGATATATAGATGATGTATTACAGAATTGTACACCTGAAATCTATGTAACTTTGCTAACCATTGTCACCCCAATAAACTTAAAAACAACAACAACCAAGAAATGAACAAGACAAAGTCCCTGCTGCTAAGGAGCTGCCATTTGAGTTGGAGTAGGCAACCCCAAGACACATAAAAATAATCAAAGAAGATAATTTCAGATGGCTGCAAGTGCTGTGCAGTGTACAGAAACAAGATGATGTAACTGGAATTGACTAGGTAGGTGGCCAGAGAAGCCTTCCTTCTCGGCAGAGGTGACATGTGACTTGAGATCTGAATGACAAGAAAGTGCAAGTTCCATACAGATTAGTGGAAAAAGCATTCCAGGCAGAAGATGCAGCGAATTCAGAGGTAAATAAAGGCTTGGTATATTTGGGGAACATCAAGGACAGTGAGGCTGGTGTGTGATGATAGTGGCAGGATAATAGGTTGCAAAGGCCAGATCATGAAGGGCTGTGGGGACCAGGGCACTTAGTGTAGAGTTTATTCTGAGTCATGAGAATCCATTTGAAAGGTTTTCAGCAGATAATGATGTAATAAAAGGTTTTGTTGGGCCGGCCGAGTGGCGCGATGGTTAAGAGCTCGCTTGGGATGCCAGAGGGCCCCGGTTCGGATCCCACATATGAGGGCCAGTGACACTGCCCTCCACAGCTAAGATGCTGAACAACAGCTCAACCTGGAGCTGGGCTGCCATGAGTCGCAGGCGACAGCGTAGGCTGCAGCCCCTGTGGCAGTGGGTTGCCATGGGCTACCGTGTGTAGCCAGCAGCCAGCGTGAGCGGCCAGCAGCCGCAGTGAGCGGCCGTCCAGAAGCCGGCGACTGATCTGCCTCACCAGAGAAGAGCGCAATGACGGTGCCAACTTGGGCCAGTGAAGCAACGTCCTCCACAACTAGATTGAAGAACAAGACGACAGCAACTTTTCTGTTCCCCTTCCCCCAATTCCCCCAATAAAAAATCTTAAAAAAAAATAATAAAAAATAAAAGGTTTTGTTTTTAACTGCGTTATATTAAGGCTTTGCTTTCAGAGAGCAATACCAGGCAAGGAAACAGCCAAGATCAGCAGGAATGAGAAGAAGAGGAAGAGAGTCAAGAGAATCCCAACTGGGGTAACAGAGAGATCTCCCTGAGGCTCAACATTCTTCTGGAAGCACTTAAACCACTTTCCATGAAGGATAAAAGGATCACATTTGTAAGAAGAGTCTCAAAACCAGTCGTTGTGAAGTCTGTCCTTGGGTAATTGAGCATCATGTGATTGTCAAGTTGACAGGAGGAAGGCAACAGGGTGTATTTGTGTGTGACTGTCTCCCACTAAACTGTGTGTTCCTTGAGAACAAGGCTGCACGTTGGGCACCAGATATCATGTGCCGCATGACAAGGGCTGGGGAGCTTGAGGCAGGGCAGCGAAGGGTTAAGAAATACAAGAGCCAAGTATTGAGTTACTGCGAGCCAGGGGTCTCAAGTCTCCGTGGACTGAGCCCCAAATCTGGCAGGCGCAAAGCTTTTTTTTTTTTTTTTTAGGCGCAAAGCTTTTATTCTCAACTGCCACAAAGAAGTAAATTTGAATATCTTAACTCAGTATGTTGATTCGAAGTGTCTGGCAACTGCTTCACGGAAACTCCTTGTGTTCAAACACAAGTTGTGTTTTCACACATACATAGGATCCCTATGGATGGACTCAACATTCCGAGACCATCAGATAAGGAAGCTTTACTGAGATTATTCCCTGGGGTCTCAGCATTCCGAGACACTCCCTTATGACTTCAAAGGATCAGTGTGACAGAGCATTCAAGTCGGCAGCTGCAAGGTGACACCTTGAGGGTAGAGATCCTGTCTGATTCATCCTCAAATTTCCATAAGATAGGCATCTTAGAGTAGAAGCTCAATACTTTTTTTTCTTTAATGAATAAATAAATTAATCCTAGGTAAAATACAGAAGTTGGAGTTTAAGGCATAGGTAACTACTTGTGCTCCTAGTCCACAGTATAGGAATGGGAATTCGTTTCCCAGCCAATGGCTACATTTCCCAGTCACTCCTTACATCTAGGTGGGGTCATATGCTCATTTTCTGACAACTGAATGTGAACAGAAGTGATTTTTTTCACAGTGTACCTGACCAAGGTAGTGGAGTATTGGGTGTGTTATCTTCCACATTTTTCTTCCCCTTTCATTTTTGTTCCCCTCAGAAGCATGTCAGATAGCAGCATCAGGAAATGGAAAGATCTTAGAATGTCTGAGTCCCCATTTGGAGAAGAGCTACTCAGGAGAGCCACAGTAACAGGAACATTTGTATTGAGCTTTGAGTATCTAGAAAAAAATTTTTTTCTGTCATTTTACCTACTAAGATGTGAGGGTATATTTGTAACTGCAACATAACCTGGTCTATTTTAATACCTCATAGGTAGCTAAGCCATAGGACTGAACAGGAATGTTCATGGAGAGTATGAGCAAAGTACATTGTCCCAGGGACACTGCTGTTGTTATTTCTCCAGTTTGAAGAGTCTCTGGCCCACTTGAGGCCAACATTCATCATGAAGGGCATGAAGGGCTAAAGAGACCCAGCCTCTGTTCTTCCAGGATCCAAGAAGACAGGCCACAACCTACTATGATTTCTCCGAGGAGAATGGGAAGTGAGTCTTGCCACAGCAGGAGCAAGTGTGTGGTTTACAAATTGCTGCCAGGAAGATGTGTCCATTGCTGGCTCCAGGAACAAGCAGCAGTTAAGATTTGGTTTTGCTTCTGCATTACAATCCTGTCTATTAATTAAGTGAAATTTGAGGCATTTATGTAGCAGAACATTTGATCTTGTTCTTTATAACTCATGTTTTATGTAGTCTTCGGTACAGTCGTATTTAATATAAACCCTATTAAATTGCAGCAACCAAATGAATGTGAATATGCTACCAATCTGTTGTATTCTCATTTTTCAGTTGATTGTATCATATGCTATAAATCTGCATAAGGAGAACCCATTGGTCCCTGGAACCTATTCACTGTTTTGAAGCAATTGTAAAACTGTAGCAACTGCTACAATTTGTACTACTCTAGATTAGAAAAAAGCCAGCATCCACAAAGTCAAGTTTTTAAAAATTATTTTTGTTGCTGTTGTTATTTTTCCTATAGATGCCATTGGGGTGCCTCCCATTTTTCTCCCAAACATGGAACTTAATTAAGTCTTTTATGAAATTCCAGTTGGGTTTTCACAGCTCTCAGGGTATAAAAGGTTAGAGATTTGCTAGTTAGACTGATATGGTTCTAACACCAAGTCAAAACAGACTTAATGGAAGAGACTGTCATTGGGATGGTGACCTCATCGACCTGTGGGGGACCCTACTGAAAACAGGGGTCACATCAGTGAGGTATTTGGTAGCATATTTTTTCTCTGCAAACATTCTCTTGACACTGCCACCCCCAACTCCACTCTGAGGCCCACCTGAGATTCTGAAGATGTGGAAGGAGTCGTGGCAGAGTTGGCTGAGTCATTCTCACAGATAGAATCATAGGCGGAAACAACATTTTTGAAGTGGTACACACCAACCTGAGAAAGGAGGCTGAGGTCTTATTTTTTTGTTTGTTTTTTTGTTTTTGTTTTTGAGGCCTTATTTTTTTTATCTCTTAACCTTCCAGAAATATCATATTTTTACCGTGTCTGGTTTAATCTGGGCTGTTTTAGTCTCATCTCATTTATACATTATTTCATACATACATTCTTTCAACAGGTATCTCTTGAGTTGCCACTCTGCGTAAGACCCTGGGCTAGGTGAATGCTGCCGAGGATACTTACAGAGCTCAGGCTCCTGGGATCAGTCTGCCTTCAAGGTGCTCACAAATCCTGAGAAGAAAGAAAGAAAAGGAGAAAAAAGTCCACCACCATACTCATTAGAGGAGGGGAAAGAATTCCATGGCACACAGAAAAGTATGCTCATTCCATAGGGAGAGTCGGGGAAAGATTCACAGAAGAGAGTTCTTAGAGCAGAAAAAGAGACAGACAAGAAGAAGCAATGGCAGGGTATGGAGCACTGAAAAGATGTGGAGAATTGAAAGGCATCAGTCCATGTGGGAACTGCAGTATCCTAGTGAGACCAGACAATTATAGGAAGAGAGAGTGGAAGGAGATAAGAATGGATGTGTCGGAAGGGAGCATACTGGTGATTGTATTATAAGCAAGGAAAGGGGTTCTGATCTTTATTCTGTAAGCAATGGGGCGCCATTGAAAGGAGTTCAGTTGGCGAAAAGACTTGTTCAGAGTCACACACCTCATGGTCAATAGCAGAGGCTCAAGTGTAACCCAACACTGTTGATTTTAAATGCTGATAACTTCACTGCTTCACAATGTGTCCCTCTTCCAATCCTGTTTCAGCCTGGCTTCTGCCTCTAGACTCCATCTTCTATATATAATCCTACTTCTGACATTTGCAGCTGATCTTGGCCTCAGATTCTCAGCTCTCCCTTAAGGTCTGCATTTCAGAATTGAATCTCTGGCTTGACATTATAATCTTGGACTGTTTGGGATAGGATGTTGAGCTCTGGCTAGCTCTGTTACATTGACCATCTACTGGTTCCACTTGAAGGTGTCAGGAAGGTATAACTGAAATAAGACTTCCCATAGTTTGTGTAAAGATGATGAGGGCTTTGGGGGCAACTACACTGTAGTGTCTAGTGACAGAGAGAGCTTTGGAGTGGCTAGGGCTTGCAGATTTTTAGAACTCCGATAGTCAGAATGCCACAGTTCACAGCCACAAATTCAGAAACACTTCCAGGTAACTGTGAAGACAGTAGTCCCGAGACCACACTTTGAGAAACACTGAACTAGGACATAGGGTGCTTGTGGGAGGGGAATGAACATTAGGGGTAAGGAGAACAAGGCCAAGTCGCTGGGAGCCTTCAATGCCAAGTTCAGTAATGTGGACCTTGGACTTTCTGCTCTAGGTGATTGATGGGAAGCTATGGGAGGCTGCATGGCCCAGGGGAGAGCCACCGCCAGAACTTGGGTCTGTTGGGAGCATTTAGCATGACAAAGAGGGGAGGAGCAACCAGCATGGGGTCAGGGAGCCCAGCAAGGGCACTGGTGCAGGGTCCCAGGGAGGGAGTGGTGATGAGTGAGGGCCTGGACCTGGACGCTCTCCATCCAAATGCATTCCTGCTGGACGCACACGGAAAGGAGGGAGTTGCTTCCAAAAACCTGGTCCAGGACGGAAGAAAAAAAAGGTGATCTCTCCCCGATGGCATGTGGAATTTTGCCGATGATTTATTGGACTTTTTCCCAAAGCCGGAATTACCTAAATAACTCACTGAAGCCACTTGGAAGAGATCTAATACCACAGTTTGCTTTATGAAGTGAACTCTGCAAAGATGTTTGTGGAGGCAATTTGTTCTAGTTGGAAAAACAAAGAGATTTTCCAGAATTTTATTCTTGGAAACAGAACGTATTAGTGCTGAACAGGACCTTAAAACTCACTTAGGTCAGTTCCCTAGCTGACAACTGAGAAAACAAATTGCCTTCAACTAAATACTTAGAAATTCTAACCCAGCAGTCTTCAGACTGTAGGATGCATTCAAATTATTTAGGATGCCTGTTAAAAATGCAGACGACTGCTCCTCGTCTTCTAAGATTCTGATTCATACAGGTGGGGAGGAGACTTTGGATCTACGTTTCCAAATCAATTTCCCCCAGGTGACTCTAATGCAGTTGGTCAACGTCCACCCTTCAAGAATCATTGCCATATAGATCTTATTCATCATATACAGTCATCTTGGTCTTTGTCTTTTCAAAGCTCTGTGTCAAGCACTTTGAGGAGTTCACAGGGAAAGAAGCTGTGTTCCTACCCTTAAGTTGTTCCCAGTCCCCAAGGTAAGCTGCATAAGCACAGATCTGGATTTCAAGAGAGAAAGAGACCAGTGTCTTAAAATGAGCAGTAAAATCATGCCAGGATGGTTCAAGCAAGGCAGAGAATTTATTTACTGATCCAGTTGCCTTTATAAGACCAGCTGTGGAGGTGGCCTAGAGATAAAGAAATAATAAGACGTAGCTGTTGAAAGCCATGAACACTATGCCTTACTAGTGTCTTTCACAGGCATCCTTTGAAAAGCACTTCGTTGTATAAGAGAGAAATCATAAAATAAGAAAGAACAAGAACGGCTCTTGGGCAAATTGGAGAGCAAATCTGCTTAATGACTTCTCCCATAGCATGTTAACACTGGGCAATGATATCTCCCCTTGACTCAGCTGGCAGCAATCACAGAGCCATCCAAGCACACTTCCTCCCATCACAGCTATGGCAAATGGAGGCGGAAGGTGAAAGTGCTTGACCAAGTCACCTGGGATTTGGAGCCAGTGCTGGAGCCCTTTCCAAATTTTTATAGGCCAAGGAAGAAACAGCTTCAATGAACCCTGTTTCTGCTAACACCTGGCTCTCCACCACCTTCTGATGGCTGCAGTCAGGAGGTTAAATGTCTACTATGAGTGCTCAACATAGACTTCTCTTCCTTAGCAAATTTCTCTATGTGATTTCATAGTGATGATACTATACTAGTTAATACTTTTGAGCACTTCCCGTATGGTAGATATTGCTTTAAGAGATGTATCTACAAAACCCTATTAATATCTCCATTTTAGAGATGAGGAAACCAAGATTCAGAGAAGCTAAAGAAATTGTCCTGGTTTACACATTAAGTGGCAGAGAATGATGAGAACACTGGCCAGAGCAGTTCTAGAGCCCATGCCTCTACCTCCCATGCTGTACCACCTCTTGTAACTAACTATTCAGGGACTCAAGTGTGTCTCCCCTACTAGATTGTGAGCTCTGTGAGGACAGCAACTACGTCTATCTTGGGCACTTCTGTATCTCTAGTACTGGATACAAAATAGGCACTCAATAAATATTTGTTGAATGAATGAACAAGTAAAGTTGGGTGAAGCTGAGATTGATAAAATCATTCTGTGCTGTCATTAGAACCAATCCTGTTTCCACTAACTCTCATGACTTTCATTAAGACCCTGCCCCTTTCTGGACCTCAGTCTTGTCATCCGTAGAATAAAGGTGGTTCTCTCTAAGGGACCTGCTATATATGACAGTCTAGAAGCCTCCCTCATCACTGAATCTAAGCTTCGAGGTAGGGCTGGGCCAAACTCATGGCCCGAGCCCTGTCAGTTATGCTCCAAATCTTGGTATTATATTTAAAAATATGAGATAAAAATGTCGGGGGTGAGGTGAAGAGGTTAAAATTTTGGAAAATTGGGGAGAAGGAGAAATTCTTGGTCAGTTTGGGGCTGAGACTGAGAGGACCAAGGAAAAGTTGTAGTTTGCTGGTAATTTGCAAAAGGAATCCATCCTCAGAGGCATTTCTGGACAAAGAACAAATGAATCAAGCAGATTATCCATGAGGTAATCAAACACCTTGTGTATTGATGGTGCTTCCAGAGCAGTTTTAACAGGAAGGATAACAAATACATTTGAAAATGTAAAACATTCAGAACACTAAGAACAAGGATCAGTAATTCCAGATCCCAGTACATAAGCCAAGGTTGCCTTCAAAGCTTGTTCTGGGGGTCACCCAGCCACCAAACAAATATAAGACTTTCTGGGGTCCAGGTGGCCCAGATCAGAGGATGCTGGGATGATCTGGGGTGGATGGAGGCCACTCTTTCTAGCTTTTTACAGAAGAGGGAAATGTGAGGAAGATCAAGTTTAGGAGGCTAACAGCCTTATAATATGAAAATTCTTACAGATGAGGAAACTGAGATTCTGAAAATCAAGTAATTTTCCAAATCACACAGCTCCTAAGTAGTGGAGCCCAGAATCACAGCCCGGCCTGTGTGACTGAAAGCTCACCCCCCACCCTTGCCCCCTGGCTCCAGCATGCTCCTCTGCTTAAGCCCTCTCTGGCTAATCCTTAATGGCTAATTAGTTGTCCCATCATTAAAAGAAATCAGAGAAAGAAAAAGGAATGGGTCTCCCATGACCTGCTGACCTTGTTGTGCCATTAAAAGGAGATAACTTTGAGTCAAACATGGTGCGTTTCTTCTACAAGAATCTCATATTATCCAGCATCCTCTTACTCCTGAGACCCTCCCTGTCTAGTCTACCACCCACATGGAAATACTTCATTACTCACATTTTTCTGTTCTAGGAAAATGAGTTAATATATGTAAAATTCTCAGAACAGTGCCTGACATTTAGATCTCTATAAAAAAGTTTGTTTTATAGGGGAAGGGGGATGGTAGATGTGGGTAAAGGGATCAAATACATGGTGATGGAAGGTGGTGAACACACAACGTGATACATAGATGATGTATTATAGAATTATACACTTGAAACCTATGTAATTTTACTAACCACTTACCCCAGTAAATTTAATTAACAAAAAAACTAATGCTCAGTTAGTTAGAGTATTATAATTGACTGACCCGGGGGGGGGGGATTAAAATTTAAAAAGAAAGTTTGTTAAATAAATAAAATAAACATTATTATCATTAAAAAATTTCAGACAATCCAAAAAACATAAAGAGGACCATGAAAATCACATAATAATCTCATACTAGAGAACCTATAACTAAAATTCTTATGTAAGTGCAGGATTTTATCATATGCAAATAAGCTTTCTTTCATGAAAAAGATTATTTCTGCATGTTGTTTTGGGAACCTGATTTTCTCAGTTACTATGCTGAACACATCATTTAATGTCAATATATCAAATTTACATCATAATTTTTAACACATCCATAATATTCTCTTTGTCTCTGCCATATTCAAAGTCCCCCAAGGTGCCCATATTTATGGGACAGTTCAAGCATTCCATCTCTATACCCTGCTATCCTGATCAGAGCAATAAGTCTCCAGGCATTCATTCATTGAACTAACATTTATAGAAGGCCCAGCTCACTATGTGCAAGGCACTGTCCTAAGTACAGCAAATGTGGCAATGAGAAGACTGACTAGGTCCCTGTTCTCATAGAATTCCATTATAGTGGGGGAAACTGATAGTCAACAAATAATTGAATAACAACTTATCACCACTTTAATAGATGTCCATGTCTAAAAGATACATGCACCACTGTGTTCACTGCAGCACTATTTACAATAGCCAAGATGTGGAAGCAACCTAAGTGCCCATCGATAAGTGATTGAATAAAGAAGAGGTGGCACATGTATATAATGGAATATTACTCTGCCATAAAAAAGAATCAAATCTTACCATTTGCAGCAACATGGATGGACCTAGAAGGTATTATGCTAAGTGAAATAAGTCAGACAGAAAAAGACAAATAGCATACGACCTCAGTTATATGTAGAATGTAAAGAATAAAGCAAACAAACAAACAAAACAGAAACAGACTCATAGATACAGAGCACAAACATTTTGATGGTTGCCAGATAGGAGAGGGTTGGGGGCAGGGTGAAAAAGGTGAAGGGATTAAGAAGTACAAATTGGTAGTTATGAAATACTCAAGGGGATGTAAAGTACAGCGTAGGGAATATAGTCAATAACATTTAAATGACTTTGTATAGTGCTAGGTGGGTAGTAGACTTATCCAGGGGATCACTCCTTAAGTTATATACATGTCTAATCACTATGCTGTACACCTGAAGTTAATATAAAATAATATTAAATGTCAACAGTGATTAAAAAATAAAAACAAACAGATTGCCATGGAGGAGAATGGGGTTATCTCTAAACATTCAATATGTAACCATAGTAGAGAAATAGAAATTACACTTTTTCACACCACCAAGTACATCTCCATATCTGAGTTTCTTTTCTTATAAGCTTGAAAAAATAATAAAAACAGCACTCATGTCCCTAGTCCTTCAAATGAAGCCCAGATTATACTCTGCTGCCTAAAATTCCTGTTGATTTTATAGCAATTAAGATGTCATCCAGGGCCAGCCGAGTGGCTTAGTTGGTTAAAAGTACAAGCTCTGAGCAACGGGGCCACTGGTTCGATTCCCACATTGGCCAGTGAGCTGCGCCCAAGCTGAGTTGCTCCTGAGCTGCCAACAGGTGGCAGGATGGCTCAGCTGGTGAGAGCAGGTGCTCCTAACAACAAGGCTTCCGGTTCGACTCCCGCATGAGATGGTGGACTGCGCCCACCTGCAACTAAGATTGAACACGGCACCTTGAGCTGAGCGGTCCCGAGCTGCTGACGGGAGCTGAGCTAGGTAGCTACACCCTCCACAACTAAGATTGAAGGACAACAACTTGGCTGTTCCCCTTCCCCAATTCCTCAATAAAATCTTTAAAAAAAGATATCATCCAGAAGGAAGTTCCAGAGCTCAGCCAGGCCTTCCCCAGGAGCTCTCCAGAAGGCTGGTCTGAATGGGTTTGGCCTCCTATCCCTGCAATGGACTACACTCATCCATTCTTCCATGCCTCAGTCTCCTCCCTGTCTACTCCTGGGCCCTATGTTGGCCTAGCCTCACCTCATCTCCCAGCCAGTCATCTTCCCAGATGCACGGGCCCCTATAAAGTCAGCTGCCCCCCAGGGCTTTCATACCCCAAAACTCTGCTCTGATTTCAAGAGCTGCAGGCCAGAAGCACAACTTCTCCCATCTCCTGGCCCCCAAGAGCCTGCCTTCCTCCTCCATGGTCCCTCTGGGTTTTTAAGGCCTCAGGGTTCTCCAAGCCCAGCTCTTCTCCGCAGTCAGTGATTATCTCCCCAGCTGGGACCTCAAGCACAGGTTTTTTTCAACTAACAGGAGGCCATGCACAAGAGCCTGGCTCCTCCTTTCTGTGTTTTTGTCTTTCCAATCCCCCATTCTGAGATATTTCCCTCGGTTCCCTCCCTCTGCCCCCCCACACCAACTCCTGGCAGCTTCCTCCTGTCCCTCTGTTGCCTAGCACTGTCTAGCACTATTCAAGAAAGCCACCTTGGGGGGTGACCGGTTAGCTCAGTTGGTTAGAGCATGGTGCTGATAACACCAAGGTTGCCGGTTCGATCCCCGCATGGGCCACTGTGAGCCGAGCCTTCCTTAAAAGAGTCAACTATGCCATTGTAGCATGAAAGCAATGTGTAACCAATGACCATGGCTGCTCCCCAATAAAATTTTTTTTTAAAAGTAAGCCACTGGGCCAGCCGAGTGGCGCGATGGTTAAGAGCTGGCTTGGGACGCCAGAGGGCCCCAGTTCGGATCCCACATATGAGGGCCAGTGACACTGCCCTCTACAGCTAAGATGCTGAACAAAAGCTCAACCTGGAGCTGGGCTGCCGTGAGTCGCCGGCAACGGCGTAGGCTGCAGCCACTGCTACAGTGGGTTGCCATGGGCTGCCGTGTGTAGCCAGCAGCCAGCGTGAGCGGCCAGCAGCCGCAGTGAGCAGCCGTCCAGAAGCCGGAGACTGATCTGCCTCACCCGGGAAGAGCGCAATGATGGTGCCAACTTGAGCCAGTGAAGCAACGTCCTCCACAACTAGACTGAAGAACAAAACGACTGCAACTTGTCTGTTCCCCTTCCCCCAATTCCTCCAGCACTGTTCCCATCCCCCCAATTGCCCAATAAAAAATCTTTTAAAAAAAAGTAAGCCACCTTGTTGTCCAGATTGCACCGATTATCAATTCAGGTTGCAGAGCCTTGGCTGAGTCCTCACAGCTTCTCAGTATTCCTTGTCTTTTTTCTGCCCTTGCATTCATTCATTACCTGCATTCTGGTTTTGAAACCACCTTGCCCACAGCTATGGCTCCTCATACTTCAAGCACATTCTCACCCTCCTCCTGGAAACCGAAACTAGAGTGTCTAAGAAGAAAAAGAAAAGAGGGCAGTGGTGGTCAATGCTTCTGGGGGGGTCAAGCAAAATAAGCATGAATGCGTCCTTTGAATTTAGCACCATGGAGATCATTGGTGATGTTGACTAGAGCAACTTCATAGGGTTATGGGGGTGGAAAACCTGATTGCACAGGGTTAAAGACGTAGAAGTGAGGCCGCAGAGGATGTGGCTGTAGACGAGGATTTTGAAAAGTGTGTGAATGGGGAAGAGAGAGCTTGGGAGTTGCTAAAAAGGAATTTGAAGTTTAGGGGAGGGAATTTTAAGATAGGAGAGACTTGAGTATATTTACATGCTCTTTGGAAGAACCTGGTAGATAGAAAAGATAGAAAATATAGGAATGCAAAGATAATTCAGTGGGTGAACCCTTCAGGACTAGGACTGTGTGGACAGGTGTCGTGATTGGATTAGACAAGAGATGGGACCCCTCCGTTAGAAATGGAGTGAAGGAGGTGCCTGTAGGCTTAATGGCTGGAAATTCTCATCAGGTAGCATCAGTTTTCTCTGTGAAGAAGGAGGTCAGATCATCTAAAGTGAAGGTAGGTAGAGGAGAGCGGTTGAAGCCTTGCAAAAGATGGATGTTAAAGGAAAGAATTATGAAGAATAGAAGAGCAAAGTACATTGGGAAAACAGCAGGCCCAGTTGAGGTTATCCCCGCATGTGGGATATGGGGTCAGAGAGAAGAAACGAGGATTAAAGCCCACGAGGGCTCTGGTTCAGGCTCATGGCACTGGTGCCTAGATAGTGCTGCTGGCCCTGATTTGGCCCAGGCACTGGAAGGAGACTTAGAAAAAACGTCCTGAAGGTGCTGCAAAGCATGGAGCTTCCTGAGGCATGGAGTCAGGGCCGGGCCCTGCATGCCATGGACTAAGAACAGAACTGGATAAAGGGATTGAGCATGTGGGGGCTAAATTGGGGAAGGGAAAGTAAAGATGAGAAGACAGAGCCATTGGATAAGAAAACTGAAGAATCATTGGTTGAAAGTACTGAGGGAGTTGAACAACTGATACAATGTAAATAAATGAATCAGCAAGCTGGAAGTTGAGGAAATCAGGTAGTAAGTCACATGAATTTGATTTTAAAGGCAGAGCAGATGTGAATGATGATAACTCCCAGAGTCATCATGACTGTGATGGGGTGAATGACGGACTGGCGATAAGGAGGTCAGGAAGCTGAGGCCTGGGTGCTGGGTGGATCATTCTCACAGATGCCAAAGTCACTCAAGATGATGGCAATGTTTGCGATGGTAAAGGAAGACCAAGAGAGAGGCCAGCGTTAGGGCATGAAAGTAGGTGCTGAGGAGGGCAGCAGGGCTTCCAAGTTCCATAGCTCCAGGCTAATGGTTCTAAAGAGAAAATAATGTCTCCCATTCTCACAATTAACAAGCAGTTATGAAATACCCAACATATAATATACAAACAAAGCATGATCATTTCTCTCCCATTCGATTTTGTACTTGTGATGTGCAGGAAGCTACTTAAATGTTGAATGACTGAATAAAAATCAGACACACTATCGGTGCTGGCAATTAAAAAAATGAATAAGATGCAAGCTGCTCACAGTTTAGTAGGGGAGAAAAAAGATGACTGCTCAAATTTGTTAAAACCTTAGCACAAGCAGAGCATGTTTACCTACATTATCAATCATTTTGGCTGTAAACAAGGAAGGGATTATTATCTAAATTTTGCACTTGGGAAAATCAGCTCAGAAGTATGAATTGACTTGCCCAAGGACACAAGAGGCAGGATTCCAAGTTTTCTCTCTTCCTGCCATTTCCCTAATTGGCATCACTCTGTCACCCTATGAAATACTCCTTTTTCAATGCCACGAACATCACACTTCTGGGAGGGGAGCCTGGATTCGGGTTCCCTTTCCTCTTTTCCTCTACAAAGCAATTCCCTTGAACACTCCCCAGAGTCACTTCGCTCAGCAGCGTTTAAACAAATGAGTACAGCACATTTCATTTGAGAGTAAGCCCAGCATCCATTCAGAAGTCTAGAAATCACGTACTAAAACTGCTCTGAACTCTTTTGCTTTGAGTTTCATTTTTATTAGAATTTTTTAATACCAAATCTCCCCAGTTAACCACACATGGTGCGTTCGCAAAGTGCTGCCCACAGAACAGGCACTGAAAGCACAGGCTTTAGAGGTTGCGAAGCAACGTATGGTATTTAAAAAACAAAACAAAACTGCATGTCCATAGGAAAGTTTGCCTTTCACTGAACCAAGTGTTTCCTCTTGCATTCTCCTGGACCTGCTTTCAGACTCTGTTCTTTGTTGCTTTACAAAAAGATTGTTTTTTCATTAGCCTTTAAACCGTGCTGATAATAGACTCTGGAATTCCTTAAGAGCTGTGTGCAGGGGTGGGGAATGAGGCTGTGGGCCTTTACACTATTAACATCTCACTGAGGCAATCTCATTATTATGTTGCATTCTCTAGTCATTAATACCCTTCAAAAGCAAATAATTCATCAGTATCTTGGTCTGATAGTTCCTGTTTGGTTTAGGTACAAAATCCCTCATATTTGTAGCTGTCAGTCCAAACAGATGAATTATTTTTCTAAGCTTCAAAGTTACACTCCAGTGTCACTTCCCAAGTGGATTTGCAAATAATTTTCCAGGGACAATGAGGGTGTATTCCCATAAGCAGCCTTGACACTCTTTAATAAGCCACTCATGGCTGGCCTGCTGCAATGGCCCCCCTCTGCATTCTTGGCCCTTCCCCACACCCACCAGGTGCAGTTTAGGATCTGCTTCCCAAGGCTAACCCTTGAAGCCTTCCCACTGTCTAGAGAACACACATACATTTCTTAACCTGACACACAGGGCTTTCCCCAAATGGACTCACATCTACTTCCCCACCTTGGCTCACACCATATCCCCTGTTCTACTTCATGGATCTAGTCTCTGGCCCTCTGGGAAACTCAAGCCTGAGTGTCCTGATGTCTACCTGGAAGGCCTCTGGACTTTGATTGAGGCACGATCGAATTCATTGCAGGACCTCAGCAATGGACTGATTGATCCCACTCTCCATCCTTACTGATGGCCGTTTGAGGGAAGCTGGGCATTTTTTAGAGAAGTGTGCTAACTACAAGACTTAGAGAAAATCATGCAGACCCAAATCGAAGAGCAGTGAAACAGTGGAATTCACAGAAGACCGTTGTGTGATCCTAACTTCAGTGGCTTGTCCTTGACCTTTTTGTCTGGAAGAGCTGATGAGAACACCCAACCCTTAGGCCTTTTTCTTTGGGTTGCATGCTGGAGGACAGATAGTAGACCAAAATATGTGACCTTGCAACCTAGAGCAGATTCAGGTTATGGCAACTGTCACATGTGGTGAGGTCATCAATCAGCTCTTCTCTGAATTTGCACTGAGATCTTCTCTCTGTGCTCCAGGTTACCCTTTGCTTCCATTCTGTGAGCACGCAGATCCTTGAAGCTTCCTCCCATATCTAGACCCATGGAGCAGAAAGTTCTTCCCTACCTGGTTAACCAAAGCCTTTCTTAGTGACTGGGTAGATGACCACTTGACTGTGGTCTTGCTGGCTGAGGAAATCACTAGTACATAACAGTAACCAAGCTAAAATCAAGAGGTCAGTGTGTGTGTGTGTGTGTGTGTGTGTGTGTGTGTGTGTGTGTGTGTGTAATTAGCTTGCCTTTCTGCCATACCCTCATCTGGCTTTTGGACTGTGCCATGCAGTCTCCAGTGTAGCCTTCTGAGTGGTACCCAGGTAGACTGCCCCTCACTTTTGGATTAGTCCCATAGCCTGGGAGCTGGTCTTGCTTTGGGAGTCCACATACAGAACGTAGAGTGCCAAGCTATTGCCCATGACCTCTGAAGCACGCCTGGAAGGGAAGTACATGCATGTTGGTGAGTGAATTGTACAATATCCATTTTCATTACTGGGAGATACTTGATTTTGAAAGGTGGAGGTTGGAAAGTATTTTATTCTTCGTTGCTTTATCTTGATTATGTTCTGGAAAGTTGAGGTTACTGAATTAGTGTATAAGTGAAGTATTATCCAGATAATCAGGGCTTGCTTCTGCAAGTTTTATCTTATTCCATTCCATCTCAAGAACGATTCTTCAAACAATTTAAATAACAGATATTTTTCTATAAAGTTTTAACTTAAAATATGTGACTCTTTACTTCTTCATAGGATTTATTTCTCACTTGATTGCAGTTAAGTTGAATAGACAGAATTAAGCTGTTACTATTATCTATGACTTAATGTGTTCAAATTTATTTCTCTATAAGATGCCTCAGAACAGATGGAAAAGATTCATTCTATTGTGTAACATTAGGTATATGCCACAGGGCATGTGTTTATGGAATCTCTTTTTTCATATATAGAAAGATATGCCTTCTCTGGGCGGTGCATTTAATAACCAAAATGATATTACAAGCATGAAAAATAGGAAAGTAATAACCTTGGACTCTCAGAAAGAAGAGCTGGTGGTCATTTCAGGCTCATCGAACCCAAAGCCGTCATTTTACAGTAAAAGGAAATTGAGGCTCCAAGGGGCGCTTCTCATTCAATATTATACAGCCAGTTGATGGCAAAGCCAGGCCTCACAAATGTGGGACAATCTCACCTACTAAACATGTGAACTGAAGTACTTCCCAGTGAAATGATACGGTGCTTCAGGTTGGCTTCAAAACAATCCAAGTAAGAGGAAGGAGGACACAAGTGAGTTGAGGGTAGAGATGAAGCATGTGGGTGTGCACAGTGACCGTTAAGGCTGGGTGATGGGTACACGCACAATCACTGTACTGTTTCTCCCTCCTTCCGTACATGTTGGAAATTTTCCACAATAAAAAAAAAAGTGTTTTAAATGATGGGCACCTTTTAGAAATGAAGCTCCATGCTCTACCCTCCATAGGTAGCTTCTAAGCAGTAAGTACTCAGATATGAGTGGTAGTTGACTGGGCGGGTGGAGGATACAAAATAGAAACGCGTTGTGGAGGTTACAGACTGCTAGCCTCTGCAGACGAGTCCATCCTATGAAGCAGAGATCATGCTAACCCACAACAGCCAGTGACTGTCAATTCCAACATTGCGCTTCAGCTCTGGAATGAAATAACAGCCCATTAGCAGCTGTGGTAGGCAACATAATGACCCCCCCAAAGACACTCACCTCTAATCCCTAGAACCTGGGATACTATGATATTTGACCCCTTCCAAGTGGCTTCTGTGAGTTATTTGGGTAATTCCGGCTTTGGGAAGAAGTCCAATAAATCATCGGCAAAATTCCACATGCTATCGGGGAGAGATCACCTTTTTTTTCTTCCGTCCTGGACCAGGTTTTTGGAAGCAACTCCCTCCTTTCCGTGTGCGTCCAGCAGGAATGCATTTGGATGGAGAGCGTCCAGGTCCAGGCCCTCACTCATCACCACTCCCTCCCTGGGACCCTGCACCAGTGCCCTTGCTGGGCTCCCTGACCCCATGCTGGTTGCTCCTCCCCTCTTTGTCATGCTAAATGCTCCCAACAGACCCAAGTTCTGGCGGTGGCTCTCCCCTGGGCCATGCAGCCTCCCATAGCTTCCCATCAATCACCTAGAGCAGAAAGTCCAAGGTCCACATTACTGAACTTGGCATTGAAGGCTCCCAGCGACTTGGACTTGCTCTCCTTATCCCTAATGTTCATTCCCCTCCCACAAGCAGCCTGTGTCTTAGTTCAGTGTTGCTCAAAGTGTGGTCCTGGGACTACAGGTTTCCTGCTGTATCAGAATTGCTCAGGGTGAAACTGGAAATATGCACTTTAGATCAGTATCCTGGGTGATTTTTATACATACCAAGCTGGCAAACCGCTCCTCTAAACCACCCACTTCTCCAATTCTTTACCACCAACATTTAAGTCCATGCTATTCCAATCGCTTGCCTGGATTGAGGGAGAAACCACTAAATCTGCTCATTGCCCACTAAAGCTGGAGAACCACTGGTCTGGAGAGGAGATGGACACTTTGGAAACAATCTAAAGAAAACTCTCAAGGAGAAATTGAAGTCTACTTCGAAAGGAAACAATAGCATGATGACTCTCTAATGCCTTGGAAGAAGGGCTGAGGCAATGGCTAGGACCGCAAAGAAAGGGGGGTTTCTAAGACCATTTTTAGAGAAGGGAGAAGACTTATTAGTAACCAGAAGTCATTAGCACTGCCAATGCTGGTAGTCAGGTGATTGTGCTGTGAAAATTTAAGCAGACCCGGAGAGGGGAGCCCTGGAGAAGGAGCCAACTTTAGATGGGTGGATTGGGTTTGAGAAATTGTCTCTCTCCAACTGTATCTCAGCCCTGTAAGTAGCAGTTGTGTCTGTTTGCCAATGTGCTTTCAGTGCTAACCCAGAACCTGATATATATAGTAGGTGCTCAATAAATACTCTTTAAACAGGTGAGTGAATGAATGAGTGAATGGTTGGTTGCCCAAAGACAAAACGGGAAAGGTATTTTTTCTGTTGGATATAGTGAAATCTTTTGATCACTGACAAGTTATCTTTTCTTCTAAGCCATATAACACAAACAAAAAAAGACTTTATATAGTCTCTCTAGAAAGTCGTGGCTTAACGGATTGGAAAATTAGAAAGTAAGAGAGAGAAAAAGAAATGTGTTATCATGTCACTGTGGTTTGACTCCTTTTCCTAGAAAGGGAGGATACGAGGGTATGATGTTCTAAGGAAACTGGACAATGGAGTTTGGAGAAAAGGATGATTTAGGATTTTTACTAGCAGCTACTTTAGGAAATGACCATTCATTCCTCCAAAAAAGTTTTTGCACCCACGAAGTCATCTGACTAACAATTATGGATGCCTGCTGTTGTGGGTTGTGTCCCCCAAAAAGACATGTTGAAGTCCTTATCCTTGGTACCTCAGAATGAAACTTTAGTCAGAAATACGGTCTTTACAAAGATAATCAAGTTAAAATGAGGTTACTTGACTGGTGTCCGTATAAAGAGGGGACATTTAGACACAGACACCTACAGAGGGAAGACAGTCTGAAGACATAGGGAGAAGATGGCCATCTATAAGCCAAGGAATGCCTGAGGCTACCTGAGAGGCATGGAACAGATTCTCCTTGACAGTCCTCAGCAGGAGCCAACCTTGTCACCATCTTCAGTTTGGACTTCAGGCATCCAGTACCGTTAGACAATAAATATCTGTAGTTTAATCCATCAAGTTTATGGTGCTTTGTTACAGCAGCCCCTAATACATTCACTATGGGCTACAAGAAAAGGAAAAAAATAATGTTGTAGTCTGGATTATGGTAGATACAGTGGTGAGCAAGACAGCTTGACAGAAGGGCTGAGACAAGAACGTACATCACCGAAAAAATCAAAGAGCCATATGAGAGGCACAAAGAAGGGTTGTGGAAGTTCAGAGGACATGGAGTGTTTACAGTTATTGAGGGATGGGAAAAAGCTCTCAGGGAGGACTCTCTGGAGGAGGTCTCAGTGGAGCTACACATTGAAGATGAGTCGAATTTGGACAGGTAAAAAAGGAATGGGAAAGAAGGAGAAAAATACTTTCATTTATGAAAAATCTGCAGCAGCAAGAGATTCCTCTAAATAACTAGTTCCTTTATTACGTTAAAAGATTATGAGATTAAAATGGCAAAATCTTGCTAAGTGTTGAAGCTGGGTGATAAAGCATATGGGAATTCATTATATTATTTTCTCTATTTTTATGCATGATTGAAGATTTTCATATGAAAATGAATGTGTGTGTGTGTGTGTGTATATATATATATATATATATATATATATATATATATATATATGCATTTCAGAGTGATCAAAATTTTGTTAACACTCTAATGCAGCATAATTGTTTTTGAACCAAAAACTATTTGAGTATTAAAAGTAAAATGTTTTCCACTTTGGGTATTAAAAGCAAAATATTTCCTTCTTATACAGCAGAAGTGGCTGTATCCTCAGAGAAGGAATAGTACCAGCTCCTTAAATTGAAATTGTTGAGGCACGAAGCCCATAGGAAATTTGAGGACATGACAGTTTGGAACTATTGGCATCTTATGTCTTGGGCCTTAGGTCCTAGTTTTCACATTATTCTATGCCTGGCCTCCTTTAAATGTTTCTCATTTTCATGATGGTTTTTACTTTGGATGCTTTTCAACAAAGGGAACATAATATTTCAGTGATCGTCTCTAAAGGCATTTGGAGAGTCTGGAGGGGGAAATTTGCCTTAACTCTGAGGGATTGATGGCCTGTTCTCTGCTTGTTCCCATAGAACCTACATCCATTAAGCAGAATGAGGATCAATAAAGATAAGAGTTTGACTTTGTGGTCTAGAAATTGAGTTTTAAGATTGAACTAATCAGAGAAATGTGTTCCAAAAACATATCCTGAGTCTTTGAACATTTACTCTAAGTTTGTTTGCTAGAGCTATCTAACAATGGCTTTATTTTCAGGAAATACCTTTTTTTCTTACAGTAGTGGTGTGCCAGCATATATAGACATAATAATTATATATAATAATTAAATTATATAATATATTATATGTAATTTAAAGTTTACTGGTATAAATAATGTGTAGCACATAATTCACAAATAATAATGCAATATACAATACTCTTTTTTTTTTTTTGTAAATTCCACATGGCCAATTGATTCTCTCAGAATGCTTTCATTGATTTTCGCCAAGCTCTTGTATTCATAGCCAATCCATGGCTGCAAACACAGTCAGCCATGATTTGACAAATGTACCTGCATCCCAATCTGCTCTTTTCCTAAAAAATGTATAGTCATTAAATTTGATAAGTGATTATGAATAAACTATAGTTCACCCCTGTACAAATGATATTCATTAAACTGAAACATCTTCTAGTTTCAGCATTACGTATGGCAGAAATTTACTTGTTTATCAGTGATGTCCGTGACATTTTGCTGAATCAGATGAGTTTTCAAATACTGGAAGAATATGTCCTGAGTTTGTTGTGGTATTAATAAACGTAATGGCTATGCACACACATTTTTAAGTTTCATCTGCATTATTAATATGTTCACCATCACTTTCTTAAGTCTTGACAATAAGTAATACCCTGATTTGTATTGTTTTCTGATTCCCATACTGTGAATACTGTCACTATGGCTGATTTCAAACTGCCAACAAGATGTCACTGAATGTGAAGTTGGAAGGAGATGTGCAATAGCACACTGCTGTGTGTCATACTGATAGCATTTCCGTCATACAGATACAGTGGAAGCAAATAGCATCAAGACCATATATCATTTTTAAAAATGCAAAATAAATGGATAGTGATGAGTTTAGACTGTCCATTCCCTTTGATTTTCTTATAATGTATTTCAATATAATTTTATATAGCTGAGTTTTTAATAATGACTGTGTTTAACAACCAGCTCACACATGCTGAAAATTTAACAATTGACTCTCGTGAGGAGGGACGAACTAGCTCCAGCACACTGATTTCTTAAAGTCATATAAACTCTACAGGTAGGAAATCAGAATTCTGGCTGAATAATCTGACTTCTTTTTTATTATGTAACTTACAGATACGTGCAAAAGTCGAGAGAGTAGTATAATAAAGCCCCGTGCACTCACCACTCAGCTTTGACAATCGCCAATATTTTACAAACTATTTCATCAATCCCTTCTCTATTTTAAAGCAAAGATGATCTTCTGAGTAACACTGCAGCATAGAGTAGCAAGGGAACTTGACCCATCTATTGGGGGCAGGACAACTACAGATGCAGAGATGGATGGGGGATGCCTGGCCAGTGGCCAAGGAGAACAGCAAGAGAAGATGAAGTCTAGGCAAGTAATCAGTCCCAAGTGCAAGATGATGTACTGAGATATCTCAGCAGTGGGGAAAGGGTCTCAGAATGAAGGCATCTTTAGGGAGGTGCTCCTTGGGAAAGCTGGCAGATGGGTTTCAGTGCTTCGTAGGGCCCCAGTCCCCACTTCAAAAGGGTAAGCCTTAAGGCAGACTACCCTCAAGAGAAGCAGAGTTGCAAAAACCAGTACAGGCCCTAAAGCAGCTAGTCTCAGACTTGAGTGTACAGAAGAATCACCTGAGAACCTTCCTAATACAGGTTCCTAGGCTGTACCTCAGAGAGTCTGCTTCCATGGGTCTAGAGAAGGCCCAGGAGTCTTTGCTTTGAACCAGTGACCTAGGTCATTCTGGGGCAGGTAGTCCCAGGACTGCCTTTTGTGAAAATTTGCTCTAGATCTCAAAAGAGAGGAGGGCCTTCCTTCCCTTCAGTCACCACCCTCCTTATTGTATAATTGACTTTCATTTTCCCATAACACGACAGGAAAAAAATGTTGTCTTTCACCTGATATGACTGATGACAGAATGAATATGACGTACTTCATAAACTAAAAAGTTGAAAGAAAACTAAATTTTACTGAGCCTGCACTTTGTCCCAGGCACTGCGCATGCTGCTTTACATACATTGGTTCTCAAGCTAAGAGTTTACTATTGGGAAGCAGCTGTGGGACAGTGAAGGGAGCCCACATTTATGGAGTGTTTGTTCTGTGCCAGTACATAACAAGCAGTAACTCAATTTATCTGACAACCCCTTGAGTAGATATTCTTATTTTTATCCTTTTTTAAAATTGGGGAACAGTGTGTTTTTCCAGAACCCATCAGCTCCAAGTCAAGTAGATGTTTCAATCTAGTTGTGGAAGGCGCAGCTCAGTGGCCCATGTGGGGATCGAACTGGCAATCTGGGTGTTATGAGCATTGCATTCTAACCAACTGAGCTAATCGGCTGCCCCTTATTTTTATTCTTATTCTTATTATGATGCCAGTTTTACAGATAAGAAATCCTCTTACCTGAGGTCACACAAGGAGTAAGTGGTAGAGCTGGGATTAAACCCAGGCATTCTGGCTCCAGAGACCACACTTGACAGGCAGGTACACTTCCAAACAGTGGTTGGTTGGTTAGATGTTCTTGGTTCTGGCGGCCCTTGGTCCTGTCCTTGATCAGTAACAGCATCTCCTCAAAGAGTGACTTCTACATGCAGGTCTCTGAATTTGTCCAGACTAATTTTCTTACTGTCATAAAATATGCGTAACATAAAATCGGTCATCTTAACAACTTGTAAGTGTCTAATTCCATGGCATTAAGTGTATTCACATTGCTGTGCAACCATCTTCGTTCATCTCCAGAACCCTTTTCACCTTCCAGAACTGAAACTCTGCACCTCTCGTCCAGACTAATGTTGTCTCCTGGGTAAGCTGGATCACTCTCCAGTTGCTTTCAGCCCATTCTTACAGGGTAGTGCTGTGGAAATCCCCTTCACTCTTATATTTCTCTTTACTTGAGGGAAAAGCACAGTTTGCTTAAATAACGTTCCTCTTTCATATGTATCTTGTTTTTCATGTTACAATGCTGCTTTCTCTCTCCTTCATTCACCTTACAATTGTACATCTTGAGATACCTGACCCTCACAGATCCTAGAAAATGCAAACTGCATGAGAAACCCAGCCTCCCTTTCTGGCTCTCCTCCATTGCCCTTGTGAAGCGCCCCAGCCCTCTTGGCCTCTCCCACAATACACTGTCCTCTTTGTGTTCAGCCTTGTCCTTATATTGAAGTGACATCCCTTTTCTCCCAGGGCCCCAGCAGCCACCTCTCTGGCCTTCTGCATTATTAGCCCACTTGTACATGTCCCAACACTAAGTTGTGATTTGTGTTTGTGTCATTTTAATGAGTCCTTTGAGGCTGCCTTTGAACTCCCTGTGCTTCTCCCTCCCTCCCTTCCACTCCTTTTGCTTTCCCCTGTCCCTAGCTGGGGGTGACCGCCTATATTCTGATTCCATCTAGGCTGGGTCTGCTGACTTCATTCTCTTTGCTCATTCACTTCAGTGGCCCCTGGAAGTCCTCCTCTCTACCTCTGCCACCCCCTCCATCTTATCCTTCCCAGTTCAGTAGATCTTGCAAAGCAGTCTCTTCCTGAGAAAACGAGGCTCCTGCCTTCTTGTGTGTTGTCTTTGGTCCTTCTATCATTTCCTGGGACCCCTCTGCTCTTCCCAGCTCCTTTTCCAGTTGATTTCGACTTCTTTCCTGCTGAAATTGAGATGCAGCCTTTTCTTTGTTTGTCTTCCCCTTCTCAGAGATTCCTGGGCCACTCTGTTCTTCCTTTTCTCCTTTCCCTCTGACATTCAAGGCTGGACTTGTGGTCCTGCCTCTATCCCAAGACACAGCTTATGCCCAATGCCCTTTTGCCAAGGGCACAACTGACTCAGCAAAGCCCCTTGTCCCACCACTGATTTCTTGTACAACACCCGTGTCCTGTCTTCGTGTCTCCCCACCCCCTGCACTGAAAACAATTTCCAAAACAAAATTGGAACAATGACAACTTTTTTTCTGACTTAAGCTTTGCAATTATGAAGTGTCCCCCAACGCGATACAGACGTAGGTCCCACTGAGTTCTCATAATGTGTTTCATGTGTATATGCTGAGAAATAAAGCCCAAGGAGGCAGAGCTCCATCACCAGACCCAACTGTTGCCTGACTCAAACTGGAGAGCCCCCACTTGCCCCTCCAGCTCTTTGGGTCATGCTCGCATGCTCAGGTCAGCTCCCGGAGCTCTCTGCTTCTTGTCCTGCCACTGTGAATATGTCTACAGTAGCCCCCTAATCAGGTCAGGGTTTCATTCCTGCAGAGTACGAACAGATTCCTTGCTTATGGCCTGCCGAGTGGAATCATCCCACCACCGCTCTAGCCCCTTTTCTTCTGATATAATCTCCACCTCAAATCACATTTCTCTGTTCATCTCTAGCATCCATCAAGCCTCTTACTCTTCAGGATATGAATTACTGTTCATCAGTCTCGTGGGTCAGCTTCAATCAAATTAATAAGCAAGGTCCCCACCAGATTGTCTCTGGCTGAGCAGCTGCTGTGGTTCTCCGGCTTGGCTCACCCATCCTGAGGAAACTGGACAGTTACTCCTCATTTCCCTTTGCCCCTCCCTCCTTTTAATGCCTTTAGTCAGGACACTGCAGACACAACAATATTATCCTTTTCTTTTTCGCTTCATCCTTGAAATCCTTCGCATTTATTTCCCTCCCTCTGATCTGCTCCAGTTCTTGGGTTTTGCCTTGTTTACCTCTTGCCACTGACTCCAAAGCAGGTTTTGTAGTCGAGCTACCTTCCCCGTCATGATTTACGCCTACCCTATCTGTCATCCTCGTCTTCTAATTCTGGGTCTGGCAGCCTAAACTACTAACACTCTTTGCCATAATGGCCATGTTGTCTTGCTCCCTGCATTCACCGTTTACTTACAAGTAACATTTGTTCTAACCTTCCAGTGCCCCTTTCGGTAAGTGGGACAGGAATCAGGTAGCATCTCCGCTTTGCATTTGGGAAAGGTGAAGCCCAGAGAGATTTCATGATTGGCCCAACGTCCCTCGTGAGTTGGTGTTAGGGGCAAGACTGTGACTCAGGCTTCCTGGCTCTTAGCTGGGTATTCTGTCTAGTCGATGCTGCCACGATGCATTATCCAAATAACTTCTGACTGAGACCAATGATCCATGAATAACCCTCATTTCCCAGACCATGCCTGCCACTGAGGAATTGAGGGTCTGGTTACAGTTAAGAGTCTCTCACTGACTTAAGCTCCCACCCAGACTTTCTGAGCTTTCAATAACAGACCTACTGTGGATAATTGTGTATTAACTAAGCACCCTATCCATGTTCTGTACACACTTAACAGTAAGTTCTGAGAGCAGAAGAGGCCCCCGGACTCTTCTCCCTCACCACTCCTTCCATCCACTTTGTTGATTTTTCATATTTCTTCCCTTTGCAATGATTGTTTACCTTCTGCTCACAATCTTTGTTTTCTCTCTCTTCCCCTCTCTCTGTATGTCTCTTTCTACAATAGCCCTAGCCCTGTCATTAATTTGCTGTATGACCTTGATACAATCTTGTCTTCTCCTTGTCCCTCATTAATAAAATAATGTCATCTATTCTTTCTCGACAGTTCCAAATGCCAGAGCAGAGGTTTGATGAACAGCAAACCTAGAAAGATTGAGAGTGAGGAATCCAAATTTTATCGACAGACACAACAAAACCTGAATGGAGTGACTGACATACCTGGTTCCTGGGCAGAAAGAATTAATATCACCAAGATGCACATATTTTGCAAATAAATATAAAAATGGAATTCTAATCAAGAGGTCAGTGGTGGTATAACTGGATAGCTCAGTCAGTAGAGCATCAGGCTTTTAATCTGAAGGCCTAGGGTTCAAGTCCTTGTTCAGGCACTGTGCTTTAATTTTCGTCTTCATTAAACTTGTCAAATAAATCTTCCTTTTAAAAACTGCAAAGAAAAGAAACAAAAAAGTGTCAGTGGTGATTTTTTGAATTTTACAAATTGATTCTGATTTCTTCTGGCAGATTTAATGTAATATAAATAAGATATTTTTTTTAAAAAGAAGAACAATATGGGAGGATATGTGTACTAAAAATCAAAATCTATTATAAAGTCTCAGTAATTAAAACAGCATGATACCAGCACAGAAATAATCCAGTAGACCAAGGAAATAGAATAAGCATTCTAGAAACAGTTATATATGAGGTGTGATCACAAAATACAGTGAGTGCTGCTGCCGAGTACCACCCAAGGGAAAGGCAGGAATATTCAATACAGCAAGCAGCACGACGAACCTTAGTAACAGTGTGTGACAAGTCCCAACTTGTTCAGTGCAGTCAGTCGTGTGTGAGCTACAGTTGAGAGAAGGTGTGTTTGAAAGCATGCGGTAAATCATCCTCCATCATGACAACGCTTTGCGTCACACATTGCTTCTGGTATATGGGAACTTTTGTCAAAAGCATGACAGTGTGTGGGGCTGGCCCAATGGCTCAGTTGGTTAAGAGCCCGAGCTCTGAGCAACAGGGTCGCCGGTTCGATTCCCACATGGGCCAGTGACGTTGCCCCTGAGCTGAGCTGTCGCTGAGCTGCCAACAGGTGGCAGGATGGCTCAGCTGGTGTAACAACAAGATTGTCTGTTCAATGGTGGGCTATGCCCAACTGCAACTAAGACTGAACTCAACACCTTGAGCTGAGCTGCCGCCCGGATGGCTCAGTGGATAGTGTGCGCTCTTAACAACAAGGCTGCTGGGTTTGACTCCTGCATGGGATGGTGGCTACACCCACCCGCAAATCAGATTGAACACAGCACCTTGAGCTTTGAGGCCACGAGCTGCTGACGGGCAACCAGATGGCAACTGGCACCCTCCACACTAAGATTAAAGAACAACAACTTGGCTGGTCCCCCTCCCCAATTCCCCAACACTGTTTCCCTCCCCCAATTCCCCAATAAAATCTTTTAAAAAAAAGAGAGAGACAGAAGTAGATAACAACAATTCTACAGGGAGAGTGGTGTTTCCCCAATAAAATCTTTAAAAAAAAAGAGAGAGACAGAAGTAGACAACAACAATTCTACAGGGAGAGTGGTGACATCATTACCAAAACAGCAAATAGAGAGGCAGACTTAAGAGGCTAGAGGTGATGATGAGTTTGTTTTGGGACATCTGGAGTTGGAAGGGGCTTGTGGGATGCCCAGGTGGAAATACCCAACAGGCTGATAAATGGTTCTGAGGTTTGAAGAGAGAGCGATTAGGGCTAGAGATAGGCATTTGACAGCACTCTGCCAGAGGTCATAACAGAACTCATTAGAGTGAGTAAATCATCTACTAAGAGTGCAAATAGCAAGAAAAGCCCCACTTGGGAACCAAACCTTGAAAGGGCACACAGAGGAAGATGAACCAGGCCCTGCCATGAAGCTTTCACACTTAGCAACAGAGGTGTTGGTAGTGGCACTGCTGCGAGCAGGTCCGGGGGTAGAATCCAGATTTTCATGCATTAGGCGTGAAGGCTGAGCTTGTGAACGACTCTGGTGAAAAGTTTGGATGGGAATGAAAGGAAAGGAATCTCAGGCAGGTAGTTAGAAGAGGGTCAAGTGTCAAGGGAGAGTTTCTTTTTTTAAAAAAAGATGTGACTACCCAGAGGAGAGAGTAACCTTGATTCCTATTTTGTATCTTGTTTTTTGTTGTTGTTTTTTCACTTTTTATAGTGTGAGCATTTCCTCATATCAACTGTGTTTTAAAACATTATTTTTTTTAATTTTTATATAGCATTCACATAGCAGTAACATAATTACTTAACTAATAATCTATTTAACTAATATTTTGAAATAAATGGCAATTGGTGGGCATTTAGGCTATTCCCAATTTGAGGCTACTATGAGTAACACCTTTATACATAAGTTTTTGAACTTATCTCTGAAGCAGCTTAGGATGTGTGCCAATGAAAACAGAATTCCTGGGCCAAAGTCTGTGAAACGTTTTAACGCTCCTGATACATATTGCCAATTAACTGCCTTCTAGCAGTGTAGGTGAATGCCCTTCTCACACCTCCGCCACAACTGGGCATTAGCACTGAAAGAAAAGCTTCTCATTCGATGGACAATAATTCCAGTATTTTAAAATTTGTGGGTTTTTCCACTAAGAAGGTTTTTATGTTTATTGGCCTTTTGCATTTTTCCATTGTGAATTGTTTGTTCATGTCTGTTGTCTATGTTTCTGTTGAGTGAGTTCACCTTGTCCTTGTTGACTTGTTACAGTACTTGAGTATATATATATATATATATATATTTTCTAAGTCTGTCATTTGCATTTACATTTTATTTTTGGTGATTTTCTTGACGTGTACTCTTTTTCATAATGAAGTTTACTTTCTCTTTATGCTTTCTTCCTTTGCTTTCATGCTGAAAATATTTTATTTACCCCCACGTTGCATTATTATTCACCTTCATTTCCTTTCCCTTTATTATTTCTTTTTGTACTTAAAGCTTTTTTTATTTTTTAAATTGAAATGTATTTCACGCTTATTCCAAAACACACACAGATTCTGTGAGTTTATTTTTTTATGAACATTTGTCAAAATGTCATTGCAAAATGTCACACAAGGGAAAAGGGCTATAATAAACTAATCAATTGTTCTTAATTAGGACGTTTTACAGAGTTTTTCCAAAAGAGATCTTACTAGACATATTAATTCTGCAACTAGATTTTTTAACCCAACAACATCTTAAGTCTAGCCTTCCATGTTCATGCATACACACTTATCTATCTCATTTTTTAATGATCACACGTTGAACTCTGCAAACAGAATTTGTTTAAGAGTATCCTGTGAGGTCTATCTTTAATAAGAATTTTTTTATACCAAAGAGTTAATCAATTATCCCAGAGCCATTTATGGAATAAGTAATTCTTTTGCCATATCAGAAATGACACCCTTAATGCATAATAATAAACCCTTAAATACTAAAGTGTGTTTCTAGATTTTTTATGTTGTTCCATTAATCTATATCTGTCTCTTCCAGTGATACTGCATTGTTTTTGCTGTATTTTTACAATACCTTCGACTGTCTAGTAGGTTCTAGAAGGAGGAGGAGATGAGGAGGAAAATGAAATCTGCTCCCTGGGCACAACTCAGCGAACCTCTGAATATCTCAGCAATCCAGCAATATCAGCTCAGCTACTTCTAACTGCAGGATTTTGTTTGCTGTTTGTCTTTTTTGTTTGGTGTTCTGGGTATGTATTGATCCAGTGGACTTCCTGATAGAACTTCAAGGCAAAGATCTATGCTTACTCACTCGCCAAATGTTGGCTCTGTCAGGACCCAGGAGATATGCTGGCTGGCTCCCCACTGCTCTGTGCGGGGAGAGACCAGGTATAGTCAGTTTGATTGTACTGCCAAGGCGTTAAGTCTGCGTTTAGGAAAGTAGTGACTCTTCTTGCATGAGCAAGCATTAACTATAACAACCATTGAGTTTTATTTACTGTATTGGCAGGGAGTGGGGGGAGGATGGATAATCTGTGGACACTTGCTCGTGTCCAACACTCACCACATAACATGTTGAAGAAGGCACCAGTGTAGCTTTCAAGGACTTCAGATCAAAGAAGACTAAACTGGGTTTTGTAAAACCCAGAGAAATTTTTACTTCCCACAAATTCAAATCAGGACTCTCCTCTTCTCAATAGGCAAAATCTACACCATGCTTCCCAGGCTCCCCATCATTATTAGTTTATAAAGATTCATTGATATTCAATTAAGTAGTTCTAATGTTCTCAATGCAGCCCGAGACAGCACTTTATAAAAGAATACATCCGCCCTCTGGAGACAGCTGGGGAAGCCAATTAGTCGGGGTAAATTTGCATATCAATCCAGCTGTGGAATGAAGTCAGCTTTGTTCCCCAGTCACAACGTGAAGAGCAACGGGAGGCATCCAAGTGAGCCACAGCTTTCATTAAAAGGCTGTGAATAGTGGGAGAGAAAACCCATAAATGCTCCCATTCCCTGCCAAGTATGCACTATCACTTAGAAGCAATTATTAATGGGAAATGTTTAATGCCCTCCGAAAGGTTGGTACTAATTCACATAAATATTGTATCACTTCACAAAGGAGTTTTGTTTCAGGAGTTGAAAAATTGGGTAGTAATTCTATATTCAACTTCAACGTCAACATAATGAGGTTCAATTTTCTAATGATTCTACTATATAGCCAGGATTCAGTTCCATTCAACAAGCATTTAATGAGTCACTACTATGCTAAGGCCCTGTGCAAAGTGCTAGAATGTGAGGAAGCACTTTGATAAGGCACAAACAGCAACTTTCAACCATCACGGATTCATAGACTATGGGAGTTGGGAGTCCCTAAGCTCACTGAGCCAATCTGATGAGTTCTGCCACCAGAAGCCACCCAAGATAGCTTTCCAGGTCTTGGAAGCTATTTCTTATTTCTCCCCTAGTCTCTCCCTTACCATGCTACACGAAAGCTCTTCCACATTTGGCAGAGCTCTGGCAGCCCTCTGCTGCAGTACTCGCTCTCGTGACCACAGTGAAGTCTGGCCTGAATCTTTCTAAGAGCATATGTTCCAGAATTGGCCACGACACCTGAGAACTGGTGGTCAAGATTGCCTTTTAGCAGCCAGAGCACACTGCTAAGCCACACTGAATTTTCGACGAAAATCTTAAAATCAGCCATATGGTGTAAGAGACATCATGCAGGCTTGTGAATCAGTCAGATCCAGGATTGAATTGCACCTGCAACATGAACTGTAACCATGTACAAGTTAATTAACTTCTCTAGACCCCAGCTTTCCCATTTATCCACACTAATCTTTATTTAGTATCCTTTGAAAAGGATCATTAGACATTAGTAAGAGTATTTCTCAGAGCAAGGTAAGTTCAGGTGGATTGTTAGATAAATTTAACACATTTTTTTCTATTAATTTAGTAATTTAGCTCGGGTGACTTGAGTTTAGGATATAGGACTTTGTTTAATGAAACAGTGATAAACTTTGGGAATGTTGGTTGTTATAGTTTTGTACAAGGGTCCATCTTAGGCACAAGAGAAAAAGGAAAGACAATAGCCTTGTCGATTGGACTGTGTTTATGCTGGGATACGCCCTGGACCAAGCACTTCTACTCGCATTGTCTCAGTTAATCTTCTGAACAAACCTATTATCCACATTTCGTAGATGAGGAACCTGAGAGAGAGAGTTTCACTGATGTCTTGAAAGCAAGGGCAAAGAGAGTTTCAAAGAAAGGAATATTTTCTTTCCCTTAAATTTAAACACTTTCAATTTTTTTCTTCTTGCATCAACATTATTGACATACAACTTACTCATAATAAAGTGCATCACCATTTTTTAAGTGTGCAGTTCTATGAGGTGTTTTTTTTTAAGCTGGGGCTCAGCTAGAGCCCATGTGGGAATCGAACCAGCGACCCTATTGCTCAGAGCACATGCTCTTGAGCAAGCTCTTAACCAACTGAGCCACTCGGCTGGCCCCTCAATGAGGTTTTATAAAAGTGTACACTGATGTAATCACCACCATGATCAATATATAAAACATTTCCATCACTCCCAAATATCCCCTCATGTTCCATTGCAGCCGATCTGCCTATGCCCATGTCCTCAGGTGAGATTGTTCTGATTCCTTTCACCGTAAATTAGATTTACCTGCTTTAGAGTGTCACATAAATGTCAATGTTTTATGTATTCTTCATATCTGACTCTTGTCACTCAACAAATATTTTGCAGATTAATTCATAGTATATGCATATCAGCAGCACATTCCTTTTTAATGCTAAGTAGTGGTCTCTTGTAAGGGTATACCACAGTTTATTTATCCAGTCACCTGTTGATAGGCATGTGCTTTCCCACCACATTTTGGATACTATGAATAAAGTTGCTGTTTCCCTCTATCACAGTCTTGTCCTAAATGGAGTAAGAGAGGGCTCCAGCCAGAAAGGGCTTGGTGCACAGTCCAGATGGTGAGAGATTAAGGTTTTCAAAGGCCATGATGGTGTTTGTCTCCACCAATCCCATCCCAAGATATCTCCAGCTATTATAATAGCTACATTCATTGTCTCAGATTCAAGATTAAATGGACACCCTAACCAGAACAGAAGTTATGAGAGGTCTAGAAGCTCATGATGAATGGAGTTTGAGTAACAAATCCCAAGAATGCTGCTTATCTTGGGTTTCAGTCAAGAACAAACAGAAATAAAAGTCCAATATGTGAAAATATCCGTAATCCCATTTTCAATTTATTTCACTTTTTTCTTAATTATATGTTTCTTGCTAACTAATCAGACTTTTTCTAGTTCATCCCAATAGATGCCCACCCTATGTTCATCAAATATTTAGGCAAATTTAAAGCTTTTTTGACATCCTCTGTAATTTCATGACTAGTGAGAGTGACAAGTTTCGTAAAACAAAGTTGAAAAAAATCAATGACAAACAGGAAAATATAAGCCACAGGTGAGTTTGAGGACATCCCTGAGAGAACTTCCAGGTTAGAAATATTACCTCTCATTCCAAAGGCATCAATCAAAGTTTGGAACCCATCAGGAGTTCCATGTAAGGGCTGATGACCAGTGGTCCAGGGCAAAGGTACTCAAAGAAAGGCTGGGGGCGTGTGGTGATTTTGTCCCCCAAGGGACATCTGGCAATGTCTAGAGACATGTTTGATAGTTACAACTTGGGAAGTGTGCTAGTGGCATCTAGTGGGTAGAGGCTAGGGATGCTACTAAACATCCTACAATTCACAGGGTGGCCCTGCACCACACACACACAAATAGCACAGCCTGAAATGTCAATAATGCCGAGGTTGAGAAACCCTGTTTCAGAGGGACGATTGTTCACTCAGCAAATCTTTAGTAACTTACTGTGAATCTCAGCCTGCTGCTTACTAGCAAGGTACCTTGGACAGATCCCCAAGCCAATATTCAGCATCTGTAGAATGGGGGAGATGGTAACAGTAGTTATGTTACAGGGTAAGTGCTCATTCATTAATCAGTCACCATTCTCTCATCCTTCAGCTGTGCTGCTTACTAGGTCCATGACTTTGGGCAAGTTATTAAATCTTTGTGAGCCTTCATTTCTTTCTTTGTAAAACAAAGCTGTATAAAGTGCGGTGGGGTCTCATAGGAGATGGTATTTGAGCTGACCTTGAGATAGGCAGGTTTTTGCCATGATGAGGTGAAGCAAGAAAGTGCCAAGGTGAGAGAAACTATCTTGTGTGGACTGGGGGCTTGGAGGAAGATGAAGTTATTCTCCTGGCACTTGTGATCTTTCTCCCACTCCCGTCTGGATTCCTCCACTTTACAATGGTCCGATGGCCGAGGGGTGTGCCAAGGAGCAGATCGATATGACAGTGTTCTGATAGTTGAGTCGTCCCACTTGAACAAGAATTTAGTTAGGGGAAAGCTGTGAAAAGTCACTTGTACATACAAAACCCTGCCTAAAAATATGGGACTGCTTCTAGAAAAGACAGCAGATCCTATGGCACTGCACGGCACCAAAATGACAGCCAATTCCAATCACCAAATATTATGAAGTCCCTATTATGTACTAGCCACCAGGCTAATCAAAAAGGAAAGCAAAAGGAAGAGAAGGAGAAGGAATTCATACTCACTGAGTGTCAGCTCTGTCCCAGGCATTAGGATAAGGGTTATGTTATCCAATTTGGTCCTCACAATACTTTATGAAGTGGGAATTACTATATGTATGACGATACCCAATTTTAAGGTGAAAAAAAAATAATGTTAGTGAACTAAGTCCCTTAAATTCACACAGTGCAAAATCAGAACATACAACTAATTCTGTCTCTGGATTAAGACATGCTCTACCCAGTCCTTGCCTCTGCTCTCAAACCATTATGATTTATAGATATGACACTGAGCAAGCCCCTCCCTCTCTCTGGGCCTCAGTGTTCACACGTGGAAAGTGATGTTTTGGGACTAATCATCTCAACGTTTCATTCTATCACTGACTTTCTCTGATTTTACTTAAATTGAGTTAAATGAAAAATCTCTGGCATTTGTAGCCTTTCAGCAAGTCGTCCAGTAGTCATTCTGATGGAATTCCCTCCTTTAGACTTGGTAAATTTGTTAATTTGAGAGTGAAAAGTGCTTTATCCCAAGTGAAATGGAAACCCAGGAAATTTGTCAATATGCTAATGGCGATGGAAATAAGCTTGTGAGCCTGTGAGCCTTCAAGCAGACATGCTTGTGTGGTGAGTGGAGATGGATCTTAATGACAAGAGGAGACAAATAAATTATTTCTTCTAACCCTTTACCAAAATATATTAGCTTATACGTTTTTTTTAATTTTATTAAATTTATTTGGGTGGCATTAGTTAATAAAATTATATAGGTTTCAAGTGTACAATTCTATAATTCTATAATATATCATCTCTATATCGCATTGCGTGCTCACCACCCAAAAGTCAAGTCTCCGTGGATGGATCTTGAAATTATCTTGCTAAGCGAAATAAGTCAGATGGAAAAAGTCAAGAACCATATGATTACTCTCATATGTAGGATATAAAACTGAAAGCAACAAAGAAACAAGACAAACTAAAACTCATAGGCACAGAAAACAATATAGTGGTTAGCTTATAATTCTGTGTCTACAGTTTAAATAATAGGAATGACTAGCCTCTTCTACATCTGATTTCACCTTCATGGAGGCAAAGCCTTGGACAAATGACTTTTAAACCTGGTAAATTCATTCATTCAACAGAGATAAGCAAACACAGACTATATGGCAGACACTGTTCTAGGTGTTCCAGGAATAAAAGATGCTTTCCCACTATCAAGGACCTCATGGTGTGCTAACCTACTCTGACATGGGAACGGAGCGAGTCAACACTTTCCTACCAGGGATCCCAGCCAACCCATCCTGGCATCCAGTGTTATAGAGTTTTCAAAGCACTTTCACGTCCACCATCTCACTTTGATGCTCTCGATAACCCTGTGAGGTAGGCAGGAAAGATTTCATGAGCCTCATTTTATAGATGAGAAAACTGAAGCTTATTAGAAATCAAGTGTCTCCAATGCTAGTTAGGGGTGGCAAAGACAGGACTACATTTTTGGGTTCTCTCTCTTTTTAAAAAAAAGATTTTTATTAAAATATACCTAACATACAGTCGCTGGTTTGATTCCCACGTGGGCCCAAGCTGAGCTGCCACTGAGCTCAGGTAGCAGGATGGCTCAGCTAAAAATAAAATAAATAAATAAATAAAATAAAATAAAATATAGCTAACATACAATATTGTGTTAGTTTCAGGTGTACGTCATAGTTATTCAACAGTACCCACCTAGCACTATACAGAGTTATTACCACATTATTGATTACATTCCCTATGCTAAAGAAGTAATCATATGTCCAGCAACTGTCTGACGCTGCACCACGCTATCACAATATTATTGATCTTCCCCCACTTCTAAATTTTTCAATCAGAGTTGACATTCAATATTACTTTATGTTAGTTTCAAGTATATAGCAAAGCAGTTAGACATTTATATAATTTAGGAAGTCAAAATTATGAATAATAAAATGGCAATAACTACATATGACCTATCAACAATTACTTTCATTGTAAATGGATTAAATGGTCCAATCAAAAGATAGTGGACTTTAAAACAAAGACTATAGCAAGTCACAAAGAAGGACCCAGTAATCCCACTTCTGGGTATTTATCTCAAGAAACCCAAAAGCTACTTGGGTTCTCTTGACTCAAGAGTCAAGTGTTCATTTCCCTCTTCCATTGTTGCCTTCATCTGTGTAAGCCAGGGCTGCTATCAAATGTTTGGTGGCGGAATAAAGGTTTTCCCTGAAAATATATTTTCTGGCAAACATTCCACTTGGATTTTCCCTTGAAGAGCAATTCAGTTGGACAGTTCAGTCTCTAAACTTTACAAAGGAGTGTATTCCCTTTCATGTTAGTGTAATCTCATAGCAAACCTAATGAAGGTGCCAGCACAGAGGAGAATGTAGGGAGAAGTTCTTGCATTAACTTTGTGTTGGAGACTCCAGGTAGCAAAAGCAGGTAAACTTGTTTAGTCTCCATGCAATAAAGTGGGTTGTGGAAGACAGAATTTGGAATAGGCGTGGCCCCCAAGAAGATTGTGTGGGTTGATCCATAGCAGGTTTTTGAAAGCTCAATTACAACATTTATATTAGTGAAAAATTGAAAGTCATCCAAGAATCCACCAATAGGGAAGTGGCTATGTGTGTTACGGTGCCTATCAGGGAAAGACCTCTAAGGTGGTGGAGTGGGGTGGGTGGAATAGATTCGCCGACCTACAGCACAAGGCTCTGGTTAGGTAGCTGACGGTAAGTGTGGCCTGTGGATGGTGTGAAGCCAAATAGTGGTTAGTGTGCCCAATACAACTCATTATTAGTGGGCCCATATCTGCCCATCCTCTACTCGCCCGCTACACACACACACACAATCACGGGCACACACACACATCCCAAAGCTAAGTCCTTTCTTAGTTCCGTTTCTCTCAGTGATGTCCCAGTTCCCTCAGGCTCTTAAGTTAGAAACTTAGTTATTACATCTTTCCCTCTCTCTCCCCATCCAATCATGCATGTGCTTCCTTCAAAATATAGTTCTGATTTGTTTCTCCCTTTCTATTCCCTAGCTCTTTAGCCTAGAAACTAATCATTGTAATCTCCTCTGAACTACTCATCCTGCCTCCAGTTCTCTGTTCTTTCCAATTCAGCCTGTATATCCATTTTAAAAGAACCTTCTTAAAAGACTAGATTCCTAATGTCACTTTTCCGCTCAAACATGTCCAGTACTTGCCATTATCCTCAGGATTGATTCCTGACTTCTTAGCCTGGTGTTCAAGGCCTTCCTTACTACTCTTTATTTGTCTAACCTTAGCCCCCACTGTGCACCTATGTTGTGAAAACAGGGAAGCATGGTTTATGAGAGGCCCTCATTAGAGATTGTGTCTGGTTTGTACCAACACCAACTAAAGTACCCATTGCTCAGCTGGTTAAGAGCTCACTCAAGAGTGTGAGCTCTGGGCCGGCCGAGTGGCGCGATGGTTAAGAACTGGCTTGGGACGCCAGAGGGCCCCGGTTCGGATCCCACATATGAGGGCCAGTGACACTGCC
>NW_017731859.1:973670-1008785 GCF_001890085.2 Hipposideros armiger | reverse complement strand
ACAGCTAAGATGCTGAACAACAGCTCAACCTGGAGCTGGGCTGCCATGAGTTGCGGGCGACGGCGTAGGCTGAAAAAAAAAAAAAGAGTGTGAGTTCTGAGCAACAGCGGTTTGAGTCCCAGCCCAAGCTGAGCTGCCACTGAGCTGCCAACAGGTGGCAGGATGGCTCAGCTAAAAAAAAAATAATAATAAAGTACCCATTGTTCTCACTCATGGTCTTGTTCCACTTGCTTTCGGAAGAAAGCAGGAAATCTGAACAACAACTAACACTCATGGTATGCTCCATAGTTTATGATGTCAGGGGCATAGGTCATCATATTTGGAATTGCAACCAGAGATGAGCTACCTGAGGCCCAAAGAGAGGAAGTGACTTGTCCAAGGTTACACAACTAAGAAATGGTGAAGCTAGATCCATGTCTTCCATAAGCTCTTGCTAACATCCTTTACTACCTTGCCTCACTGTCCGTACTCTGCCTCATCCCATCCACAAAGCACCCACACGTGGATTCATTCCATGGCTGCCTTTCGCCATGGAGTGCTCCTAGAAAGTCACCTGCCATACAGATCCTCCCACTAATGATTCGGCCCATTCGCTTCCAGGTACCTCTTCAGAACCTCCATCTGTCAAGACATGGTCCCTTGCCTGCCTCTGTCTTCTCAGCATACAAACAAGTTCACGAGCCGACTTGCCCCACTTCAAGAAACATTTCTCTGATCCCTGTATCTTGATCTTGTTCTAGCTACTGTCATACCTCCTTTCCTCCCTCAACAACATTTCTTGAAAAAAAATTGCTCCTGGTTACCGTCCCCTTTCCCTTATCTCCCATTCATGTTACAGTCCATTGCAATGCTGGATAGATGTCAGTTCTCATCTCCTTGACTCTGGCAGCGGTGTTTAGTCAACAATTAATTCCTTAATTCTTGAAACTCTCTTTTGTTTTCGTTTTCAAGGTGCCACTCTTTCTTTATTTTCCTTCTGCTTGTCTGGTAGCTTGTTCCTCATCTCCTGCTCAGACTTGTCCCCTGCACGCTCCAAGAAAATATCCAGCTATTCAACTGTGGGGAAGCCTTAAGCAGTAGAGAGTTGCCCGTAACTAGGAGTATTCAAAGGCTAGATAAGTATCTGCAAGAGACATTATAGAATAAATCACTACACTGAGTATTAAGTGTAATTGGATGATGTTCTGAAGTTCTTTTCAACTCTAAAATTTTACGAGTCTATCTACCAAGTGCCAAATAAAAAGTCTGGTCAAAGAAATGCTATAGGAATTCAGAGGCGGGAGAAAGCCTCTTTAGTTTTAATCTATTGAGTCTGAAGAAAGCTTAGTGAATCCTAAAAGACATAATAATTAAATGAAGTAGATCAATTTCGGTCTATCCCAACATAAAATCTTTCTAAAACTATTGGTTAGGACTTTTACAATAGCTCTATTTGATGAGCCAAAGAATGAATTGGATTTTATAGAATTACATAGGTGATAAAATACCTGTCTAGGCCTTTGTCAGTAGCTCTGGACAGGCTGTAGTTTGGGAGGTGTGGACTGAATGAGCTCCAGAATGAAGCCTCTCATTCTTCTGTTCTCTCATCTTTATTCCCCACTGAAACGGCGCAACTCGGGATTGTACGACCTACCATGCATTTTCCCACCTCAGGTTTTGCCTCTTCCTTCACAAATTAATAAAATCTTGCCTGTTCATTAAAAAAACTATCTAAATATGAATTCCCCCATTTTATTATGTTTGAATAACACTATTGCCCCAAAACATCACCAAATAATGGGCCAATGGCTATAATGCTACTCATATTTCCAATCCAAGAACTTACTTTTCTTTGGTCTTGAGATATCACTATCTCCATCTGGGTCTGTCTGGGGGGGAAGAGGACAAAAATGGAGAGAATCCTCCCACCTGCTTTTTGCTATTATTTAGGGGTTGAGGTAGAGTTTATATTCAAAATTTGGGTCACATTTCTTCTTTTCTTTTCTTTCCTTTTCTTTGTTATTTTTTTCCTTCTGTATTTTTCTGGATAATAGGATTACAATTTTAAACTTCCAACCAGCCTCTAGAGTTTCCCCTTTAAATTTCTCATTGTTTTTATATCACCCAACTCTGAAATCTGGTACCTTGTGCTGGGAGGGCTGTCATTTTCAGCCATTATTTTCAGCAGTCATAGCTGTGGGGCTTGGAGACTGTTGTTAGGACGGAAAGCAACAAAATCACAATCTTACCGCTGAAAGTTTTCTGGTAAATTATTACCTGTATTCTGGGTCTTCGTAGAAGGTTTTTAGTGCCTTTCAGTAATTGCCTTTAATCATATTATCCCATTTCTATCATTGTTACCGGTGGGAGGGTTTACATTACCATGTCGCTCCTTTGACATTACCAACTTTAAGGTTTTTTTAGGGCTCAGGAAACAGAGACCTACATGGGTCTCAATTAAAAGCACAGAAGGGTCATGCCCAAGGGAGAGGAATGAACCAGAGTTCAGCTAAGTTTATTAAAAGTTCAACCCAGTCCCAAGCACTGAGGTGATCAGCATTTCACCCTCTCTGTCTTTAGGAGAAAATAAGGAATATTACACGGTTCTCTCATTTACTAGAAATGAGAAGAGGTAGCAACTGCAGAGGATGCAAGGAGACACAGATAGACATTCACTAATAACAGGAGACTTTAATACACTGTTTTTAGGACAATACAAATAGAGTGGAAAAAAACATGTATGGAGATAGAATGTGCCTATTTATTAAGAAACAATAAGCAGTAAGCTAGATACTTTGAATTTATGTTGGCAGTTTCCATGATAATAGGAAATTCACACATGCTTCTCAACTGTCCATGGCACATTCACAAACATTGATCGTGTATTAGGTCAAAAAGAAAATATCAGTAAGTTCCATAAAATATAAACATTATAAGCAACATTCTCTGACTAAAATGTAATCACAGCTAGAATGTACCAACAAAAATAGAAAGGCCCTTCCTTCAGGAATCTCCTATTAAACCACTTCTGTGTGAAATGGGAACCACAAACTAAAATAACAGATTAAAAAAATTATAATGACAATAAAAGCACTACATATCAGAATATATGGGATACATGCACTTAAAGAAGTGCTCAGGGAAAAATGTTTTTGAATTACACACTTTTATCCAGAAAACCGAAACAAAAAAAATGAATTAAATTCCAAAGCCACAAAACCAGAAAAAGAATAAAAAAGTAAACCAGAAGAAAGTACAAAGAAGGAAATAATAACAATAAGAGCAGAAATTAATGAAGAGAATAGAAAAACACTAGATCTAAAAAATAAAAGTACAATTGTGTGAAGATTAACAATATAGACAAAGCACTAGCTAACTTTATCAAGAAAAGAAATGGGGAAAAGAAGCACAGATATACATAATGAGAAATGACAAGGGGGAAATAACCATTGAAACAAAAGAAAATTTAAAAATCATATGAGACTATACAAACAAATTTGAAGACTTGAAAACCTAGAGGAAATGGATAATTTCCTAAGGAAATTCAAGTTACCAAAATTGACCCCATCAGAGTTAGGAAGCTTAAACAGACTAATTTCTATAAAAGGAATAGAGGAAGTTATTAAGGGACTACTCCACAAAAGAGCACCAGACCCAGATGATTTCACAGGGAAAAATACAAAATTACATCTATGTCTCACACCATAGACAAAAGAAATAGACTTCAAATGGATTAAAGAGCTAAAAATAAAAATGAAACCATGCACATACTAGAAGAAAACATGAAGAAATTCCTTTTTAACCTTGGTACAGGGAAAGGCTTTCTAACAATGACTCAAAATCCAGAGTCAACAGAAGAAGTCAATTAAATTTGATTACCTCTTTAAAATTTGCATGGCAAATGCACCATAAACAAAATCAAAAGACAACTGACAAATGGGTAGAAAATCTTTGCAACATATGCCACAGGTGAAGGACTATTAAACCTAATATATGAAGAACTCTTAAAAATTGAGGGACATACAGACAGGACCAGGGAAGAGCAGGGGGTTCAATATAGGTGACGTGCAGAGTGGGCCAAAGGAGGGTACAATGAAATTAGCCTTAAGAGGCACACTGGAGGAGAGATATATTTGGATCTGCAATGTAGAAAGGGTACTGTGTTGGCTTGGTGAAAGTGGATTAAAAAGGCAGGGAAAGGGGTTCAGAAGCTCTTACAAGTAACCCATCTAAGACATGATGGTGGTTCAAACTAAGGAAATGACTGTGAGGATTAAGACAAAAAGATGAATTAAAGAGTTATTGAAGAGACAGAATTTCCTGGATTTATTAATCAAATCAATGTGGGTGAGGTGGGAGTCTTGGATGAAATCTAGGATTTCAATATGGGCAATGAGGTAGCTGGTAACATCAGAGAGAATGTGAATGCAAACAATAAAAAATTCTGTCTCTGGATTAATTATAATGACCCATGAAAACTGTTGAGTGCTGCCCTTGGCATATAGAAATTATGAAATAAGGTTAGCTATGGCTGTTGTTATTTTAGGCTGATCTGGTTTGATTAAATCTAACAGAACTCACTATGAAGTACTATGCAAAATTGATATTTGACACTGTCTAAGCAGATCTGGGTTCAAATAGCCCCACTTTCCAGCTTTCTGACTCCAGACAAGTTTCTTAACCGTTCTTAGCCTCAATCTCTTCTTCTCCAAAATAGAAGTAATAATATAAATCTAGCAGCGTTTTTATGAGAATTAGAGATAAGAGAAGTGAAGTGCCTTGAGTGGTGCCTATGCCATAGCAGGAGCTTAGTAAATGATAGCTTAAACAAAAGGCAACATTGTTGATTTGGGGCCTCTAAATCAGGACGGAGGATTCTCCCTTGTTTACCCTTGTATTTCTCATTGAAGAGGGTCTTACACTTAATAGATACTCAATAAATATGTATCAAATTATGATACCTGTTTTCTGCTTGACCTTTCATTTTTCCCCCTTGCTAATCTGCCCAAGGCTGTTACCCCTCGTTTTAAAAGTATTGTTTTTATGATTATAGTCCTTTCTTGCTTAAAATTTCTTTTGCTTAATCTCTCTCTCTCTCCCTCTCTCCCTCTCTCTCTCTCTCTCTCTCTCTCTCTCTCTCTCTCTCTCTCTCTTTCTCTCTCCCTCTATACTGACAAATATGACCCATTCTTATAATTTCTGACACATTCTTATAAAACTTCTTGACAATTCCCTCCACCCCACCCCCAACTCCACACAGGAGCTTCATTCAGTAGTGGAATCAGTCCCTGTCTGGCTTGACTGTGATGAAAATTACTCAGGCTGCTAAACCTTCCCTGAAATTGTTGCTGGTCTCCAGAACTTCCGCCAGAATTAAGAACAGTTGATTAATAACACAGCCAAAGAGCATGAATTTAATTAAAGTGAACGATAACCACTGAAAAAGGCATTCAACTTGATCTGAAATATTTGCACAAGAAAAAAAAAATCAAATCTCAGGCATGACTTGTGATTAACAACTCTATAAAAACAAAAAGCAATTTGGATGGGTACTTAACTTCATAAGTTACAAAATGTCTAATCACTATGTTGTACACCTGAAACTAATATAATATTGTATTTGAAAAATAATTAGAATTGAAAAATAAAAGGCAAATGATTTATAAGATCTGAAGAGAAACCAGAAGGAGTACAAAGTTTCAGTTATGCAAGATGAATAAATTCTGGAGACTTAGTATACAACCATGTGACTGCAGTTAACAATAGTGTATTGTATACTTGAAATTTTCTAAGGGGTAGACCTTAAGTGTTTCATCACCAAAAAAATTTTAAAAAGTTAACTATGGAAGGTGATGGATATGTTAATTAGTTTGAGTGTGGTGATTATTTCACATTGTACACGTATATCAAACATCAAGTTGTATACTTTAAATGTATACAGTTTAACATGGTCAATTATATCTCAATAAAACAAAGGGGATAAAAGAAAAAATATTTTAAAAATTTTTGAGCAGCAAAGAACCAAAAACCCCAAAGAAAAGTGAAGAAAATACATAAACAATTTACCCAAAAAAGGATATAAAAATGCCCCTTAAACATATGAAAAATGTTCAAACTCACTACATAAGTAGAGAACTGCTGATTAAAACTACACCAGGATACCATTTCTTACTTATTAGACAGGGAAAAATTATAAAAATGTGACAACAGAAGTTGTTGATGAGTCTGTGAAGAAGCAGGCATCGTCAATTCATTGCTGCTGAGAATGCAAACCAGTACAACTCTTCCAGAGGGAAGTTGGCAATACCTAACTTAACCTTTCAACCCCAAAATCCCAATTCTAGCAATCTGTCATTGAAGATGAACTTCCAACAATACAAAAATACGTATGCACAAGGATGTTCATTGCACCATAGTTTGTAATTGTGAAATATTTGAAACAACCTAAATGTCCATAAATAAGAGAGTGCTTGAATAAATTACACAACATTGGCACAATGGACTCCAATACCGCTGTAAAAAGAATGCAGAAGATCTCTGTAAACTGATAAGCAGTGATTTTTATGACATACTACCCAAGTGGAAAAAAATCAAAGTTCAGGAGGGCACGCTCAAAATGACAGAGTAAGGGCTTCCAGAATATGCTTCTCCATAAAAGCAAGAACTCTGCAAAAACTGTCAAAATTAACATTTTCAGAACTCTGAAAATTAACCTAAGTCTGGCAACAATTCAAGGAGGGTTTATTCAAGAAAAACGACTGACGGGCCGGCCGAGTGGCGCGATGGTTAAGAACTCGCTTGGGATGCCAGAGGGCCCCGGTTCGGATCCCACAGATGAGGGCCAGTGACACTGCCCTCTACAGCTAAGATGCTGAACAACAGCTCAACCTGGAGCTGGGCTGCTGTGAGTCGCCGGCGACGGCGTAGGCTGCAGCCCCTGTGGCAGTGGGTTGCCATGGGCTACCGTGTGTAGCCAGCAGCCAGCGTGAGCGGCCAGCAGCCGCAGTGAGCGGCCGTCCAGAAGCCGGCGACTGATCTGCCTCACCCGGGAAGAGCGCAATGATGGTGCCAACTTGGGCCAGTGAAGCAACGTCCTCCACAACTAGACTGAAGAACAAAATGACAGCAACTTGTCTGTCCCCCTTCCCCCAATTCCCCAGCACTGTTCCCATCCCCCCAATTCACCAATAAAAAAATCTTTAAAAAAAAAAGAAAAACGACTGACCTTTAGTATGAAAAGTTGAGTGTGGTGGTATTTTAACTTGCCCTAATTTCATTCCCCTCTCTTAGCTCCATGGTAGTTTTGAGAAACTATAGCCTCACAACTGTAGTAGTTGTGAAAACCAGAAGCCTAGCTGCCACAAGAGAGGGCATAACAAGTCTGGAGTTACCCAAAACTCTCTGTGTGGGTTTAGTAGGTTGTGTCTTTTAAAGACTTGGACCATTTTATCTAGTTATCAAATTCATAGGCATAGAGGTGTTCATAATATTCCTTTATTATTCTGTTTATGCCCATGGTATCACTAGTGATGACTGGTCTTTCATTTCTGATATTAGCAATTTTGTCCTCTGTCTTGACTTCTTTTAAATTGAGGTACAATTGGCATATAACATTATATTAGTTTCAGGTGTACAATATAATGATTTGATATTTGTATATATTGCGAATTGATCACCACAATAAGTCTAGTTAACATTTGTCAGCATACACAGTTACAAAAATCTTTTTTCTTGTGATGAGGACTTTCAAGGCTTACTGTCTTAACAACTTTCAAATATGCAATACAGTATTATTAACTATAGTCATCATGTTGTACATTACATCTCCAGGACTTATTTCTCTTTACTTCTTAGTGAGCCTGAATAGAAGTTCATCAATTTTTTTTATTTTTTTTTTATTTTTTTTTTAGCTGAGCCATCCTGCTACCTATTGGCAGCTTAGCGGCTACTCAGCTCGGGCTGGCCTCGAACCGCTGTTGCTCAGAGCTCAAACTCTTGTTTGAGCAAGCTCTTAACCAACTGAGCCATTTGGCAGGCCCGAAGTTCATCAATTTTTAAAAATCTTTTCCGAGAACCAGCTTTTAGTTTCATTGTTTTTTTAGCTATAATTTCCTGTTTTCAGTGTCCTTAATTTCTGCTATAATCTTTATTTTTTCTTTTCTTCTATATGTTTTAGGCTCATGTTGCTCTTCTACCTCTAGTTTCCCACATCCACAAACATATATTTGTATACCAGTGTTCATAGCAGTATTGTTACAATAGTCAAAATGTGGAAACAATTCAAACTTTCACTGACAGATGAATGGATAAACAGCATGTGGTGTATACATACAAAAGAATATTATTCAACCTTAAAAATGAATGAAATTCTGGGCCGGCGAAGTGGCACGTTGGTTAAGAGCTGGCTTGGGACGCCAGCTCTGAGCAGCAGGGCCCCGGTTCGGATCCCACATGAAGGCCAGTGACGCTGCACCCTGTACAGCTAAGATGGTGAACAACAGCTCAACCTGGAGCTGGTCTGCCGTGAGTCGCCGGCAATGGCGTAGGTTGCAGTGGAGCTGCAGTCATAAGCTACCGTGAGTGGCTGGCAGCGTGAGCTGCCAGGAGCCACCGTGAGCGGCTGTCCAATGACCGGCGACCAATCTGCTTTACCCAGGGAAGAGTGCAATGATCACAATACCAACATGGGCCAGTGAAGCAACATCCTCCACAACTAGATTGAAGAACAAAAAGGACAGCAACTTGTCTGTTCCCCTTCCCCGATTCCCCAACACTGTTCCCCTCCCCCAATTCCCCCAATAAAATCTTTAAAGAAAAATGAATGAAATTCTGATACACGCTACAACACAGATGCACCTTAAAAACTGTACTAAGTGAAAGAAACCAAACACAAAAGGCCACATATTATATGATACCATTTATATAAAATGTCCACAATGGATAAATCCGTAAATACAAAAAGTAGATTAGCGGTTGTCATAGTAGAGGCAGTAATGGAGAATGAATATAATGGGTACAGAGTTACTTTTGGTGTGATGAAAATATTGAAGAATTAGATTATGGTGATAGTGGTACACCTTTATGAATATACTTAAAAAACACTGCAATGAAATACTTTAAATGATGGAATTTATGGTATCTGAATTATATTTCAAATATATATATATATATCAATAATATATGTATATTCACTATAGAAAGTGCTAAAACATATGTGTCTGTTCCGATGCTCATTTTGGTTTTGTTAACAAAATTACATACCATTTTATTGCATGCTTTTCCAACTTAATATGGATTAAAGATATTCCACATCATTAAATATTTCTATGAAAAATTTTAAAAAGAACCACTGATACATCCAACCACACAAATGCTTCTTAAAAGCACAATGTTTGCCAAAATTAGCCAGAATCAAAAGCATACATATTAAGGGTTTTTTTTGTTTTTTTTAAATTATTTTTTATTATGAAATACATTTGAGGAATGTAATTGATAATGTTGTGAATATTTTGTAGGGTGTCAGGTGGTCACATGTCTAAGTTATTCTTTTTAATGAAATTCAAAAATGAGCAAAACTGATGTGATAATAGAGGTTAAACTAGTGGTTAACTCTGGAGGAGATATTGACTGAGTTTGGGCATGAAAGAGACTTTGGAATGCTAGAAATGTTCTGTATCTTCATCTGGTAGATGGTGATATAAAAATGCGTATATAAGTGGTTATAAAAAATGTGCATATATGAAAAGTCCATTTAGCTGTACACTTAATATGTGTGCCTAACATTGTATATAAACTATAGTCAATTAAAATTTTAAAAATAATGTGGATTGGTCCAAAGCTAGACAAATAGACTAATGGAACAGACTAGACAGTCTAGAAACTGATACATAAGTAAGTAGATAGATAGGTAGATAGATAGATACTTTTTATATGATTAACCAATTTACAACAAAGTCTCCACTGCAATTCATTGAGGCAAAAGATGGTCTTTTCAATAAATTGTGATTAAATGAAAATATGAGCCTTGACTATATAAAAAAATGAACGTTGGCTCTTATCTCACACCAAACACAAAAAATTAACTCAATATAGGGAATAGAGTCAATGGAATTGTAATAGATATATACGATGTCAGAGGGGCAATAGATTGGGAGAGGGGGAGTTATCATTCTGTGAGAGGTGAAATGTATAACTATTACATTGTTTTGTACACCTGAAACTAATACTAAAAAAAAAATTAGCTTGGGCCGGCCGAGTGGCACTATGGTTAAGAACTGGCTTGGGATGCCAGAGGGCCCCGGTTCGGATCCCACATATGAGGGCCAGTGACACTGCCCTCCACAGCTAAGATGGTGAACAACAGCTCAACCTGGAGCTGGGCTGCCGTGAGTCGCTGTGACGGTGTAGACTCCAGCCTCTGCTGCAGTGGGTTGCCATGAGCTACTGTGTGTAGCCAGCAGCCAGCGTGAGCGGCCGTCCAGAAGCCGGCGACTGATCTGCCTCGCACAGGAAGAGCGCAATGATGGTGCCAACTTGGGCCAGTGAAGCAACGTCCTCCACAACTAGACTGAAGAACAAAACGACAGCAACTTGTCTGTTCCCCTTCCCCGAATTCCCCAGCACTGTTCCCATCCCCCCAATTCCCCAATAAAAATCTTTAAAAAAAAATTAGCTCAAGATACAGCATAGACTTAAGTGTTAAAAGCAAAACATTAAAGTTTCTAAAAGAAAAACTAGGAAGGAGGATATATTCATTAGAGTAATCAGGAATTTCTTAAACACAAAACATAGTCATAAAAAAAACTGATAAGTTGTACTTTATAGTATTAAGGACTTTAGCTCATCACAAGGTACAATTAAGAGAGAGAAAAGGCAAATCACAGTCTGAGAGAAGATATTCTTGAAATATATATACATATCAGATTATATAAAGAACTTTGACTGCCAATAATAGGACAGAAACCTCAAATTTAGAACAAAGGATTTCTTCAGCCCTTTCATTAAAGAAGAGTTCTAAGACCAGCCGAGTGGCGCGTTGGTTGAAAGCTGGCTTGGGACCCAGAGGGCCCCGGTTCGAATCCCACATATGAGGGCCAGTGACACTGCCTTCTACAGCTGGGATGCTGAACAACAGCTCGACCTGGAGCTGGGCTGCCGTGAGTCACCGGCGATGGCGTGGGCTGCAGCTCCTGCTGCAGTGGGTTGCCATGGGCTGCCCGTGTAGCCGGCAACCAGCGTGAGCGGCCAGCAGCCGCAATGAGCAGCCATCCAGAAGCTGGCAACTGATCTGCCTCACCCGGGAAGAGCGCAATGATGGTGCCAACTTGGGCCAGTAAAGCAACATCCTCCACAACTAGGCTGAAGAAAAAATAGGACAGCAACTTGTCTGTTCCCCTTCCTCCAACCCCCCAGTGCTGTTCCCATCCACCAATTCCCCAATAAAAAATCTTAAAAAAAAAAAAAGAATTCCAAATGGTCAATGATCATGTGCAAAGATGGCTAACATCATTATTTATTATTAAAGAAATACAAATTGAAAACAATGAAATAACACTAGACACTCGCTAGAATAGCTAAAATTAAAAGGGCTGAAAATACCAAATGTTAGCAAGAATGCAGAGCACCTCAAACTCTCACACGTCACTGGTGAGAATATAAATTGGTTCAACCACTATGGAAAAATGTTTGGCAGTGCCTACTAAAACTAAATACACATATACTCATGACTCAGCAATTCCTATCCTAGGTGCATGTCCAAGAGCAGTGAGTTCACATGTGTGCCAAAAGGCATGTACAAGAATGTTTATAATAGCTTTCTTCATAATAGCTCCAAACTAGAAAACAGCCCAAATTTCCATCTAAAAGATTGTTATTTTAATACAATGGAATTCTACACAGCAATAAAAAGAAAATTCACTACTTCTACCCAAAGCAATATGGATAAACTCACAAACAAAATGATGAGCAAAAGAAGCCAGATACAAAACAGTACATTCTATATGCTCCCATTTAAATCAACTTTAAGAACCAGCAAAATTATTCTGGCATAATGGAACCTTCAAATTGCTAGAAACATTTTATATCTTGTTTTGTGTGGTGGTGACATAGGGTATACATATGTAAAATTTCACTGAGCACTACATTGAAGATTTGTGTACTTCATTTTATGTAAAATTATATCTCAATAGAAAATTAAGCTAAAAGACATATACAAAAATGTTTATAGAAGCATTTTCATAGAATTCCCAAATTGGAAACAACCCAAATGTCCATCAACAGTAGAATCAATCAATAAATTGTGGTATCTTCATACTGTAGAATACTACATAAAAACGAAAAAAAAAATCTGCTGATATACACAAACATAAATAAATCTCAAAGACATAATGTTAAGCAAAAGAAGCCAGACTAACATGGTTTAGCAACTCCTAGATATACATAAAAAAAATTGAAAGCAGGGACTTCAACAAAAACGTTTAATTCAATGTTCTTAATAGCACTATTCACAACAGCCAAAAAGTGGAAACAGCTTAAATGTCATCAATGGACAAACATACTAAAAGGATGCAGTACATACATACAATGGAATATTATTTGGCCATTAAAAGAATGAAGTACTAGGAGATCCAAGGTGATGGAGTATATAAACAGTGTGCCTGCTTCCTTCCATAAACACATTAAAATTACAAGTAAGTTATAGAGAACCATCTGAAGTCTGGCTGAACAGAAGTTTTATACAATAACTAAGGATATAAAGAAGAAGCCACATCGAGACTGGTAGGAGGAGTAGAGACGAGATATGGGCCCCAAACCTCTGTGTGGTGGTTGAGAACCAGGAGGGATATCTCGGCCATGGAGGTTCCTCCCGGAGAAGCAAGGGACCCCAGTCCCACACCAGCCTCCCCCGCCCAGAGTACTGGTGCCGGGAAGAGTTGCTCCCACAACATCTGGCTGTGACAAACAGTGGGAATTCTGACCATCCAGGTGGGATGGAAGGCTGTGGGAAACCCAGACATCCTCTTAAACAGCCTCCACACAGACTCTCTCACTTCTAGGCACTCGCCATGGGCTCCGGCGGAGGAACAATGGCTTGGGGGGCATCAGAGGCATACGGGGCAGACAGGTGTGTGGCTTCAAGGCAAGGGCTGAAGGACAGTCACCATTTTCCCTCTGAGGAGATATTGGTCCCCTGAAGCCGGCAGGTGCCATCTTTCCTGTGTTGAGCCTGGCCCCACAAGCCAAATCTGAATCTGATTGGCCTGGTGAGCTCTGTTGGGGCCCTGCCCCATCCAACTCCCCCAACACTGTAGGCACTTTCTGGTAAGCAGCCAGCCCCACCCACATTGCACTTTTTCTTGGAAAACTATCAGTCCTCGGGTGCCAGGTGGGCAGCAACTGGCCTCAGTGTGCTCTGAGACTTTTGCAGAGTAGCTCTGGGCTCAGTACTGGCACCAAACCAGCGTCTACATTAACCTGGTACCACAACTCTTCCCACTTTAGTGACTCCCTCAGACCCTTCCTCGCCCAACTCTCATACTGCTCCAGGCTTTATCAGTGGCTGAACCTTAAGGGAGCCAGCAGGTGGCAGCAGGCCTTAGGATGTTCTGGCTTTTTGTGGAGCCACTCCAGGCCCAGTACTAGTGGCAGCCATCCTTGCTTTGCAGTTTAACCTCTCCCACGTGCCTCCAACTTTAGCACAGGCAGCAAACAACTGCAGATCTCTTTGTAGCTCCTACCAGGTAGCCCCTGCCCAGTCACAGGCAGTGGATAACCTGGGCCTGCACCAGAGCCCCACCCAAGAGACCCCAGAACCAACATACTTGGTGGTTGGTTTCAGACCACAGCAGAACATCACCCAATTAGTCCCATAAGCAACACAAACAAAAGGTGGTCTCAACGGGCACCAGAGCCCACTGGGGTGAATCCCACTCAGTGGGGTTACAGCAGCCTGTAAGCTGTGGACATGGCTAAATCCCACAGCCAACCACCTGAGGGCCAATCCCACCCATTGACATACCAATAGCAATCAAAACTCAACTATAACAAGAGAGATGCAACACACAACCCACACAAGGGACACTCCTGGAGCACCTGGAGCAGGTGACCAGGGAGGCTGTGCCAGGGCCCCACAAGTCACACTATATAAGGCCACCCAGCCAAGACTGGGAGACATACCAGATCTACCTAATACATAGAAACAAACACAGAGAGGCAGCCAAAATGAGGAAACAAAGAAATAAGTCCAAAATTAGAGAACAGGAGGAAAAGCCAGAAAAAGAACTAAATGAAATGGAGGTAAGCAGCCTACCAGAGACAGAGTTAAAAACAATGATTATAAGAATGCTCAAGGAACTTAGGAGAATTCAACAAAGAGATAGCAAGCATAAAAAAGGACATAGAAACCATAAAAAAAGAACCAGTCAGAGCTGAAGAATACAATAACTGAACTGAAGAATGCACTAGAAGGAATCACCAGCAGAGTAGATGATGCAGAGGATCAAATCAGAAATTTTGAAGACAAGGTAGTAGAAAACACTCAATCAGAAAGCAAAAGGAAAAAAGAATTTAAAAAATGAGGATAGCTTAAGAGACCTCTGGGACAACATCAAGTGTAACCACATTCGCATCATAGGGGTACCAGAAGGAGAAGAGAGGATGCAAGGGATTGAGAACCTATTTGAAGAAATAATGACTGAAAACTTTCCTAACCTGGTGAAACAAATAGACATACAAGTCCAGAAGTGCAGAGTCCCAAACAAGATAAACCCAAACAGACCCACATCAAGACATGTTATAATTAAAATGACAAAGGTTAAAGACAAAGAGAGGATCCTAAAAGCAAAAAGAGAAAGGTAATTAGTAACTAATAAGGGAGACCCCATCAAATTGTCAGCTGATTTCTCAACAGAAAATTTGCAGGCCAGAAGGGATTGGCACAAAATATCCAACGTGATGAAAAGCAAGGACCTACAACCAAAATTATTCTATCCAGCAAAGTTATCATTTGGAATTGAAGAACAGATAAAGAGCTTCCCAGACAAGGAAAAGCTAAAGGAGTTCATCACCACCAAACCAGTATTACAAGGAATGTTAGAGGGACTTCTTTAAGATGGAAAAAAAGATCAAAATTATGAATAATAAAATGGCAATAACTATATATCTATCAACAATTACTTTCTTTTTTTTTTAAAGATTTTTATTGGGGAATTGGGGGGATGGGAACAGTGCTGGGGAATTGGGGGAAGGGGAACAGACAAGTTGCTGTCGTTTTGTTCTTCAATCTAGTTGTGGAGGATGTTGCTTCACTGGCCCAAGTTGGCACCATCATTGCGCTCTTCTCTGGCGAGGCAGATCAGTCGCCGGCTTCTGGACGGCCGCTCACTGCGGCTGCTGGCCGCTCACGCTGGCTGCTGGCTACACACGGTAGCCCATGGTAACCCACTGCAACAGGGACTGCAGCCTACGCCATCGCCGGCGACTCATGGCAGCCCAGCTCCAGGTTGAGCTGTTGTTCAGCATCTTAGCTGTGGAGGGCAGTGTCACTGGCCCTCATATGTGGGATCCGAACCGGGGCCCTCTGGCATCCCAAGCGAGTTCTTAACCATCGCACCACTTGGCCGGCCCCTATCAACAATTACTTTCAATGGAAATGGATTAAATGCTCTGATCAAAAGGTAGGGTGGCTAAATGAATAAGAAAACCAGACCCTTACATATGCTGCTTACAAGAGACTCACTTCAGATTGAAAGACACACACAGACAGAAAGTAAAGAAATGGGAAAAGTTATTTCATGAAAACAGAAACAAAAAAAGCTGATGGCAATACTTACATTAGTCAAAATAGACTTTAAAACAAAGGCTATAACAAGAGACAATGAAGGACCCACTAATCCCACTTCAGGGTATTTATCTGAAGAAACCCAAACACTACTTTGAGGGGATGAATGTATCCGTATGATCATTGCAGCATTGCTTACAATGGCCAAGATGTGGAGGCAGCCGGGGTGTCTGTCGATGGAAGAATGGATAAAGAGGAGGTGGTACATATATGCAATGGAATATGGCTCAGCCATGGAAGAGGACGGGTTCTTGTCATCTGCGGCAGCATGGACAAACCTGGGGGGCATTGTGCTGAGTGGAGTGTCAGACACAGAAAGACAGGTGCAATGTGATTTCGCTTACATATGGAATCTAAAGAACAAAACAAAACAAACAAACAAAAAACACCCAGAAACAGACTCATAGGTACAGAAAACATTTGGATCATTGGCAGATGGGAGGGGGGTTGAGGGTGTGGGTGAAAAACGGTGAAGAGATTAAGAAGTACAAATTGGTTGTTACACAGTAGTCATGGGGATGTAGGGTATAGCATAGGGAATATAGTCAATAATATTGTGATAATTATGTATGGTGTCAGATGGGTGCTAGATTTATCATTGTGATAGATGGGAGGGTGGTTGGGGGACAGGGTAAAAAAGGTGAAGGGATTAGAAGTACAAATTGGTAGTTACATAATAGTCATGATGATGAAACGTAAAGCATAAGGAATATAGTCAATAATAAGGTAATAACTAAGTATAGTGCCGGGTGGGTACTAGACTAATCAGAGGGATCACTTCTTAAATTATATAAATGTGTAACCACTACGCTGTGCACTTGAAATTAATATAAAATAATATTGAATATTAACTGTAATTGTAAAATTAAAAAAGAGGGAAAAAGGTGAAGGGGAATAAGAGGTCTAAATTTTCAGGAATAAAACAAATAAGTCATAGGGATGTAATGTACAGCATAGGGAATATAGCCAATAATATTGTGATAGCGTGGGATGGTGTCAGATGGTTGCCGGGCTTAGGGTGATCACTTCTTTAGGTATATAAATGTTGAATAGTTATTGTGTACACCTGAAACTAATACAAAGTTTTATGTTATAACATATTTTAATATTTTTTTAAAAGGGTAGAAACTGTCTTTTAAAAGTTACTTGCCTTTTTTTCTTTAATCTCTTGATTATGTGACCACATGAAGGCAGATTCTCTTTGGGGAATTCAGCAAAACTGGCTCTTTTGTTCTCACTAGTAAAAACCAGAAGCCCTGCATTTTGCCGGGGAGAACTGTAAGGCACTTGACACCTGACCTCAGAGATTCAGTGTCTTGCCCTGGTCATTCATAGTGAGTGTGGTAAATCAGAGATGTGGTCATGAGGCTTCTTGACTTTTGGAGGTAGAGAGAGGATAGTAGAAGGAGGGATAGAGAAAAACAATGTTTCTTTTTTATGCATAAACTGACAAAGCACTGTGCATGAACTGCTGCTTGTTCCTGTGGGGGTGGACGTGGGCAGGCAGGAATAATGAATGCAGTCTGCAGGTAAGCAGTGGCTGAAGTAGCTGCTTTCAGAAGGCTTTGTGAGACCCGGGACATAAGCAGTGTTGCTTCAGGCACCGGGGAGCAAACGTGTGAAACAAAGTTGTAATGAGTGTCAATAATTTTTCTCACCTCTTCCATCTCCTTTCCGAACCCCTTGAGCTCCTGGAGAAAAACAGTCTGAAGCATTGGGACAGGGGGCCCTTGCTTTCATTTGTAATCTCGCACAAAGCAAAGCTCCTTGCATTGGGGCAGGGAGGAAGAACGTAAAAAACATGGGGTGAGGGTAGAATGACTGTCCACCAGTTTGTGAGTACATGAATAAACATCTTTTTGGATGTCAGGAATACTTGGCAGAAATTTTGTACAGGGAATCAGCCTGAGGTGCTGCAGTCATTTTGTTAGGGCTTGAACCGCTGTAATTTGGGCATGAAGTTCAAGTGACTTCAGTTTATACTTACAGTTTGGCTAAACCTGGATAGAAAAACTATATATGTAGAACTATGTATGCATACATGCATGTTTTAAGTGTATGTATTTTCTTAACTAAATTGGTATCTTTTTGCATATTATTTTGAATCATTTTGTTTTTATGGAGCAGTTTATTTGGGGCATTCCCTTGCCATTAGATTCTTTTCAGACTGCATTCCTGAAGGAGCCTGGCCCTGTGGCTGGGGTCTTGCACCATCTTCCAGCTCAAGAGGAAACCACCTGTCCTCCTGCCACCTGCGACTCTCCCCACTGGCTCATCAGCTGTTACTTGGTTCCAGCAGCCTCTGGGGTTCTGACATTGGGCCTGGCTTCACTCCTTCCATGGAAGTGACAAGGGACCCGTTTTTAGAAGGCATGACAGGCAAGGTCCCGAAGTCTAAGAGCAAGTAGGTCAGGTCATCCCTTGTCAGTGCATTAGTAAGAAAACACCAAACCCAGTGAGCCTTCCACAACCCCCACCCCACCCTGACCTTGCCTCAGTTTGCGAAGAAACTGAGGAAACGTTGTTAATGACTATGTATGGTGTCAGATGGGTGAGTACTAGACTTACCAGGGTGATCACTTCATAAGTTATATAAATGTCTAATCACTATGTTGTACAACCGAAACTAATGTTGAATGCCAACTGTAATTGAAAAATTAAAAAAATAGTAAAAAAATATTAAAAATTAAGAATAAAGAAACTCAGACGGGGTCACGTAACTTGCCCTGGGGTGTTGCAAGCTTGTAGCAGGTATGGAACTTGCACCCAAATCTTCTGATTCCCCAAGGTCAATGCTTTTCCACCCACCCCCGAGTCCTCCCCACAAGTTAGTCTGATGGAAGATGTGAATTTATCAACAAATCACACACCGAAACCACAGAAACACTTTTATTTATTTGCTATCACAAATACAGAATCAAATTAAGGCAGTATAATACATATCCATTTAGCCTTACAAGCTTTTGTACAGTAAACTTAAAACTAAGTGTCAATTTGAATCAATAATTAAAATTTTATATTAAACAGCAACTTTTTCTTGAGTTCCAGGAAAAAAATCATTTCCTGGGCTGTCAAGCATGCTGATGCAAGACATCTAAAACTTAACATTGTGGATCACTGAACCTCAGCCAAAGGTGGTGGGAGGCTGGAGTTGGTGTCTCTCCCTACTCCCCTCCCACCCCAGCTATAAGGCTCAGAGCAACAAGGCAAGAGGGAAAGGATTTTGAAGAAACACTCATTTACAACCTTCATGGCAGGACTCCATTCACTTCTGGCTACCTATTATTACCTCGAAATACCTTTTGAATGAAAAAAATGTAAAAACTGAGTGTATAAAGACATCAGACTGTTTTAAAAAAAATCTGAGGTAAAGTGTAGTTGTGAATTATAATATTAAAACCACAATGGTCATTGATCCCAGCAACTATAAATTTAAATTTTAGAAGAAACTAGCTTAGGAATGAATTTTGTTTCTCTGAAACTAAATTAAGAAAACAACCACCTGGGGAGATACCAAAAATGGTAAAAATAAGGTAAAAACATGTCATCATTTACATTTGTGTTCGACTAAAAAAAATCAGCACCCATGTTTGAATTTTCATAAAACAGAAACAATTTGGTGTGGCCATATCTTTCCTTTTGCCATTTTATGTCATAGGCATAAAAATTTATTTTAGGAAGAGCTTATCAAATTGTTTTTTAGATACACATCACATTTTGTCACTGGAATTTAGAAAAGAAACTGTTCCAAGTACTTGCACTTTATATAACAACTGCCTCTCTGGCTGCCATTAAAAGTACAATATAGAGTTACATACTTAATGACATGAAGCTCGGAGGTCACATTTACTTTACAGAAGCCTTCACAGGGAACACCTTCACCATTGCGCATGCACCCCTCCCCCACTACCCCCTCGGGCAATGGGAGAAGAAAGCAGGAACAAGGAGGAGGAAATGAGGAAAGAGGAGAAAGGGGAACAGGGGAGAGGGAGAAAAAAATCAGTCTAAAATTTCAAGGATCACTGTGGGCTCAAGGTCAACCAAAGGAGGAAAGGGAGGCTCAGAAAAACAGATGTCAAACTTGAGTCAAATTTGATCTCTAAAAGAGCATGCAAGTGCACACTCTCTCACACACACACACACACACACACACTTTCTAGAATACATGATGTAGAGGAATCTGCCTGAGCAATGGGATTAGTTTACACCATGGTTGTAAGTCAGTGTCTGTATGTATTTTTCTGTGTATAGATGCAGTGAGGTACCTCACTTTGGATTACATATGCTAGATAAGCTTAAAAGTGGGCCACTGCTTGGCCAACCCCCTAAGAACATTTTTCACATCGACAGGTCATCAGAATCCATTTCAATATCAAAAGCCACAAACTCATCGTAATCACTGGTGTCAGTGGTGACCACAGTGGAGTCAAGAGGGTCAGTGACACCGACAGGCTCCAGCCGGCTGTCAGCAGGCTCAGGGGTTCTAGTGGCAGGACTGGAGGGAGGCTCAGGGAAGTCAGTGATGTCACACTCAAGGTGGCCAGCAGCAGTGGTCTCAGGGTGGCAGGAGGCAGTGAGATCAGGGTGGCCAGTGATGGCAGGCTCGAGGTGGCTGGTGGTAGCAGGCTTAGGAGAGTCGGCAGTGGTGGGCTCAGGGAGGCTGGTAGCAGGCTTGATGTGTTCAGTGGTGGGTTTAGGGCTGTTGGTGATAAGGCTGAAGGCACTCTTGGAGTGGCTGCCCACAGAGATGTGGTGGCCAGTGACAGGAATGGGGTGGCTGGAGGCAGACATGAAATGGACAGAGTCAGCCTTAAAACGGACAGTGGCAGGCTTGGGGTGACCACAGGCAGACCTGGAGTGACCACAGGCAGATTTGGGGTGGCCAGAAGCAAGCTTGGAGTGGCTAAAGACAGCCTTGGGGTGGCCCGAGACAGATTTGCGGTAGACAGAGGCAGGCCTCAAGTGGCCAGAAGCCGGCCTGGGGTGGCCAGAGGCACACCCAGGTTGGCCAGTGGCAGCATCGCCAGGTAGTGGAACATTCCAGGCATGCATTGGTATTTCCTCCACCGCAGGACAGGCATTGGCACGGTCTTCTTCATGGGTTTCCTCTCGGACGTCGTAACTGGCGTGGGCACAGAGACGGGCACAGAGACGGGCACAGAGACGGGCACGGAAACGGTCACGGGTCTGGGTCTCCCACCGCTCACGCAAATTAGTGAAGAGGCCAGAGAGGAAGAGGATAGGGTGCCGTATAGCATGGAAGATGACCCAGTATTCTCTTCGGAAATTCTCATTGAGGATCCCATAGATCACAGCATTGAGGCAGCTATTGAAGTAGGCTATGAAGTACAATGCAAGATAAAGCCAGTAGGGGACCTTGCCTGCCACCTCTTTTGGACTGACAGCCACTAAGACATTGAGCACGTTGATAGGGCACCAGCACACTGCAAAGAGGAGGAAGATCACAAACATGGTTAGAAAATTGTGAACCTCAGCAAGCTGGCCGTCAGGATTCTGCCCAGTCGCGGCCCGGGCCGCCAGCACTTTGATCCAGATCCTCAGGTAGCAGAAACCCACTATGAGCAGAGGGATGACAAAGTGGATACAGACGATGGTCACGACAAAGACGGGGTTGTTCAGGTAGTTGAAGATGCAGGTGTAGGTGCGAGGATCGTACTCAATGGTGCCAATGTACGTGTTGGGCAGGATAGCCAGGATGGCCATGATCCAGGTGATGGCCAGGAAAATGAAGGTATTGCGCATGCTGAAGATCCGCTCATACTGGAGGCTGTGACAGATGTAGCAGTAACGGTTGATGGCAATCGCCATGATATTGAAGATAGAGCTGACCACAGTCAGCCCTGTGATGAATCCAAACACCTGGCACTGGAAATGGCTCAGATCCCAGCCCCCAACGGCCATGGCATGCAGCATCAGAGGGTAGGGGTAGATGGCCACCAGCATGTCAGCCACAGAGAGGCTAGCCACGAACATGTTGCCTGAAAAATGCATCGGGGAGAGGGGGGAAAAACAGAAAAGAATAAATGGTTAAGTTTGGAAATCTACAAATTTAAGCTGGAGGAAAGGCCAGCTGGTGTCAAGACAATTTAGAATTCTAGAGTTCTTTCAGAGAAATGCAGTTGATTTTATTTTTATTTGCAAGCTTGTTCCAGGTGATTCTGATGCAGCAGCCAGGTTTGGGAGACCTGTCCTTTGTCCACATTATTGTGAGCACAAAAGCCCCTTGAGGAGCCCTTCACACTCACACAGGGAGTAGACAAAAACAAAATGCAAACTATTTCCCTGGGGGTGGGAAGAGCGGGGTAGATCAAGCTGTTGTGGGAAGCAGCCTGGAGGGTGGGGGAAGGGGAGAGATCGGAGGAATGTCAGGAACCCTCCACCCCGGCCCCCCACCCCCATTAGCCCTCTGCCTTCTCTAGCCTAGCATTGCATTCATAACTGCAAACATGTCTACAGAGAGCTGTCGTTTTCTGAAGCAGCCTTTCCCAGCGGGATCAGTAAATATTTACCATTTCCGAGGTAACCTAAGAGTAAAAACTGAGGGGGAGAGGGAACCCTGTAAAATTTCGTCTGAGACCAAAGAAATAGTGAGCAGGATTTTTTTTTTAATCTGGAAATCAGTGTAAGAATTAGCAGAAGTCCCTGCTTCCTGCGGGCCCAGGCACAGAGAGGACCACACCAGCACCTTCGCCGTCCTGCATGAGGGCCCGGCGCCAGGCACTGAGCTATTCTGGAGCTGCTAAACAGGAAAGCGAAGGGAATGGGGTCCTGTCCTCACTCCTGTTTTGTAGGGCGTTGGTAGGAACGATTTCGTAAAACCTTTAAAAAAAAAAAAAAGGTAGCGGCCGAGTGCCGGCGCACAGTCCTCTTTTTTTGGAAACACCTTGTTCCTAATTAGCATTGGTTTGGCAAAATATTGCACTTCATCTTGCACTAGGAGACAATTAGTACTTATTAATATGGCAAAGGACTGGCTCCTTCTGCCTCTTTAAGGTTGCGCTGCCAAGGCGCGGCCTCCGCGCTTTATTCCCAAGGGGATATTTCTAGGGTTTCCCTCAAAGTAATGAATTTGGAGAAGAAATGCGGCAAAGAGAGAGGGCAAAGCCTTCAAAACAAAACCACAACAGCCAGAAAATCTCTTATTTGAATTATAGAAAGAAAGGAAGGAGAAAAAAATAAAGGGAAAAAAAAATAAGAAAAAAGCCGGCCTCGCAAGTGTCCCTGGGGCTGCGCATTTCCGCACCTTGGGACCGAACTGCTCTAGTCAAGGTGAGGTCCAAGTGTGCGGTCCCACGTCTCCAGGGTACCAAGGAGAAAACAGCCGCATCCACCAAAGCTTAGAAGAAAACTTTTAATGAGTGTGTGCCCTGCATTGCATTTTGAAACTTGTATGGTGTTTGTGACCGCCCGTCCCAGCACAGTAATCCCCCTGAGACTGGCAGCCTTCCCCCCGCGTCCCTCCCTCCCGGGTCCTGTGGACGCCCAACCCCCTCAGACCCCGCCCCTCCCCTTCCACTGCCCTCAGGCCCCAGCAGGAACCTGGCGCGGAGACCCCAGGCGCAGCTCCCCTCCCTCCCGCGGCTGAACGTGGAGTTTGGGCCCCTTTGCCCCTCCTCCTTCCCTTCTGAACCCTCTCCCGCCCAACCTGCAAACGGTTCTCGCCGCTTCTCAATATCTGCTGCAGGTCTCAGTGCCCATCATCCTCCTGCGCCTCCCCACTCGCAGCTGGCCCCCTCCCCTTGGCATTGGTTGGCAGCGTGGAGTCTCGCTCACCGCCGCAACCTGTCCCAGATCCCCGCGCTTTCCAGTCTCTCTGAGCGCCCCAACGCCCCTCTGAGTTCTCCTGCAGTACTCCTGAGATCTTCACTCGCTTCTGCTTTTTCTATCCTCCGCCCTCAAGACAGCAAGCTCCCGAACCTCTTCTCTGCCACGCCCTGCGACCCCCAGTACCCCGCTTACACACTTAGGGATCTCCGCTGCCACCGCCTGCTGCGCCCAGCCAGCCACGCGCCTCTCTCCACGATGCGCCCTGGGACCGGCGGACGGAGCTCCGCTCCGGCGAGCTCAGATCTCCCTGCCCCACACTCAGGCGCGGGGGTCTGTGCCCCGCCGCCCGGGAGCTACGCTGAGAGCCGCCCTGGAGCCCCAGGGCTGCAGCGAACAGGGACTCAGCACCGGTAGGGCGCCGTTGCTTCGCTGCCTTGGGCGAGCGGCACCGCAGCCGCTGTGAACTTAACTTTCCTAGAGCGGGTCGCAGTCCCACTGCTCCCTTTGCGCCCATTCCGCCCGTGGCCTTGGCGCGGCCACCTCTGTGGCATCCGGCTTGGCGTGCTGTTCCCGGATGGCTGCCGGACTCCCCGCTCCGGTGGCAGTCCCCTCTGCATCAGGTCCCCGAACAGAGCAGGGCTCGGCGGTCTGCCGCACACCACGGGAACCCCGGCTTTGCACTTGGCTGCCTAAAGCTAATTCTCTGAGCTCCCTCAGCCTGGAGGAGCTCTAAGTTTATGGCTCCTGCGAACATCACCGCCCAGGTTTGTAGGGAATTGGGGTGCAAGGACATTCAGTTTGAGGGCCTCTCCATGGATCCCCAATTCCTGGGGCACAAACTAATGCCTTAGGAGGTTCCAGTGGCTGCACGCTGGATAGGGAGAAGAAAGGATGACTTACCAGAATTTCGGAGCGTCTTGTTCTTAGCCACAGCCAGAATGACCATGGAGTTGCCGATCACGTCTATGATGATGGTGATAACCACTGCGCAGAACATAAAGGTGATTACAGCCGGTGGGTAGTTTGGCTGAGGCAGCTTACAGCCAATACAGCCAAATGGGGTGGGGACTGCCAGGGTAGGCTCCATATTGCTGCCAGAGACCGTTAAGATCTTCCAGCCGGTCCAGACAGCAAACACCTGCTCGGTCACCAGGAGCTTAGGGAAAGCTGCCTCCCCTCGGACTACCAGAGAGCAAACGACAGCAACCTGCCCTGCTCCGATGAGCTTTTAAAGCCTCAAGGGGCAGACAGTCCCACCCAAAATCCCTCCCCCCAACCAATCAGAGCTCCCTGGCCACCCCAGCATTAATCACCAACTCTTCTTGGACAAATCTACAGCGAGGTGTCCTCTTGCTTCCGACTGCCTTGTTTGTGCTTCCACTCTAGCTGCTAGCTTCCCTCCACCATCCCCCAGGTATATTGATTTGTGAGAAGCCTGGAGTCCACCTCCCCACCCCACCCCGCAACACACACCAGCCAGTGCGCATCAGTTTCCAGCAAATTCTTCTCCCTCCTCTTCCAACGCTTGGCAAAGTGATGTAGACTGAAGAACGGGGTCATGGGGTCTCTCTTTGGGTCCAGTGCCGAACCAAGCCAGTCTGAATCCCCCAGCAGAGTGTGAGGGGCGGCCAGTGGCCCTTTGAACTCAGATATGTGTCCCTACAGTCTTCTTAAGAGGTTCATCCCACTGCAGGCACTCTTGCCTGTTCAGATCCTTCTGCACTCCCACAGGGAGCAGGTTTCACTGCTCTAGGAAACGTATCCTCTCTCCTGCGCTTGCCAGGAGCCGCTTGGCTCCCTTAGAGGCAGTGGCTGGTGGTCGCTCAGTCCGGGTCCGGCTTGTGCTCTCCATGAGGAGATGTCCCCTGCGCCTGGCTCCGGGAGCAGGGGTCGAGTCTGTACTCTGGGAGCGAGGGGAGTAAGCTAGTGGCCACTGGTCCCTAACTTCGGGGCGAGTGAGAGCGGGAGCTCATCCTTTCCCTAGCTGCTGGGCACCCCGGCCACGGAGCTCAGATGCTGCTCTGGGAAAAAGTAAAAACGGTCAAGAAAGCCCTTTTCTTGGGCCGCTGCTCCTCAAAGAAACCCGGGGTGAGTAGCTCGGGCTCCTGTCTCCTCCCGAGTTGCTCCTCACGCTCTACTGGGTGGTGCGGGGCGCTTGGGAAAGTCCAGGGAGCTGCGCGGCAGCGGTGATGGGACGGGCGCGGAGGTGCGGGCGGCGCGGCCAAGAAGCCACCAGCAGGCCAGCGCTCCCCGCCCCAGGCACAACTAATCTCGGCTCTTCTCCCTTGCCATCTCCTGCCGGGGGTCTCCTTTCGACCTCATCCGGGTCAGGCTGGCCCCCACCGCTGCGCTTCTCCCGCCCCAGGAGTCACGGTTCCCGGGATGTGCCCAGGCTATCAGAGCGCGCGGGCCAGGCAAATCCGAATGGTTCAGGCTAAACTAAAGGGATGCCATTCTGATACTCGCTCCCTCAATAACCTTGGTCACGGGAGTGGATTTCTGCCCGCTACTAAAAGTTATGGCTCTCATTGAGAAGCCTCTCAGAAAATGTCAGCAAACACCTTGAAACTTGGCCTAGACTAGCCTTTTTGCCACAATTGGGGGAGAGGGGGTTGCATTGTCCCGGAGCGCCACCATCTGGACACAGCTGCCCTCCTGCCCCACTGGGAGAGGGGGCGTACACAGGGGGTGGGGGCGGATTCCTCGAGGGACTTGAGAGAATTTATCATTCATGCACCTTGAACGGAAAGACAAACACAACAGAAAACACTTCCTCTAGCTGAAAAGCCCAAGTAGGAATGTATCCCCTTGTTTGAAGACAACTCCCCACCCTGCCCTGTGTTTGCTACTGAGAGGGGAATCCGCATGAATAACAATCTCCCCCCTGGAGCCTTTTCAGATTCCTTATCTTGCTGCTCCTCGCTGGCTGGAACCGGAGCTGCGCGCTCTCAGGGCGGGATTTAGCCAGGATTTATCCATAAACGCAGCCCTAGAACCGGCTCTGCTACCCACCCTAGGCAACTGTGAGCCCCGAAAAGGGGCAGCCGCCGAAAGTTCAGCCACACCGAGTAGTTCTTCCACATCAGACTGCTCACGCCGGGTCCATGAGGGTTTGGATCCTTTCACTTGTGGCAAAGAGAGGCTTTTTGATTCAAGTAAACAAAAATTTGAAGGAAAAATAGAAACAAGCGTTCTAATGACTTAAGACAATGGTGTCATCCCTGCCCCCCCATCCCCGCCCCCGAACCTGTAAAGATCGCTGGCAAACTGTTCTTTGAAGCATTGTTATATTCCACTGCACTATACTCCTGAGATGAGTTCCAGGGCACTGGGAATTCTCCGTGGACATGGCCTGCAGCTCCCTGGGACTCAGGAGTGAGCAAGGTGGGCTGATCCCCTGGCCCTTGTCCCTGTTTTCACACTGCTTGACCATGACCCTGGTTACTTGGATTTTTCAATACTAGACAAGTGGGAGAGGCAACTATTTTAATAATCTGGGGGAGGGGGAAGAATTCTGAATCTGGTTAAATTAATTTTCTTATTTTCATGAATTACCTTAATAAAGATTCTGAACATTGTCCTAGTCCTAAGAAAAACAGATGGACATTAAGTCAGTTATGTGGGTAAATATGAGAGAAAAAAACCAGTCTGAGTTTGAAAGGGTAGGACAAGTCTCCTGTGTAATAAGTTCTTCACTTTGGAACAATAATGAGGGGTGCGCTTCATCCGGTAGAATGCAATGCAAATGGTTTATTTAGGCTTCCAAAGGATTTTTAGTTGTCTTTCTAAAAGGCCTGCTAGCAAGCCCTAATAACTGGAGGTGGAGAGAAAAACTTTATTTGGGATTTGAAAGCCATTAAGAATTAGAATCAAAATAGAGGTGATTTAGGACATTCCCTGGTAATCCTAGGAAACCTTGGAAACCAATATGGAGATTGGGAAGGAGAATAAAGCAAACAATAGTGGACAAAGAATTGTATAGAGAGTTTGCAATCCTGGAGCCCATCCGGTCTCAACATGTTTCCTTCCCCTAGGTCACTTATTATGCGGTGAGGGAGACTACCCAGTCTCCCAAAGGACTCCCAGCACTGAAAACTAAGCACATCCCAGGAAGAAGTGGTGCCAAAGAGCATCCTATATACAAGGTAGATATGAAAAGATCCTCCCCGCCCCCCACTTCTTGCTGATTCAGAAACTGTTCTTTCATCTCAGCCTCCACATTTCTCATCTTCCGAAGAACTGAAGATCAGGATGGGCCTGGCAGTAGGGTGCCAGGTGGCAACTTGGCACTCTTTTAAAAGGTGAGAGAGAGCAAGTGAGCAGTTTCTGCTCAGAAATGGGTGATTTTCCTGCACACACAAGGATAGAGCTGCATCTTCAGAGCTCTGATTATGACGGCAACGGTGGAAGGTCACCTTTCATCATACCTTCTAGGATCTCAGTTCAACCTTAAAGTATTATATCCTTGCCTGTAATTAGTGCATTGTAATTTTTTTAATTTTTCAATTACAGCTGACATTCAATATTATATTAGTTTCAGGTATACAGCATAGTGGTTATACATTTATATGACTTATGAAGTGATCACCATGATAAGTCTAGTACCCACCTGGCATCATACATAGTTATTACAATATTATTGACTATATTCTCTATGCTGCACTTTACATCCCTGTGACTATTTTGTAACTACCAATTTGTATTTCTTTTTTTTTTAAAGATTTTTATTGGGGAATTGGGGGGATGGGAACAGTGCTGGGGAATTGGGGGAAGGGGAACAGACAAGTTGCTGTCGTTTTGTTCTTCAATCTAGTTGTGGAGGATGTTGCTTCACTGGCCCAAGTTGGCACCATCATTGCGCTCTTCTCTGGCAAGGCAGATCAGTCGCTGGCTTCTGGACGGCCGCTCACTGCGGCTGCTGGCCGCTCACGCTGGCTGCTGGCTACATACGGTAGCCCATGGCAACCCACTGCCACAGGGAGTGCAGCCTACGCCGTCGCCGGCGACTCACGGCAGCCCAGCTCCAGGTTGAGCTGTTGTTCAGCATCTTAGCTGTGGAGGGCAGTGTCACTGGCCCTCATATGTGGGATCCGAACCGGGGCCCTCTGGCGTCCCAAGCCAGTTCTTAACCATCGCGCCACTCGGCCGGCCCCCAATTTGTATTTCTTAATCCCTTCCCCTTTTGCACCCAGCCTCCCAACCCCCCTCCCACCTGGCAACCATCAGTTTGTTCTCTGTATCTATGAATTTGTTTCTGTTTTGTTTATTTTGTTTTTTAGACTCCACATATAAGTGAGATCATATGATATTTGTCTTTCTCTGTCTGACTTATTTCACTTAGCATAATACTCTCTTTTTTTTTTATTTTTTTTTTTAGCTGAGCCATCCTGCTACCTGTTGGCAGCTCAGCGGCTGCTCAGCTCGGGCTGGACTCGAACCGCTGTTGCTCAGAGCTCAAACTCTTGAGCGAGCTCTTAACCAACTGAGCCACTCGGCCGGCCCAGCATAATACTCTACAGGTCCATCGATATCGTTGCAGATGGCCAGATTTCATCTTTTTTATGGCCAAGTAATATTCCATTGTGTATACGTACTAACTCTTCTTTATCCAATTGTCTATTGATAGACACTTGAGTCTTGTTTTCATATTTATTTATTTACTTATTTATTTTAGCTGAGCCATCCTGCCACCTGTTGGCAGCTCAGCAGCAGCTCAGCTCGGGCCAGGAATCGAACTGGTGACCCTGTTGCTCAGAGCTCACACTCTCGAGTGAGCTTTTAACCAACTGAGCCACTCGGCCGGCCCCCGAGTCTTGTTTTCTTATCCATTCAGCACCCTATGTCTTTTGTTTGCAGCACTTTATCTATTTACATTTAAATTAATGATTGATAGGTATGTAGGTATTGTCATTTTATAATTCATATTTTTAATCGTTGGATGATTATAATTATTAAAGAAGTTACTTTAACATCTCTTGTAAAACTGATTTGTTGATGATAAACTACTTTAGCTTTCTCTTGTCTGGGAAGCTCTTTATTTGTCCTTTGATTCTAAATGATAGCCTTGCTGGGTAGAGGAATCTTGGTTGTAGGTCACCTTTCATCAGACCTTCTAGGCTCTGTGTTCAACCCTGAAGTATTATAATAATACCTTGCCTGTAATTAGTGCATTGTAATTTTAAATAAGCATTCTATAGTTTTCAAAAATCCCATCAGGGATATATTTTCCCATGACACCATTTAACAGATGGGGAAACTGAGGCTCAGAGAGGTGAAAGGACTTGCCCAAGTTCATGCCAATGCTAGTACAGGAACCCAGGCTTATACATAGGCCCAATATCCCCTTAGCCCAGGACATTTCTGCCACAGCCTAGCTTCATATGACAGTGTTTTGCTCTGAGACTTGATGTGGTGGAGTCTGTGTTCTCTTTTTTGTTGTTGTTCTGTTTTTTGTTTGATTGTTTTTACAGAGCTACAGTCATATACCATATTCACCCTTTTAAAGTACACAAGTCAGTGATTTTATGCACATTCACAAGGCTGTGTAACTATTACCACTCTGTAATTCCAGAACATTTCCATCATCCCAAAAAGAAACCCTGTGCCCATTAGCAGTCACTCCCCCTTCCCTTTCACCTCCCAGCTGCTAGAAAGCACTAATCTGCTTTCTGTCTCTACAGATCTGCCTATTCTGGACATTCCATATAAATGGAATCATACAATATTTGTCCTTTTGTGTCTGCCTTCTTTCCCTTAGCATAGCTTTCTCAAGGTTCATTCGTGTTGCAGCGTGGATCAGTACATCATGCCTTTTTATGGCTGAATAATATTCCATTATATGGAGAGGCCACATTTTGTTTATGCAGTCATCTGTTGATGGACCTTTGGGTTGTTTCCAGTTTTTAGCTATTGTGAGTAATGCTGCTAGGAATATTTTGGATTCTCTTTTAGCCCCAAGCAGCCCTTGGCCCAAGAGAGTGAAGCAGAGGGCTTCCTAAGGCCAGCTCACACCTCCCCACTCCCTCAGGGAGGGCTGAACACCCAAGGGCCTTGCCAAGCACTCCAGCCTTATTTGGCAAATGCTCCTGTGTTGTTACCAGATCATCTGCTTAAGACACATCAGATCATTGGTTGACACTCGAATACATGAAAACTAGCAAAATGAGAATTTGGTACAACCCCAGTAATAGTGAACATGTCTTTTGGTTTCAAAACAAGCAGAACATGCCCCATTCACTCATAAACCTTTGGGGTGTCTTATTTGTTCATGGGAAGGTATATAGGAGCCTGGGGACTGCTTTGCCCATGCAGTCCCTGCTCCTTCCACTGCTCCTACACCAGCTCCAGCACCGAGTAGATGCCTGATGAACAGAGACTGTATTTTGTTCAATTCTTTAAAATAAAAACAAGCTTGGACCCAGCTCTGCCACTAGCCAGTTGCCTGACCTTGGGCAAGTTACTTAGCCTCTCTCTGTCTCAGTTTCCTCAGCCATCAAATACAAATAATCATAGTGCCTCATCATAGGGTTGATGGAAGAGTTAAATGAGGTAATACATGTAAGCACTTAGAACTCTCCAGAACAGAGTAAGCATTCAACAGCCACTAGCTATTTTGATTCTCATTCTGAAAGTTTCTAGTACCCTGTCTAAACTCCATTCTGTTACACTTCCACAGAATACAAAGGCTCTATAAGACGTCAGAGACTGTGCCACAGCTGGCTCTTGCTCCAAGGCCTCTTGCTTCTGGGCTCTGGTTCTCAGTGGGCACTCAGCAGCATCCCAGGCCACTGTGCCACATGACAGTATGTCAGATGGAACTTGCCTTTTCACTCCTCCCTGAGATGCTTCACTGACACAGTTTGAGTATTTTCCACAAGAAGGAATGATTAGATTTCTTGACCTCAGTCAGAATGAAAGTATGGAGGATGGTTGGTCTAGAGACAGGTCCAACCGGAAGTACCCAGGGGGCTGGGTGAGCTCAGGCAGGGGACGCTGGGTTTCAGCAGAATTTGGGACAAGCCCAGGCTGAGGAAGTTCTGGTTCCAAGTTGAGGGTGGGGGTCAGGACTCCAGGGGCCAGGCTGCAGCCTCAAAAGAGCTGAGCAGGGATGTAGGCAGGAATCCAGTAACTAGAACTGGGAGCCAGCCAGGTCATTACATCAACAAACTCCAGAGCAGTTTGGGACAGGTGCTGGTTATTTTTTGGGTTTTTTGTTGGTTTGTTTTTTAAAAGATTTTATTGGGGAATTGGGGGAGGGGAACAGTGTTGGGGGATCGGGGAAAGGGAACAGACAAGTTGCTGTTCTTTTGTTCTTCAGTCCAGTTGTGGAGGACGTCGCTTCACTGGCCCATGTTGGTATTATCATTGCCTTCTTCCCAGGGGAGGCAGATCAGTCGCCGGCCATTGGACAGATGTTCACGGTGGCTCACAGCAGCTCGTGGCAGCTCACAAAAGCTCACGCCCACTGCCGGCCAGCCCCACTGCAGCCTACGCCGTTGCCGGCTACTCACAGCAGCCCAGCTCCAGGTGGAGCTGTTGTTCACCATCTTAGGTGTTGAGGGCTCAGTGTCACTGGCCCTCATGTGGGGTCCGAACTGGGGCCCTGCTGCTCAGAGCTGGCGCTCCCAAGCCAACTCCTAACCAATGCGCCACTCGGCCAGCCCTGGTTTTGTTTTTTGGTTTCCTGTTTTCCCTAAACAGACTTTGTCTGGTCCCGTTTACTTTACCACCTTGGAGACACTGTTCACACTTGCTAAATGAACAAAGAGAATGACTGTCCTCTCCAAATCCTTTGGGCTTAATTCATCATGGCTAGAACCACTTCCTCCTCTCTCTGTGATTGAGTCATTAGAGAGAGCAGGGGCTTGCCAAAATAATTAGCAGCCGGTGTTTCCAGTATCTTGGGGCCTGATAAAGACTACAGGTTAGGTGGTTCAAATCAGAGGGCCACCAGGGAGACAAGAAGCACATTAATTACCTATAGTAACACATGGACTTTCTTCCTGTTGTACAGTTTACCTTCTAATTAGAGCTTAATGAACAATATCCATTTCCTAGCTTCTCGTTCTAGCTAAGCATGGTCACTCATGTATTTAAAGACTGTTCCTCTTATTAATCACCTTCATGATTTCTGGTTCAACAAGCCCATTGCCCAGGGAGCTCTGCTTTAATCCACTCTACTGCAAGAAATAGGACATGAGTGGCCCTCAGGGCCCAAACTTGTCTTCTTTCTTCCAGCAGGTCCTCTCATCCCCTCATAATGGCTAACATGTGCATATGTATGTATGCTTCCTAGATGCCAGACACTGATCAGAGTGCTTTGCTCATATGTTCTCATTTAATTCCGACAGTAGTCCTATGAGACAGCAACAATTACTGTCCTTGTTTCACAGATGAAGAAGCTGAGGCCCATAGAGTTTGTGTTACTTGCCCCAAGTTGCACAGATAATAAATGGTAGAGCCAGAAGTCTAGTTTGGCAGGTCTGGCTTCAGGGTTTGTGCCTTAACAATTATGCCTCACTGATTATTTGCATTCATTGTTCCCAGCTCTAGGGCACTGGTTCTCAAATTTAGTATATGCCAGAGCCACCAGGAGTGCTTAGAGAAAATGCAGCTTTGTAGGCATGCCCCTAGAAATTCTGATTTGGTGGGTCTGGAGGAGGAGGAGGCGGGCGGAATCTGTATGTTTCCAAGTGCCCCTGGTGATTCTGATGCAAGTCGCTCAGAGTCCCCTTTTAGAGAAACCCTGCACTTAACGCAACCCTGCACCTAGCCCCCAGCAATTTAAGGAATTCTAGACCTGGCAGGTAGTGACCCAGGGCTCAGTTGGGTCCTAAGGGTGTGGTCTTGCTGGAACTTTATATACTTTTTCTAGTTCATAAAATCTTGCTTTGGTACTCAGGCTAAATTCCACCCTGTACCTCATTTCTGGTGATGGGGCTACTAGCCCAATGCCTGATAATAACCTGTCCAGCTTCCTGGAAAGAGGGCTACCTGGCTCTGTCAGGGATCAGAGGCCCTGTCATGCCCCCTTCCTGTTCCTAGAGTTCCCTTATGGCCTACCTGATAAGGGTTGCCCACATTTGCAAATAAAAATATGGCATGTCAACTTAAAATTGAATTTTAAATAAATACGAGTGAAATCTTTGTACAAGCATGCTCCACACAATATTTGCACATACTTATACCACAAATTATCCATTGTTTTTGAAAATTTAAATTTAACTGGGCACCCTGTATTTAACTGGCAACCCTATGACTGAGGGCCACAGCCTCTGACTCATCCTAAATGAGTCAAATCTGAGGACTTGACATTGGTTGGTAAAGGGCCTGCCTTCTTCCCTCTTAGCCCTTCCCCCCACAGGGGGCTTTGTCAGCCCTGGAGAGCAGAGACTGTTTGTTTGTTTGTTTGTTTGTTTTAAAGATTTTATTGGGAGAGTTGGGGGAGGGAACAGCATTGGGGAATTGGGGATGGGGAACAGACAAGTTGCTGTCCTTTTGTTCTTCAGTCTAGTTGTGGAGGTTGTCGCTTCACTGGCCCATGTTGGTATTGTGATCATTGCCCTCTTCCTGGCTGAGGCAGATTGGTTGCCGGCCTTTAGACAGCCACTCACAGCGGCTCACTGCAGCTCACACCAGCTGCCGGCTACTCACTGCAGCCTTACTGCAGCCTACGCTGTCGCCAGCAACTCACGGCAGCCCAGTTCCAGGTCGAGGGGTTGCTCACCATCTTAGCTGTAGAGGGCAGTGTCACTGGCCCTCATGTGGGATCCAAACCAGCGGCCCTGCTGCTTAGAGCTCGCGCTCCCAAGCCAACTCTTAACCAACGAGACACCCAGCCGGCCCCAAGCAGAGACTATTGATTCAAGACTCTGAGGAGCCCAGTTCACCCCATGGCTATCACCTTGCCATCTTGCCCCTGGTAGAGACTGGCTTATGCATGTTTGCTACTGGCTTCAGCCAACACCCTCTATTTACTCAGGAGATTTGTGACCCATCCTTAAAGGACTACTTGCCTTCGGTTTGTCTGCGATAGACCACACTGTAGAGCTGCCCCTGCAAGCAGCAGTTTGACTGCAAATTGACCCTCATCATTTGAGGTATTTACACTTCTGTGTTTTGACATGGGTTCATATTTGAAGCCATTGTGCATTTTCTATCGATGACATCTTAAAGGTTATGGTAAGTCTGAGAACCCCCATTTCAGCTGCTCTGGAAGACACAGCTTTTTGGGATTCTTTCCAGGACTCCCCCAGAGGAATTCTGTATATCCCATGTTGTCACGTCCTGCGTGGCAAGGGCAAATGGGACACGAGAGGGGCGGCGCAGATTGAATAAGAACAAGAGACAGAAGTAAGATTTAAGAGAGAGACCAAGGGACTCAGCCTTCAGAGATAGACTGAGCCACCGAATCGGGTCAACGCATGGCTTTTATTGATTCTTTTCAAGGAAGTAAACTGCTGTGCTGTCAGTCATTAACCGTGTATACTCGTGCGCCTTAAGGCCTTTTC
>NW_017731859.1:946128-968587 GCF_001890085.2 Hipposideros armiger | reverse complement strand
GAGACGCCCCCCGAGAGAGCTTTACAGATATCATTCCATCCGGCCTCAGTTTTCCGAGGCACTCTCTCGACTAATGGGTCAGAGGCTAATGCAGGGGGGGTGGTCTAAGAATCGGCTGTAAGGCGACACCATGTAACCGATATTCTAAGTCAGATCATCTCAAAGCTACCTTCAAATTTGGTGAACATCCATCTAGCTGTTTTCACATGATGTTATAATCAGCAAGCAATCAGAAAACATGCTACTTTTATTTAAATAGTTTGGTCATCTTAACCAGTGGCTCAGATCAGGAGTGTCTAATGTTACTTCTGTGTCCATCCCAGGCAGAGGGAGGTCCATGAGTGAAAGGAGGGGAATTGTGAGCTATGTGCAGGCACCAGCTCCTCAAACTAAGAGTGACTGGGATGGGATAAGAGTGTGTGTGGAGGGCCAGAGGAGGAGATATGATTCTCTGGACTGTTAGAGAAGCAAAAGAACTGCAATGAAGCATCTTAACAGGGGTATTATTTGTCTCTAGTGTCATTAAAGAACATCATTGGGACTTTCTGTACAAGGAGACAAATGAAACAATCTTACACTAGCCCAAGTCAGAAAGGTTCCAAGATCTCACATGTGCTTCTCTTCTTTTTTTTTCTTTGCTGAGGCCAGCATCAATTTGCAGGACTAAAGCCCCAGGGAATTAGATGGAGTAGATTACTGTATTCTAGCAACACTTGGATCCACTGAGCTCCTACTTGGAACAGAAACCATAGGCATTTTCTGGGACTCCCCCGCCTGCCTACCCTGCAAGGCTCTGATCTGAGGGACCCCTGATGAAGTGGATGTCAAAAAGAAGCCCCCTTCCTTCCCTGCATATTCAGAATGCCGGCTGACAGTTCGCTACGAGTTGTGCTTCTGTCCTCTCCTAAACAGATATTTCATAGTTAAGTTCCACATTCTAATCAAAATTGTCTTACTTGGCCAGTGTTCTTTTCATGGAATGTTTCCTGGTTCCTGTTCTCTCTTGAGCCACATTCATTTTCCCAAAATAACAACAAAAAGAAAAACAAACTTTTTTTGGCACCCCTTTGGCTATAATGGTAACTCAAGGAATTTGATTGGAAAGAGCTTTGAGGTGATCACCAAGCCCTTGCGTTTCCTCTCTACCTCCACCCCACACCATGTTCTGCTGTCTTGGAGAAGGAAGATGTCTGGACCTGCCTCATTCTTCACCAGAGAGATCGGAATTCAGCAGGCCTCCCTACACCAGCAGCAATAATGACAATAGTCACTCTTCATCCATAGCCTCTGTATGTCACACATAGTCCCTTATCTCATTTATTCCTCACTGCAACCCAGTGACAACGGCATTATTATCAAGAAACAGAGGTTCTGAGAAGGGATGCCCTCTTTCTCATTAGGTACATACTCCCTTCCTCTAACTTTCTTTCGTCTACAGCCCCAGTCACACAATCTTGGAGTGGGTGGTGAGGACCAGCGAGCTGGACTTGTCAGTGTGATAGGAAGGGTTTCCTCTGGGATGGAATACAGTTAAATGCTTTTCCTGTGCCTCAGCTGGCAGATAAAGCCCCAGCACCCCAGACCTCATGCAGGTCCTGGAAGGCAGTCTTAGTTCCACCTAGTTTTCTTTGCACCAGCCACCCCAGTGTGAAATGCGGAGGAGCTAGGTATGCTGCTGTGCCTCAAGAGCTGAACCAAGAGATTGGGACGGCATGAAGTGCCTTCCTCTCTGCAAGGTGTGGTTCGCAACTCCCATATTGAGAAATGGGTGAGGGAAACTGGAACATATTCTCAAGCTCTCCTTTGACCTTGACTTTGAATAAGGGTTGGTTGGTAATATTAATGTATAACTGGGAGTATGTTCGGCTGTATTCTTTTGTCTTTGCCAAGACAACAAGGCCTCTCCTTCCAGGGTACCAACAGCTACTCTTGGGCTGCTTTAGGTAGTGCTTTTTGTGAAATACACCTGACCTAGAGTTTTCTTTATGGAAGTTTTAAATTACCGATAAAATTTCTTTAATGATTACAGTGCTGTTCAGGGTTCTATTTCATTTTTCTAAAGCTATATCTAACTTTTCATTGTGGTAAAATATATATAACATAAAATTTACCATTTTATCTATTTTAAGTGTACAGTTCAGTGACATTAAGTAATTCACCGTATTGTGCAACCATCCCCACTGTTCAACTCTAAAACTTTTTCTTCTTTCCAAACTGAAACTCTGTACTCATTAAACACTAACTCTCAAGTCTCCCTCTCCCAGCCCCTGGCACTCACCATTCTGCTTTCTGTCTCTATGAATCGCACTACTCTAGACAACTCTTTTAGAAGTGGAATCACACATTTTCATGTTTCCCATCTCTTTGTTGAAGCTCTCACTGAGATCATTGAGCATCATTATAACCAGCGCTTTGAACTCTGTGGCTGGTAGATTGCTTGTCTCCATTTTGTTTAGTTCTTTTTCTGGAGCTTGGTTCTGTTCTTTTATTTGGGACATGTTTCTTTGTCTCCCCATTTTGGCTGCCTCCCCGTGTTTGTTTCTATATATTAGGTAGTGCTTGCTATGTCTCCCAGTGTTGGTAGAGTGGCCTTATGCAGTCGGTGTCTGTGGGGTTCTGTGGTGCAGTCCCCCTGGTCACCTTAGCCGGGTGCTCCAGGTGTATCTTTGTGTGGGTTGTGCATGTCCTCCTGCTGTAGTTGAGCCTTGATTGCTGTTGACAACATCATTGGGAGGGGTTCAATGTTTTCCTTCCTCTTTTTTGGATTCATTGAGTACTTTTTAATCATTCCATTTTATTCCTTCTCCATGTTTGAAAGTTATAGCCTCCATTTCTAATCTAGATATTACAATGTACATGACTAATTTATACAGCCTGGAATTTATCAATACCTTTATTCTCTTCCCAGACAATGTAAAGATCTTAGGCCACTTTAGTTCATTTAGACCCTCCCAACTTATATATTATCATTTTCATGTATTGTAATTTTAACTTTTAACTCAAAACTCACAAGACATTATTATTATCACATCAATTAGTAAAAGTTCACTTAGTTTTATACATAAATCTAATACTTTATTGTTCTTCATTCCTTCTAACAAGTTAGATTTTCATTATTAGGTTTCTATTCTTCTGCCTGAAGAATTTCCTTTCTTGAATATCACCTGTGATATTTTATTTTTTTAGTTTTTGTCTTTTTACCCTAAATCCTAAGATGTAATTTTGTTGGATGGCTAGTTGTTTATTTTGAACACAGTGAAGATGACATTTCACTGCCTTGTATCTTTTCAATTTTCTGTTAAGAAGTCAGATATCAATATAATTGGAACTCTTTGAAATGACCTTTTTCCTTCTTTTGTTGCTTAACATTTTTTCTGTTATATTTTTGAGTATTACAGTTTCACCAGGATCTGTGAAAGTCAGATTTCTTTTAATTAATTCTTCTTGGACTTCTATATCTATAGGGTGTTATCTTTTAATATTTCTGAGGAATTTCTTTTTAAATATCAGTTACCCAACCCCCTCTCACTCTCTTCTCCTTCTAGAAACCCAAGTTAACATATCTTAGATCTTTTCTTTCTGTAATTAATGCCACCTTGCCTTGTTTCCATATTTTCCTTTTGTCTTCCTGTTCTGCATTCTGGATGCTTCCTAGTTCTTTCTTTAGTTCAGTCCAATCTGTTAAATGTATTTTTAATTTCTAGGAGTTATATTTATTTGGCTTTGTTTCTCAAATCTCCTAGGTTATTTATTTATTTATTTTTGGTTTTCTATACCATGAAGATAATTTTAAGCTCCTATTACATTTTATTAAATACAGTAAACATACTTATTTTCTCATACCTGTCTGATAATGTAAATATCTAAAGTCTCTGTGGATCTGGGTCTCTTCTATCTCTCATTTCTGCTAGCTCCCACTCATGCTATTTTACTCCCTTATGTGCTTGATTATTTTATGCTAATGTCCATGAAATATTATATGAAGGGATTCTTTGAGGCCTGAATAAAAACTCCTCCTTTCAGAGAGGATTTGACTTTATTTCTGACCGAAACCTAGTCACTATCAGTCCGGGAGTACAGTAAAATCTTGGATTGGGAATAACTTGGCTTGTGAGTGTTCCACAAGACGAGCAAACATTTCTCAGGTTGCATCAGGTTGATGCAAAAGTAATAGTGGCTTGTGCTATTATTCGTAACGGCAAAAACCGCAATTACCTTTGCACCAACTTAATAATACATTTTAACCTGGTAAACGAGTGATGTCTTGCAATATGAGTAGTTTGTTTCTGGAAAGAATTATGCTTGCAAACCGAGGTATTACTGTATTTTAAACTAAATTCAGGTTTGGAGTTTCATGGACTACACAAGTGATGTGAATTTGAGCTGCAAATCCACAGGAGGGCCATCTTGTGGCTCCACTCTGCGGAGATTTTTTTCCCCCCTGCTCTACTCAGTACTGAGGTAACTTTCCTTTCAGTCACCTAGGAAACAGACAGGTTTACTTCTGTTTCCTCCTTACCTTGTGTTTATAATCCTTTGGGGTCTTAGTTTATCTTGAGGGAACATCTCCTATTAGACTCCTCACCTGGTCTTGGACTTCTGTCCTCCTTGCCCTATGAGGCTGTCAAATGCTAAGTTCAACTTTGCCAGAATCAGCAAATACCCTCAGAGCAAAGGATTTATTTCTTTAACTTTTCTGAATTATCATGTTTCCTTAACATTTGGACTGGTCTTCCCTTTCTTTGTTGTCATATCTTTTATGCCATATATATATATATATATATATATATATATATATATATATATATATATATATAAAATCTAACTTCTCTGGTTGTTTGCAGCAAATGAGTTGGCCCACTTAACGTTGCCTGCTATATTTCTGAAATTGGAAGTCCTCAAACCCTTTTTTTTTTCTGAGGAAACTTTTCCTCCCCTAAAACACATACCTGCATTCTGAAGTGTAATGGCCCAGTTATTATGCAAACAGGCTTTCACACAATTCTCCTCTCCATTTTTTTTTCAATTTCACATCTCTCTCTTGCCTTCTGGCGTCCCCAAGTCCGGATGGTCTCTTAGGTTCCTCCTCTTTAACATTCCTTTCTTCATAGACTCCGGGAGGTAGTTTCATTCATCCTGCTTTTTCAGTTCCCACTCTTTCATCAGTATTATGCACAGAAGATAGTCATTTGAATCTCTCTGCATTTCTTTGCAGGCCCTTTCAACTCTAACCAACATGCAAATGGGCACTGAATGCAAACTCAAAGGACCTGATTTCTACCTCTGACTTTATTCAGTTTTAACAAATGACTTCCACTCTCTGGGCTTCAGTTTATGATTTCTATAAGTACTTTCAGTTCTAAATATTTTTAATTAAAATTTATTGGGTTGACAATGGTTAGTAAAATTACATAGGTTTCAGGTGTACAATTGTGTAATACATCATCTATATATCACATTGTGTGCTCACCACCCCGAGTCAGTTCTCCTTCAATCACCATATATTTGACCCTGTTTACACTCATTTTTATAATTCCATACTTCTGAAACTTTTTCAGAAATGGAAACAATAGTAAATAATTTCTATGAAAGCTTAGTAGGATCATACCAGTTCCAGCCAACAATATTTAATGCTACATTCTGAAGAAGGAAACTCACTTAGACAAACAAATGCTCTTTAGTGCTCAGTGGCTTTCATTTCTCTGTGTATGATGTGCGACCAAATGCTTTTTCCTGGAACCCCATCCTGCGAGGGAGTGTGGGTTTAGACAGAAATGTTTAGTAACTTTAACTGGAGCTATGTCAAAAAGGGGATTAACAAAAGAATCACAGCATCAGTCCCCTCCTTGAATCACAGTGGGATACCCTGTTTGACAGATATACTTAGGAGGCCATCTTGAAACATCAACCCTCAGCAAATGAATTGTGTGTCTTTGTACTCTATAAGAATTATAGGATCAGGGGAGTGGCTCAGTTGGTTAAGAGCTCGCTCAAGCGTTTGAGCTCTGAGCGACAGCGTTTCAATTCCCGGTCCGAGCTGAGCTGCCGCTAAGCTGCCAACAGGTGACAGGATGGCTCAGCCAAAAAAAAATAGTCATAAAAAAATTATAGGCTCTTTCCTTTCATAATTTAGCTTCTTATATGGGATCCAAAATCAAATTACCATGAAACTTTGATGATTAGGAGAAAAATTAGCTTTTTTTCAGTTTTTTAATTTTTGTGGTAAAGTGAAGTTCTCAGATGTGTTGGCATGTTTTACTAGCTGCATTTTTGTATGTGATGTGATTTTTTGGGGGAATAGGAAACATTAAATTTGTTCTCAAATGGGAGAAAAGGACATCTTATTCATCTCTGGTAATGCTTGTTCAGAAAGAGTTGAGAGATAACATATCTGTAGCACCCTAAGATGGTTTAAACCTGATTTATAACTCAGCACTGTCCAATAGAATGTTCTGCAATGAAAGAAATATTCTCTACCTTTAATATGGTAGCCATCAGCCCAATATGGCTATTGAACAATTGAAATGTGGCTAGCTTAACCAAGGCAGTGATACTTTAATTGAATTTCACTCTTAATTAATTTAGATTTAGATTTAAATCACCCCATGTGGCTGCTGACAGCAGTGGACTGCACAATTTTAAAGTATAGGTATTAGCTTTTCCACATGTGTAATCTTGGGGTTAGGGTACATGTGAGAGTGAAGCACATGATGCCCAAGAACCTTCTTGATTATAAAGGCTCTGCTCCTCTTTCTGTCCCCATTGCCACCCCCATTAGAGCAGGGTCCTGGAAAATATCCTCTGAATGATAGGGAGGCCAGAATGGCAGGACAGGCTGATGGGTGAAACAAGAGAGGACTGACTTCAGACCCACCCCTAATATTTGCAGGTACCAGGGCAAGAGAACAAATGAAGGGCAATGCACTATGTGTCTAAATATTTAAGAGTTTGTAATGAATCTAAAGAGCTGTTAAATAAAAATATGCTCTATCCTCCTAGCTTGACAATGATACTTTCCCAATGACCAGAAGGGTAGGTTCAAATTTTAACTTCTTAAACTCAGAAATCTATGCTTGAACTTCATGGTGTAGGGAGAATCAGCCTCCAACTCCTGGCTTGGGGTTTTTCCCCTTCTCTTACCACTCCCACTCCATCAAGCACTGCAAGGGGCTTCATTTACATGATTGTGGACACCTGGGCATGCATGTCCGCACTTTGCCCACAAACCTTTTGGCCACCTCTTGGGGCTAAGGTTGCGCATATTAATGGATCATTCTACCCTTAGAAAGATATACCTGGAAGCAAGCTAGGGGCAGTTTAGGCAGTGAATTCTGCCATCCTGGGTAACTTGAGCATGGTCCAAAAGTGGGGATCTTAGCTCTGCTCTAGCACAACCCCTTGACCCTTTGGAGTCCTTGCCTCTGCCATGGGTCATTCACTTCAGCAGCTATTGTTCTAGCCCTCCTCCAGCCATGCCACTCCTTAAGGGACAGGTCCCAGGGCAAGGGCCACCTCTGCCTGGTGCTAAGGGTAGTTCTAGCTGAGTCTAAGTCTGAAGAGTTATGACTAACCTTAGCTTCTAAGTCTGAAGTGTTACGACTAACCTTAGCTTAAATCAGAGATACGGCCCCAACAGTGTTGTGGAAGAGCTATACATGCGGACAATATGCCTGAGAGACTCTCAAAGGTGGAGAAAGCCCAGGCCTTGAAGCACTGAGAGAAAGATGGAGGAGCTTGCCTGGTAGGAAAAGGGGGAAAGAAATAAAGCTATTCTAGGCAGATTGTGCTTTATCATTTCAGAAGGTTGGATAGAGCATATGCAGAGGGTGAAGCCAAGAATAGAGGAAAGACCAGAAATTGAAGTCAGGAAAATAGATTGGGGACAGGTTGGAAAGGATCTTAATAAATGTAATTTTAATCTATTGGACTATAAGCTCCAAAGGACAGAGACCACACCTCTCTTGTCCCCTGCTGTGTCCCTCAGCAGTCTTAGCCTACTACCTGGACCAGCATGGTGGCAAGGACCACATTCACATAGGCATTCCTGCCTTGGTACAAGGCCTGTCACAAAGCAGGACGCAGTTTGGGCTCAGATCTCTGATTTAGGGTGAGGTTTGTCTTAACTCTTCACAGTCTTAGACTCAGGAGCTCAAACAGTAGTTTTCTAATGAATAAGCATTAAGACGTCCAGATTACATTTCTAAGGGGATGGAGAGCCACCATTGTGTGCTCCTAGATCTCCAGCTGGCAAAGATACTGCCCTGCCTGTAGGGTCTAGATTCTGCTGGCCAAGAGGTGGGAGATTTCCCTCATTCTCCTCTCCATTCATCCAGATCCTTTTCTGGGTTCCTGCTTGACTTGGACACGGAGAGGAATGGAAGGAACTCTTACATAAACAGAAAAGTACACCAGAGAGATCAAAGCAGAACCAGAGATTGAGATCTCTGAATGAGAGATCAGTGAGAAAGTGGAAACCGAGTGTGAAGACCACTCTGTTGGGAAGATGTGGAAAGACAGCTGTGTGCAAGGTGGTTCCAAGGCAAGACTGTAGGTTATGAAGACAAGAAGGTTATCAAGAAGCTGTGAGACCCTGGCTGGGGCTCTGCAGTCTCAACTTATTTTTTTCTAAAGATTTTATTGGGGAATTAAGAAAGGGGAACAGCGATGGGGAAAAATTGGGGAAGGGGAACAGACAAGTTGCTCTCCTTTTGTTCTTCAGTCTAGCTGTGGAGGACGTCGCATAACTGGGCCATGTTGGTATTATCAATGCACTATTCCCGGGTGAGGCAGTCGCTCGCCAGCCACTGGACAGCCACTCATGGCTGCTTAGGACAGCTCACAAAAACGCATGCCAGCTGCCGGCCAGCCCCACTGCAGCCTATGCCGTCGACGGCGACTCACGGCAGCGCAGCTCCAGGTCGAGCTGTTGTTCACCATCTTAGCTGTAGAGGGCGCAGTGTCACTGGCCCTCATGTGGGATCCGAACCGGGGCCCTGCTGCTCAGCTGGTGTCCCAAGCCAGCTCTTAACCAATGTGCCACTCGGCCAGCCCTGCAGTCTGAACTTATAATGGGTGCAATCTTGGCAGTGCTAGCAAGAGAGGGATGTGGGGAAGCTGCTACGAGTGGGGGAATAGGTAAGGGAGTTTTCTCAAGACCAAGGAGTGGAAAAACAAGAAGATTGAAAGGGCAGGAGCCAGCGCCTTGCAAATGGCCTCCCTGTGCTGATTGAAAAGTCTGTGCTTGTGGCCCCAGCTTGGTAGGTAGGTTAACTAATTTACCCAGGACCACACAGCTAGTACTGGGCTGAATAGTGTGATGGACTGAATTGTGCCCCCCCCCCAAATTCATATGTTGAAGCCCTAACCCCCAATGTGACTGTATTTGGAGACAGGACCCTTCGGAATGTAACTAATGTTAAATGAGGTCATAAAAGTGGGGTCCTGATCTGATAGGATTGGTGTCCCTATAAAACTAAGAAGACAGACTAAATCTATTTCTCTCTCCCTCCCCTTCTCTCACTCCCCCGTGTGTGTGTGTGTGTGTGTGTGTGTGTGTACACGTGCGCACGCACACACACACATGCAGGAGAGTGTGTGCACACATAAGAAAGGCAATGTAAGGACACAACAAGAAGGTGGCCATCTATACACCAAGAAGAAATGTCTCATCAGAAACCAACCCTACTGTCACCTTGACCTTGGACTTTAAGCCTCCAGAACTGTGAGAAAGTAAATTTTTGTTCTTTAAGCCACCCATTTTGGTATTTTGTTATGGCAGCCCAAGCTGAGTAATACAAATAGTGTTCCCCCCAAAATTCATGTCCACTTAAAACCTCAGACTGTGACATTATTTGGAAATAAGGTTATTGCAGATGTGATTAGTTTATGTTTAGATGAGGTGAGGTTATACTGGAGTAGGTTGGCCACTATATCCAATGCCTAGTCTCCTTGTAAAAAGGCCACATGAAAACACATAGACACACAAGGATAATGCCATACGAAGACAGACACAGGGATTGGAGTGATGAAGCCGCTAGCTAAGGAACGCCAAGGATCGCTGGCAAACACCAGAAGCTAGGAAGAGACAAGGAAATCTTCCTTAGAGCTCTCAGAAGGAGCATAGCCCTGCTGTCACCTTAATCTCCGACTTCTGGCATCCAGAACTCTGAGAGAAGAAATCCCTGTTGGTTTAAGCCACACAATTTGTGGTCATTTGTTACAACAGCCACAGGAATTTAATACAGTGGTGAGCTCTAAGCTCTTCCTGTTCTTTCTACTACCCCACACTGCTTCCCCAACTGAAATTGACCTCCATTTCTGAATTCAGAGGCTATCTTAAGACTTTTGTCTCCCAACTCGCCTTTTAATGTTAAATGTAATTAAACAAAAAAATCTCATGGGAAAAATTTGAATAATCCAGGAGAGTGTAAGGTGAAACAAAGAAAAAAAAGCCTTCCTCTTCACAAACCCTGCAGTCATGCTGCCCCTTCCCAAGACGGATCAGTGTAAGTATCCCCTAGGGGTCCTCCTAGATGCTGCCCGTGCATGAGTATGGGTACGGTCTCATTTTCCTACCCATTGAAATTCTCCCATACACACTACTCAGTAACGTGTTCTTTTTAGCCTCACCATTTGCCTTTGCTGTCTTCCCTTGACCATTGAGAAGGCTGCCCTGAGACAATGCTCCTCCACGGGCACCTCCAAAGACAGACTCTGGAGCCAGACTGTGTGGGTTAAAATTCTGGCACTACCGCTTGCTAGCTGAGCATTGCAGGCAAGTTACTGAACCTCTTTCTTCACAATTTGCTCATCTGTAAAGTGGACTGACCTTGTAAATTGCTATGAGGATTGAATGAGTTAATCTACACAAAGCACTTGGAACAGTGCCTGGTATAAGGCCAGTGCTCGATTCCTCGTTTTTGTTAGAGTCATAGTATTTTCCAAGTGGATGTACCACCATTTATATCTTTGTGCGTGCCCCCTTGTGTGAGTGTCTGCAGGATGAATTCATGGGAGTTGAGTTGGCTGTGCCAGTTTTCCCTGCCACCAACAGTGTATGGTTGAGGCTGTCCCCCCCACACCCACTCCAGCACCAAGTTCCTATCAAATATTTTAATCAGTAATAACCTCTTAAATACTGTTGTATATATTGTGATCTAGTGGGCAATCTTCTTCTTTTCTTTTCTTAAATACATCTCATTCATGATTAGTTCACAATTGTATTCCATGGTTGTTTGGAAGGTGATGACTGTCTTAGCAGTCCCTCTTTCATGATTAGTTTTCATAAGCCATGTAGTGCAAAGGCCATCGTGAGAACATCTGTCCACAGCTGGCGCCAGGGATGTGCGAGCCCAGAGGACTCTGCTAGTAGCCTGCCCAGCCTCGATATATGTTGGGGTAGAAATTACCTGCACTTCCTTGACAAGAAGAAGTGTCATAATCAGTCATGCTTGCTCTTAAGCAAATGGAACCCATTCTAGTTTCAGATACACCCCACTGTCTGAACCCTTGTTTAATTTGCAGCGGTGGTCCTATGCATACAAGGTGGTTTGCCAGGGGTCAGTCAATATAGTCAGGCAAAGAACAAGATTCATGTTGTGGAGAATATCTTCCTGCCCTCCTATACATGGACCATTAGCATTCAAGTGCTTAATTCCAGTAGCATAGAGCCTGAATACCCAAAATCTTATATAATACCCAAAGTAGCCATTTGTCATCTTTAAAACTCCTGAACAGATGACCCTTGATAAGATGGGGAAAACAACCTTTGTAAAATGGAGATAAGATGGTTGTTAGGAAGATAGAGGGGGAGCAGTTTTTGGGTTTGTTTGTTTGATTGGGGTTGTTTGTTGTTGACCCCCTTCCTCTGTGTTAGAAAGAAGAAACTAATAAATGAGTAAACAAATAAGTTTAGAAAAATACAGAGGGTGCCAAAAAATGTATACACATTTTAAGAAAGGAAAAAACTATATTAAAATTGTAAATACTCAATATATACCAATAACAAAAGATGAATACAAGTCACGTTTGACTTCTGCAATGACAAGAGGTGCTCAAAGTGGTTCCCATCAGTGTCCAGACACTTCTGATGATGGTGAACTACTGCTTGAGCAGCGTTGACCAAAGTGTCCACTTGTACACATTTATTTTGGCACCCCCGGTATAAAGTCTTCATAGAATACATTGCTCATCCTGTTCCCAGTTCTTCTCTTAATCTTGCATCACTGTCCTCTCCATGCCTCCTGCATCTGCCCAACCTAAATGAGAACCTGTCTGGGCCAGAGAAGTTGCTTCATTCTTCCCTCTGTTTCTAGACCCCTGCACAGGGCCAGGGGCACCACAGAGGCTTGGAACATACATATTGCCGTGGAGCCTGGGGCTCCCTGTAGCCAGACATGCAGGATGCTGGCTCTGTTTAATGGACCAAGGATAGTGAGAACCCTCTGGCAGCTGGAATGTTTCCACCCAAGTTTACAGAATGAAATTCTCACTTACTAACAACCCAGTAGTTCACCTCCCTTCCCTAGGCATTGTGGGAGTTCAAAGAGTGATAAAGCAAAAAAAAAAAGTGATAAAGACTGCATTTCTCCAAACAACAGGGCAGCAAAATGCTCAAGAAACTAAGTGATTAGGTAGAGTCAGTAGAGCTGTGGTAAGGGCATGAACACTCCAACTGCTATGTCCTTTAAGGTTGCCACACACACACACACACACACACACACACACACACACACACACACACACTCACACACACTCACATGCACGTGGACACATACACATAGATAAAGCAGGATTTATTGAATTATATGCACAAAAATTTGGAGGAATTAAAAAAGGAAATAGGTGAATTTTGTTTTTCTGTCTGCTTATCAGATGGAGCCTTACAGCAAAGTTGCAGCAATGAGACATTCTAACAGAAAATATTTCCTTCATTTGTGGAGAGGATATTACATCTGAGGCACTCCCCAGGGTCATTTGAATTACAGATACTCAGTGAATAACAGTGAGAACTCCATGCATACTCACGCCCCCCTCCCCCCCTCCTGCCACCTCACACCCCTAGTGCTTTAATTACAGAGTGGGAAGATTTCCCCCCCTCCTCTCTAAAAAAGGCTTGCCAACAAGCCTTTCATCCTAACAGGTGAAGCCCCCAAAACTGGTCACCCTGCCCTGTGTGGGTGGCAAGCAGTCTTTCTGAAAGAACTTCTGACTTGGGAATGAGCTGATTTGAAAGTCACATTAAATGTAATTGTGGCTACTTCTACACTGACTGACTCATCTGCGCTGATGAAAATGCAATGACGCAGTCATGACTGGCTGAGCTGTGTGCCACTAGCACTGTCCCCAAAGGATGGAGGGGACCTCTAGGAAAAGATTTGCTTTGGGGCATTTAAAGTCCTCTACCCCCCAATCCTAATTCTATCCCACTCATCAGGAGAAATTCTGTTGCTCCCCCAAAATACAGTCATTCCTATGCGTCAAGAGTTCCTAATATGGTTTGTGTGTCCACAATTTCTTAGGAAAAAATATCCAAGAAAAGCAGAGGTGCTTAATCTATGGCCCACAAACTCTCAGCAGCCGTGGACCCCTTGAATGGTGTGCCACAGTTTGTACATGTGTGCTGTTTCCCTATTCTCACCAGAGCCTGTAATTCCCAAATGCTTAAGAGCCAATCCTGGGGCTGGCCAAGTTGGCTCAGTTGGTTAAGAGTTGGCTTAAGGACTCGAGCTCTGAGCAACAGGGCCGCCGGTTCGATTCCCACATGGGCCAGTGAGCTGCGCCCAAGCTGAGGTGTCACTAATCTGCCAACAGGTGGCAGGATGGCTCAGCTGGTGAGAACACATGCTCCTAACAACAAGGATGCCGGTTTGACTCCCGCATGTGATGGTGGGCTACACCCACCCGCAACTAAGACTGAACACAGCACCTTGAACTGAGCAGCCGGGAGCTGACAATGGGCGGCCGGATGGTGACTGGACTTGGAGCTGAGCTAGCTGTGCCCTCCACAACTAAGATTGAAGGACAACAACTTGGCTGTTCCCCTTCCCCAATTCCCCAACACTGTTCCCCTTCCCCAATTCCCCAATTAAAAAAAAAAGAGAGTCAATCTTTTGAGTGATCTGAGAAGGTCCCTGAGGGACTGGTGACTATTACTATTGACAGAAGACCCCACCCTCCAGAGGGGGGCTCAGCAGCCAAACTTAGTCACACCTGAAAATATCTGAACAACCCCCGATCTATTGTGAAAAACAGAAAACATACATCATGACTTTTCCAACGACCCAATACATCTGGGCAGCACACAGACACAAGTGGAAAATAACTGAGCAAATAAGCCCACTGGTTAAACAGCAGCACCCCCACTGTGCAGCGTGTGTGGCAAAGAGCAATTCTTCAGCAAGTAATCAGGCTGGAAGGCTAGAGATGCTGGCTCCGGCAGTGATTCAGCACAAGGAGACTGATTATGCCTGCCTGCTCCCAGCTTCCCAGGGACAGGACTATCCAAATGCTTTGTGCTGCATTTTGGAGTTGGGTGACGTCTGGACCAGAAATCAGAGCTCTGCGAGTCAAGTCCTGGCTCTGCTACTAACTAGCTCTGTGACCCTTAGCAAATCACGTCACCCCTTTGTTCTGACAGAAAAGTTTCAGTTATGGAAGATGAATGAGTTCAACTTTGTGCCTGTAGTTAACCATACGGTACTGTGCCCTTAAAATTCGTTATGAAGGGAGATGTCACATTAAGTGTTCTTACCACAGAAAACAAAGGCCAAGGAAGCTTTCCGAGGTGTTGGATGTGTCTACAACCTTGACTATGGTGATCGTATCTTGGGTGTTTGCCTATGTCCAAACTCATCAACTGTATACATTAAATATGAATAGTTTTCTGTATACCAATCATACCTCAATTACGCTCTTTAAAAAAAGAAGGTATTTTTAAAACAATGAATTCTCCTTACTTTTCTTATTCTGGTATCCATTTGCTCCCTCATATTTTTTTTTCATTTATTTAATAAATATTTATTGAGTCCCTGCTATATGCCAGTAATTAGGTACCTGAGACCCTGTTTACTGTCTCCATGCTTGTACTGAATTTATACAGTCCATTTTTATCCTAACCCTCTCCCAGCTATCTCCTTTCCAGACAGGAGAGGTCCAATTTAGGCTCACCTCTTGCATAGAAAAAATTCTCAAAGTTCACTTTAAGAACATGGAATTTATAGCACATGGAATTGTTGGAGAATCTATTCCTCTGTTTTGAAATCTGTATAATGGGCCTTGGAGAAAGTCTCAGCATGAAGAGGGATACCCAGGGACCCAGACGTCCTTCTCCAGTGACTGCTAGCTAAATGGGAAAAACTAAGGTGGCTCTGGTGCTAGGAGGTGCTGTGCGGAGTCATTCTGAGAGTGGGGAGAGGAGAGGAGGGAGCCTTAGCCTTTGGAAGTGATATATCCGATACCGTGGAGATGGGGAACAGGCCACCCGGGTCCCTGTAGCAGCACAAGGTCTGGCTGCTTCAAAGAACTAGTCTAAGGATCGCAGAGAGCTGGTGAAAAATGACGCAGCCAGTCAGGAAGAGCAGGTCCATTCTTGGTGCATGGGCGCCCTCTAGTGACCGGAGAGACTTTGACAACTGAAGAATTTGGAGCGAGAGGGAAGCAGGAACCCCGTTAGATTCTACTAACTAGTTTTCCTTGATCCTAGCCAAATTTCCCCCTCCAAAACATGGATAATAACAAATAAGGAAATACAGACCTCCATGAGGTGGATTTGTGGATTTTCAAGCGTTCTGGGCAAAGGTCTGAGTCTGAATCCTGAAGAACTGGGACCAACAGTACAGATAATCACCCATCGGCCAAACTTATGCCCTGAAAATATTACCATTCCTCAGGGAGGGGAAGTGTGCACACACGCACACATGCATGCCATTTTTTTGTAATCTATTGCATTTTTATTTTATACATATTTTTAGAAAAATTAACTTATACTTATTTCTGAAAGTTTGGAAAACAGAGAAGTGAAGTTTCTGACCAGGAAGGGGTAATAGAGTCCGGACTTACTCACCCACCATAAACAACTATAAACTGGACAACTATATATGAAACAACTAATTTTAGACATTAGACAAGAGGCAGCACATGACTATGACATTAGAGAGAAGGAAATAGATGAGATGAGCCTAAAACATGGAGCAGGGAGGAGGGACCTAAGCAGAGCAAAAAAAGGTTCCCTAAGTTGAAGAGCTGTAGATCAGAGTTCATGGAGGCTGAGGCAGCTGGAGTGCGTGGGACAGGGAACTAGACTGAGAAAGCGCCCCAGAAATCTGAGAAGGACTTTTCTTGAGTCTCATACTGAGCACTGGGCTGAGCAAAGAAAAACTCAGGAGTTTTAAGCAGAACTATTTGCAGAGCTCACCCAAGGCTGGAAGGTGTTCAAGTTCTGGCCAAGAAGAGTGGAGAATCCTCAATCATCATTTGATGGAGACCCTAGAGAGATCACACCTTGTTGTAGCTCTGAGATATCCCTGGGAAAAAGGCTTCTCAAATTCTTAAAGAAATTTTCTTATAATTTTTTCTATGTTTAGCCTATGTGTAGTTGGTGTGTGTCCAAAGATACAACAGGCAACTGCTTAACCAAATGTTTTACAATTGCATCACAATGGTCACCATCTTCCCTGCCTGCAATCATGTGGTCCTCCGTGCCCTTCATCTTACATCCTCCATTCAACCAACTCTACATTTTAGCTCTATTATTTTCAGCACCTCACTTCCGGTGCTATATTTGGCATTCATCAAGATTCTTACGTGTAAACTGGTTCTTGTTTAATAACACAGAAAAGTAATTTAGCAAAAGGATATTTGTCAAATCCTTAAGTCATTGGGGGCATTGGAGAGCTAGGCTCAAGCTGATGAGGCCAGAAACAATGCATCAAATCATACCAAAGAGATGCTGGTGATGATTCTACTGTTGTCACCTACTAAGCACTAGGGTCCCCAACAATTGGCAGTGGATACTGGACACTGCCACTAACATTCCTGCTCCTGCTGCCTCTGGAAACATGACCTTGCTGCCACTACCACCATCAGAGGGAGAATTCTCTGCTGCTCTAATTCATTAAGTCACTAATGCCAGGTTCAAAGACCCAAGAGGAGCCCTCTGACTGAGCCTAGGTCGTGTACCAAATCATAGCTGCAGGCAACACTGGGGTATGTGGCATCTTTATCTTCTGTAGTGGGAGGTGGGCTCTGCTTCCTACACCAAGAGTCATGAGGTAAGGAATTCCCTAAACATGGCAACAGCTTCAGATGCCGGATGATACCCCAAGATGAAATATTTCCACTTCACAATGATAACTTCTGGCACATCATAGGCAGTTAATATTATAAATATCTGTTGGTGGAGTGATTGAAAAGCAGAGAAGACTAAAAGTGACTAATGTTAGCCGATAGAAGGTGATCAGATGAGTGGAAATGGATGTGAATAGCATCCTCTCCAGTATACGATATAAAATGGGAGTCAGGTCAGGGATTGGGCATGGCAGTGTGTGGCGGTAGAGAGCTCATGGTTGGACAAGGCAACTGTGGCTGGAAGATCTAGGGTACCAGTGTAGGGATAAAATAGACCATCTGTGCAACATAGTGTGTGTGTGTGTGTGTGTGTGTGTGTGTGTGTGAGAGAGAGAGAGAGAGTGTGTGTGTGTCGGTGGGTTCATTGGCCCAGGATGAAGTCCTGAGAGGCACCATCCGTTAGGTGTGTAGGAATTAGAAATTCATGTAGTATCGCCACAAGTCATGCAAGCTGGTTCTTCATCCTTACACCTTTGAACAAGAGTCAGAATTAGTGGGGTGACTGGTTAGCTCATTTGATTAGAGCGTGGTGCTGATAACACTAAGGTTGCCAGTTCTATCCCTGCATGGGCCACTGTGAGCTGTGCCCTCCTTGAAAGAGTCAGCTATGCCATTGTAGCATGAAAGCAATGTGTAACCAATGACCATGGCTGTTCCCCAACAACATTTTTTTTTAAAGTTTTTGAAAAGTCAGAATTAGTAATACATAGGATTGAGAGTATCATGTCATATGTGGGGCTAGTTCATAAGTTCCTGGGGTCTTGTGGCTACATCTGAGGATCTTTCAAGAACTCCAGTGGTGGGTAGCTGGGGCAGGTTGAGGGCATTATTTCTGTGCCCGAGTGCCAGCTTCTTTTCCAGGCCAGGGTGTAGTGATGCCAACTGCTCTAAAAAAGCTCAATTCCCTTGGGGCAGGTTAGCTATTAGAACAGAAAAAGAATAGAAATGAGGGCCAAGGCTCACAAAAAATTAGACATTGTTGATTGACCTGGGTCCTCCCAGCCTGGTACAGCCGTCCTGTGAGGATGCCTTGGCTAGTCAGAAGGCCACCGAGGCTTTCCACCGCCGGGCTTTCAAATATGCATTTTCTGGCTTGTCAGCAGATGGGACTGCCAAAGGCAATTCAGAAGTTTGGAAAACACAGGTTCAGCAGTCAGGTTAGAGAATAAATCAGGATGCCATCCAGATATAAAATAGATCACAACATTGAGAAGGATGGTATGTAGTCTTATGATTGAAAGACAACTCGGATACGACATAGGACCAACAACTTCAGCGTCACTTCTGCAAAATGGGTTGTGATGGTTCGTTTTGTGTGTCAACTTGGCTGGACCACGTGATGCCTACAGAGCTCGTTAGACATTATTTCTTGGTTTGTCTGTGAGAATGTTTCCAAAAGAAATTAGTATTTAAATGGGTGGACTGAATGAAGCCAATGGCTCTCCCCAATGTGGGGGTGGGGTCTCATCTAATCCACTGAAGACAGAATAAAACAAATGGTGGAGGAAGGCGGAATTCTCTTTCTGCCTGTCTGCTGAGCTGAGACCCCCATCTTCTGCCCTCAGTGCTCCTGGTTCTCAGGCCTTCAGACCCGGACTGGAATCTACACCATCGGCTCCCCAGCTCTCAGGTCTTCCAAATACAGCACCAGCTCTCCTGGGTCTCCCCTTGCATATGGCAGAGCATGGGGCTTAGCCCCTAAAACTGTGAGAAATAAATTTCTGTTGTTTAAGCCACCCAGTCTATGATAGTCTGTTATAGCAGTCTGAATGGATAAAGACATGGGGCTAATAATAGGACCTAACCTATTATCAGGATTAAATAAGCTGATGTGAAGTGCCTGGCGGATAGTGGATGATAAATGAATGGTAGCTGTTATTGCCACTATTATTACATACCTCTGAAATTTTAAAATAGTTATTATACGATAGTGTCTCTTTTACCATACAAACAAATGCAGTTAATAAGTGTGTCTAGCCCTGGGCTCTGCCAGTGTATCAGTTGGAGTCCTACCAGGAGAGAAATAGAAAACACACAATTTAAATAAGGAAGACCTACTGTAAAAATGATTAACTATTTACAGAGAATTAGCTACTAAAAAGGAATAAGAGGTCTCTAAATAATATCCTAAGACTAAGAGAAAGTACCCAAGGAAGGAACAAGCTTAGTAGGAGGCAGGGCTATCCTTAAGGTTGGAAGTCACACCTCACTGAAGAGGGTGTGGTTTCAGCCCACTAAATCATGGAGATCATTGGGCTGGGAGACTCCTACTGGGGTGCCAGCAGGCTGACGCTGGCAGGCAGGAAACCATCACCTGGATTTCCAATAAATTTTCTGAGAAGCTGCCTAGAAGGAGGTGTTGAACTTGCTGGAAAGCCAGCGAGGGCATCTTCAGAACTTGCCAGGAAACTGCTCTTTTTCTGGGTGCTGCTGAATTCATCTGGAAACTAGGAGAGGTACCTACAGATCTCACAGGGAATCCACACATGAGGAAGGAGGGCAGGTGCTGCTTGGCTCACCCCTGGGAAGGTCGCTAAGATGAGGGGAGGAAGGGTTGCTGCTGAAACTCTGGTGACCAGGGGGACTGCACCACTGGGTCCACAGAACACCTACTACATAAGGCCACTCTACTAAGACCAGGAGGCATAGCAGCCCTACCTAATGCATAGAAACAAACACAGGGAGACAGCCAAATGGGGAGGCAAAGAAACATGTCCCAAATGAAAGAACAGAACAAAGCTCCAGAAAAAGAACTGAACAAAATGGAGACAAGCAATCCACCAGAGGCAGAGTTCCAAACACTGGTCATAAGGATGCTCAGTGATCTCAGGGAGAACTTCAGCAGAGAGATAAGAAACATAAAAATGGAGATAGAAAACAAAAAAAAAACCAGTGAGAAGTGAAGAAAACAGTGACTAAAATGAAGAATACCTTAGAGGGTTGACATTCAATATTATTTTATATTAATTGCAGGTGTACAACTTAGTGGTCAGACATCCATATAATTTAAGAAGTGATCCCCCCAACTAGTCTAGTACCCACCTGGCACTATACATAGTTATTACCATATCATTGACTATATTCCCCACACTTTACTTTACATCCCCATGACTATTTTGTAACTACAAATTTGTACTTCGTAATTCTTTCACCTTTTCACCCTGCCCTCCAATCCCCTCCCATCTATCACCCCAACAAATCTAGTACCCATCTGACACCATACATAGTTATTACAATATTTTTCACTATATTCCTTATTCTATATACTACATCCCCATGAAAAGGTAAAGGGGAATAAGAGGTTCAAAGTTCCAGGTATAAAACAAATAAGTCTTGGGGATATACAATAATATACAGCATAGAAAATATACTCAATAATATTGTGATAGCATGGTACAGTGTCAGATGGTTGCTGGGCTTATCATGGTGATCACGTCTTTAGCATAGGGAATATAATCAATAATGTGGCAATAGCTCTGTATAGTGCCAGATAGGTACTGTTGAATAACTATGATGTACACCTGAAACTAATATAATATTGTATGTTAGCTCTATTTTAATAAAAATCTTTTAAAAAAGAATGGAATAAGCTGTAGAAAACTGAGTCCTTGTAGAAGAACTGAGTTAGGTGGAGGTAGATGACAATGTTTCTCATTTGAAATGAACTCAAAAAGTCATTCTTGAGTCTTCAGCAAGGCCAGTGCAGGCAGCTGTGTGGAGTGGTGAGACCAACTTGCTCAGCCTTCCATTTGGATGTCTTGGCTAGTATGCAGGGCCTGGGACTGGGACCCTGAGATAATGGTTGGCACCTCAGGTGTCCTGGATGACCTGGTGCTCCTCCAGTTGTGGGGTAGTATTGTAGGTGTTGCTGGGTACTGGCAGTAAAAGCCAGCCTTCCTGGAATGGGGTGAATGTGGACAACTGCAGGGGATCTGCCTGGATTCAGTGGCTAAGGAACATGTGGTGCGATCATTTGGTCTGTGCCATGCAAAATCCCTAAGGTGTTCTCTAAGGATTCTGCTCCTCTGCTCCATTTGACATCTGAGGTGCCAGGAAAGTGGCTGTGGACAGGGACAGAAGCATTACCCTTAAAGGCCTTAGGGATTACCCTCCAAACTGGGCCGGGAACTGGGGCACTGAGCCTAATTCAGTGTCCTGGGAGACAGCTGATTATTTTGACTGTGACATTTTGTTTCTGGGAAAGGACAGGCTGGTGACCACAACTAAGCCAAGAAGTCTCCCACCAACAATGTATGAACATGCCTGTTGTTGTATATACTTGCCAAAACTTGGCATTGTAGATATTCATTCTGGTGGGTATGTGGTGGTATCACATTGATGTTTTAATTTCTATTTTTCTGATGATCAGTCAAAATGAACCCATTTCATATATTTATGCGCTATTTTGATATCTTCTTTGTGAAGTGTCTGTTCAAGTCTTCTACTCAGTCTTCTATTGGATTGTCTTTTTTTATACCTTTTTAAATTGAGGTAACATTGGTTTATAATATTATATGTTTCAGGCTTACAACATTATAATTCAATATCTGTATACACTACAGTGTACTTACCACCCAAATTCTAGTTTCCATCTGTCACCATACATTTTTTGACATTTTATCTATTAATTTTACTGATCTTTAAAGGAGTATTATTTTCCATAATTACAAAATATCATGTGAAACCCTGAAGAGGTTCACAACATGGCAGTGGAAGAAGCTTAATAAATAAATCAATAATCTTAAAATTTGAAATGCTCTGTAATAGAGATAAATAGAAAGTGCAGGAAGAGTATTGTGGAACTTAATCAGAACGTGTTCCACAGAGAAAGTGCCTTTTTTTCCTGGGTCCTAAAGTATAAGAACAATTCTCCAAGTTAAGAATTTGGGAGAGGAAATTATTGTATGTAGAAGAGAACTGAAGGAATGACATATTGTATTGACATCATTTTGGCATTGTTGTGTTGGGGGTATAGGTGTGGGGACAGTGACAATTTGAAAGGTAAGGCAGATTTAAAAAACTAGGAGGACAGAAATTAATGAGCATTGATTAGAGACGTATTATTGTCAAGATAATTTACAACCATCACTTAACCTAATGTTTACAAAGATTC
>NW_017731859.1:932269-945303 GCF_001890085.2 Hipposideros armiger | reverse complement strand
TTCTTAATTTTAATGTAGTCCATTTGTATTGATTTTTCCATTGTAGTGAGTGGAATCTAAAACAAAACAAAACAAAACAAAACCAGAGTTATAGGAACAAACTGATTGGTGGGGAGGGGATAGGTGAAAAAGGTCAAGAGAAATATAGTTAATAATATTGTGATAAGTTTGCACAGTGACAGGTGATTACTAAACTTAGTGTGGTGATCACATTATAAGGTCTATAAATGTCAAATCACTATATTGTACACCTGAAACTAATATAATATTGTACACCAACTATACTTAAATAAAACCGAAATATTTAGCAACTCCAAAATCATGAAGATATTATCTTATTTTATCTTCCATAACATGTATTGATTTACCTTTCACATTTGGATATTAATACATCTGGAATCAATTTTTGCATATGGCATGAGGTGGAGTCCAGATGCTTTCTTTCCCATGTGGATATCCAGACAGCCAGCTCCATTTACTAAAAAGGCCATCCTTTTTCCACTGAGCTGCAGTATCATCTTTGACATAAATTAAGTGACATGTTGGGGCAGTTTCTGGACTCTCTATTCTGTTCCATTGCTTGTTTTTTTTTTTTTTTGCCTTTCCTTGTGCCAATAACATACTGACATAATTACTGTGGCTTTGCAAATCTTGATATAAGGCGGTGTAAGTGCCGTCGGCTTTGTTCTTCTTGAGGATTATCTTAGCTATTCTCAGTCCTTTGCATTTCCACATAAATTTCATAATTAGATCATCAATTCACACACACACACACACACACACACACACACACACACACACACACCCCCTACTGTGATCTTTATTGGAATCACATTGGGTCTGTAGATCAATTTGCGAAGAATTAACATCTTAACAATATTGATCCTTCCGATCCATGAACATGATATATATCTACATTTATCTACATCTTCTCTATCAGAAATGTTTTGTCACATTCAGTATAGAAATCTCGCACATCTTTTGTTATATTAAATCCTGTGTAATTGATGTTTTTATTGTGATTGTAAATGGTATCATTTAATTTTATTCCATTTGTTGCTGGTATAGATAAATGGCTTTGTTCACTAATTCTAGTAGTTTATCAGATTTTTAATTTTTTATGTCTGTTACAGATTTTAAATTCAAATATTACTAGAGTCAACTGCATTGGTCCAGGAGTCTCTGCTACTAACATTATTCCAGTTTGCTCTGTGCAGACAACAGCATTTATGAGAAGTCCTTGTGGGGTGGAGCTTCAGACTTCATGGGACCTGTCTCTGGACTGCTCATGTCAGGAGCCTGAGAATTTAATCAAATGAAATTCAGAAATAAATAAAACCTCTAGTGAGTGTGTATTACTTGTCAAGCATTGTTCTGAGGGGGCATTGTTCTTAGCCCTTTGCATATATTAACCCATTTAATTTTCTTAACAGCTCTATGAGTTAAGTACTATCATAACATCATCAAACAGATAGGGAAACTGAGGCACAAGGAGGGCAAACGATTTTCCCAAGGTTATACAGCATGGTAGTGGCTCAGCATTTCACAATTGCATTATTCGACCACTCCTAGTCTATAGAATTAAACTCTTCAGTCTCACTTTCTCAACTGAAGGCTCTCTCTACCTCCTCATCCTGAGCTCTGGCTCTCCCCCAAGTCATCACTCTATCTGCAATTGACTAGTGCCCTTCAACCTGAGGCTACTTCTGAGGGTTAAGGATGGGGGAACTGAAGGAAAGCTTCATGGACCAGGTGGGCTGGGCTTTGAAGGTCGAGTAGGACTTGAGCATGTAAAAGTGAAGTGGGTTCAATCTCAAAGACATGGAGCAGAAACATAGAAGAATACAGAGTATGGGTTCTCAATCTAGGACTGCTCTCAGTGGGAAACAGTGTTTATATCATTTATTATTTTATTACCAATATTATTTTTTTGTGCTTTCATCAGAGCAACGATATTTATTGCCATCAATATTAGAGTCATTTGAAAATTGCCCATCTTTGTATTATTGTGCAGCCACTGAGAAGGTCACATTTCTTCCACAGTATTATTACAACCTTCAATTACTAATGGAAATAATTAGGTGTATCTGTGTTGCAGAGGTATGGCAATATAATTGGCTACAGCCTCTCTCCACCTGTAATTGGGCCCAGCTTCAGAACGTCCCATAAATTAGCAATATCACAACAAAATACCTGTAGGCGTATCCATATGTTCTCAGCAAAAGTAAGTTTGTTTTTTTTTTAGTTTCTTTGCTTGAGACCAAGGACCTTCAACAGAATGATTGGGGATACAGCTGGGGCGGCAACAGGGAAGGGAAGATCAGGAATCAGTGCCTTAAAAGGCAGTCAGGAGGAGATCCAAGATGGCAGAGTAGATGAATGCTGTGCTTGCCTCGCCCCATGAACACATCAAAATTACAACTAAATTATGGAACAACCAACCTGGAGAGCCATCTGAAGTCTAGATGAACAGAAGTTTTATAACTAAGGATATAAAGAAGAAGCCACGTCAAGACTGGTAAGGGGTGAAAACACAAAATGGGCTAGTCCCACACCCACCTGCGATGGTTGAAAATCAGGAGAGATATCTTGGCCACAGAGGTTCCCCATGAAGGATCAAGGGTCCCCAGCCCCCCACACCAGGCTCCCCAGCCTGGAGTACTGGTGCTTGGAAGAGGAGCGGCGAGCCCCCGCAACTTCTGGCTGTGAAAAACAGTGGGGGGCCAGCCAAGTGGCGCATTGGTTAAGAGCTGGCTTGGGACGCCAGAGGGCCCCGGTTCGGATCCCACATATGAGGGCCAGTGACACTGCCCTCTACAGCTAAGATGCTGAACAACAGCTCAACCTGGAGCTGGGCTGCCGTGAGTCGCCGGCGACGGCGTAGGCTGCAGCCCCTGTGGCAGTGGATTGCCATGGGCTACCGTGTGTCGCCAGCAGCCAGCGTGAGCGGCCAGCAGCCGCAGTGAGCGGCCATCCAGAAGCCGGCGACTGATCTGCCTCGCCTGGGAAGAGCGCGATGTTGGTGCCAACTTGGGCCAGTGAAGCAATGTCCTCCACAACTAGACTGAAGAACAAAAGGACGACAACTTCTCTGTTCTCTTTCCCCCAATTCCCCAATAAAAATCTTTAAAAACTAACAAACAAACAAAAACAGTGGGGATTCCGACCATCCGGTGGGACAGAAGGCTGCGGGAAACCCAGATGTCCTCTTAAAGGGCCGGAACAGGCACTCACCCTGGGCTCCAGTGGAGGGACTATGAGTCTGGGGGCATCGGAGACATATGTAGAGAGGCCGAGTTTTGTAACTTTGCTGTGAAGACTGGAGGGACAGTCCCCATTTTCCCTGTGTGGGGCCCTGCTTCCATGCAACCAGCAGGTGGGTGCCATCTTTCCTGTGTTGAGCCCCCACAGCCAAATCTGAATCTGATTGGCCTGGTGAGCTCTGCTGCTCCAACCTGCTGACTCACTGAGACCCTGCCTTGCCCAACTTGTGTTACCACAGGAGGCTTTATCAGCAGCTGAACCTTATGGGAGCTAGCGGGTGGCAGCAGGCCTCAGAGCATCTTCACTTTTTGTGGAGCTACCCCAGACCTGGTACTGGTGGTGGCTGTCCTCGGTTTGGTATGTGGCCTCTCCCACATGCCTCCAGGTAAAGCACAGGCAGTGACCAACTTGTGGATCACTTTTTAAGTCCTACCATGTACTCCCTGGCTGGTCACAGGCAGTGGCTGACTGGGGCCTGCACTGGAGCCCCTCCCAAGAAGCCCCAGAACCAACATAGCTGGAAGTTGGCTTCAGATCACAGCAGAGCACCACCCAATTAGCCCCACAAGGGGCAAAAACAGACACTCTGTGGCGAACCTTGCTCTGTGGGGTAAGCTCCTGGCACATAAGCTGTGTAAGTGGCCAAACCCCACAGCCTGAGGGTCAATTCCACCCACTGACATGCCAACAGCAATCAAGGCGCAACTATAACAGGAGGGTACACAGAACCCACACAAGGGACACTCTTGGAGCACTCAGCTCAGATGACTAGGGAGACTGTGCCACTGGGCCCCACAGGACATGTGCATCCATATGTTCATTGCAGCATTGTTTGCAATGGCCAAGATGTGGAGGCAGCCTGGGTGTCCGTCGATGGAAGAATTGATAAAGAGGAGGTGGTGCATATATACAACGGAATGTTGCTCAGCCAAGGAAGGGAATGGGTTCTTGCCATCTGCAGCAGCATGGAGGGAATTGCACTGAGTGAAGTATGTCAGACAGTGAAAGACAGATGTGATGTGATTTTGCTCATATGTGAAATCTAAAGAACAAAATAAACAAACAAAACAGAAACAGATTCATAGATACTGAGAACATTTTGATGGTTGCCCGCTGGGAGAGGGGTTTTGGGGGTGGGTGAAAAAGGGGAAGGGATTAAAAATTACAAATTGGCTGTTGCAAAGTAATCATGGGGATGTAGAGTATAGCAAAAGGAATATAGTCAATAATATTGTGATAATTACATATGGTGTTAGACGGATAGTAGAATTATCAGAGTGGTAGATGGGAGGGTGGTTGGGGGACAGGGTGAAAAAGGTAAAGGGATTAAGAAGTATAAACTGGTAGTTACAAAATAATCATGGGGATGTAAAGTAAAGCATAGGAAATATAGTCAATAATATGGTAATAAGTATGTATAGTGCTAGGTGGGTACTAGACTAGTCAGGGGGATCACACCTTAAATTATATAAATGTCTAACTACATGCTGTACACCTGAAATTAACATAAAATAATATTGAATGTCAACTGTAACTGAAAAATTTAAAAAAGGGGGAAGTTGAAGGGCAATAATTGGTCCAAAATTTCCAGGTATAAAACAAATAAGTCACGAGGATGTAATGTACAGCATAGGGAATATAGTCAATAATATTGTGATAGCGTGGTACAGTGTCAGATGGTTGCTGGGCTTATGGTGATCACTTTTTTAGGTATATAAATATCGAATAACTATGGTGTACACCTGAAACCAATATAACAGTGTATGCTGTGTTTTGTTGTTTTTTTTTAAGCTGAGCCATCCTGCCACCTGTTGGCAGCTCAGCAGCTGCTCAGCTTAGGCCGACATCGAACCGCTGTTGCTCAGAGCTCAAACTCTTGAGCGTGCTCTTAACCAACTGAGCCACTCGGCCGGCCAGCTAACTGTATTTTTAATAAAAATCTTAAAAAAAAGAAAATTGGAAAAAATAAAGAAAAAAAAGCAGTCAGATGACACCAAAAGCACTAGCGACAAAAGAAAAAAGAAATAAGTTGGACATCATCAAAATGAAAACATTTTGTACATCAAAGGACACTATCACGAAAGTATAAAGACAACCCACAAATGGGAGAAAACATTTGCAAGTCATACATCTGATTAAGGTGTAGTATCCAGAATAGATAAAGAGCTCTTACAACGCAACCACAAAAAGACAAATAACTCAATTACAAATTGGGCAAAGGACCTGAGTAGACATTTTTCCAAAGAAGATATAAAAATGGCAAATAAGCACATGAAAATATGCTCAAAATTATTAGTCATTAGAATGCAATTCAAAGCCACAATGAGATCACACTTTATATCCACTAAGATGGTTATAATTTTTAAAAATGGAAAATAACAAGTGTGGCTAATGATGTAGAGAAGTTGGGACTCTTGTACATTGCTGGTAGGAATGTAAAATGGTACATCCATTGTGGAAAAGGTTTTGGAAAGTCCTTAGAAAGTTAAACATTGAGTGTTACATGACCTAGTAAATTCAATCCTAGGCATATACCCACGAGAAATGAAAATATATGCCTACACAAAAACTTGTAAACAAATATTCATTGGCTTTTTATTTATAATATCTCCCAAGTGGAAGCAATTCAGATGTCCATCAGTGGGTGACTGGACAACCAAAATGTGATCTCTCCATAAAATGAAATATTATTCAGCCTTAGAAAGGAAGGAAGTACTGATACAGGCTACAACATGGATGAACCTTGACAGCATATTAAGTGAAAGAAGTCAGACACAAAAAGCCACATATTGTATGATTCCATTTATATGAAATGTCTAGAATAGGCAAATCTATAAAAACAGAAAACAGATCAGTGTGGGGCGGAGGTAGAAGAAACGGGGTTGACTGCTAAATGGTACAGAGTTTCTTTTGGAGGTGATAAAATGTTGTAAAATTGATTGTGGTGATAGCAGCACAACCGTGAATATACTTTAAAAAACCACTGGATTGTACACTTTAAAAGAATACATTTTATGCCATGTGAATTGTATCTCAATAAAGCTGTTATGAAAAAAAATGTAGTCACAGCTGCAGTCAGGTGATATTTCAGATTCCTGAACCCAGTTGTAGTTATTTTTTCAGACTGCTTCCCATGGAATATTATCAACGTATTGTCATCCACATCACTGAGCCTTGCTATTCCTCCTAGCTTTCACTAACTGGGCCTGTGAGCCAAGCCCCTTCCTTTGATGCCCATGCCACCATTGTTTGCTAAGTGCCCTCATCCTTGCTCTCACCTGCTAAAAGGATCCCATTCTGCCCTATTCTTCATGATACTGGGGAAATTTCTACTTTTGCTTGTCTGCTCCCCTCTTTAAGTCACCATAACCAATGACGAAGAAAAGCCCATAGTTACTTGTTGTATGACTATCTCCAGATATTTACTCTCAGAGTCTGTTGGTTTGGGAGTTTTTCACTCTTTAATTTATTGCCCTTGTAGCTCTCACTACAAGGGCCTTCATTATATCCTAATTGCCAGTGCCAATTGCCCTTATTTTTCATATTAAAAATCCATTTGTAAACACATTTCAGCAGCTCCACCATCTCAGCATCATTGCTAATTTAAACTCTCTCCCCCTCTATTAGCACCACAGGGGGCTGACCTGAGCAGGAGGCACCCAAGCTAATCAGATCACTAGTTTAAACATTATGCTGTGAAGGAACTACTCGGGATATACTGTGTCAGACTGAGGGCAGATTAGTCTTCCACCAGCTAGCTCTCAGTTCCAACCAGGGGCAGGATCTGGAATGAGAGACAATGAAAAGATGGACATCAGCTTGAAGGGGCTGATGGTAACCAGACTAAGGTGACTAGTAGGCAGGGTTGCTGTAACTGAGGGCTCTGCAAAGGTGTGATTTGATGAGAAATAGAATTTCTTGGCAGATGAAACACTGCTTGTCATCTGACCTGTTCACCCCCCACTCCTCATAACAGCTTAATGTAGTGAGCTGTGGTAGAAAATGTGTTGAAGGTCAGCCAAGTGGCTCAGTTGGTTAAGAGTTGGCTTAAGAGTGCAAGCTCTGAGCAACAGGGCCGTCGGTTCGATTCCCACATGGGCCAGTGATGCTGCCCCCGAGCTGAACTGTTGCTGAGCTGCCAACAGGTGGCAGGATGGCTCAGCTGGTGTAACAACAAGATTGCCTGTTTGATGATGGGCTACGTCCACCCGCAACTGAGACTGAACTCAGCACCCTGAGCTGAGCTGCTGCCCGGGTGGCTCAGTGGATAGAGCGTGCACTCTTAACAACAGGCTGCTGGTTCGACTCCTGCATGGGATGGTGGCTATGCCCACCCGTAACTAAGATTGAACACAGCACCTTGAGCTTAGAGGCTACGAGCTGCCAACGGGCAACCAGATGGCAACTGGCGCCCTCCACAATGAAGATTGAAGAACAACAACTTGGCTGGTCCCCTTCCCCAATTCCCCAATACTGTTCCCCTCCCCTAATCCCCTAGTAAAATCTTAAAAAAAAAAAAAAAGAAAATGCGTTGAGCAGCAAGTCAAGAGACTGGGTACTTGTCCCAACTCTGCTCTTAACTAACTGTGTGTCTTGGTAAGCTCCTTAACCTCTCTGGGAATCACATTCTTCAACTGGGGTGATAACCCCTACCCTACTAACCCCTCAGAATTTTGGTGAGGGCCAAATGAAATTTTTAAAAAAACTTTATTGAGCACATATTACTTGTCAAGCACTGCTCTAAAGGAGTACTGTTCTTTGCAATTTGCATGTATTAACTCATTGAATTTCTTCAATAACCCTATGAGGTAGGTACTATCATAGTGTCATCAGACAGATAAGAAAACTGAGACAGAGAGGGCAAACAATTTTCCCAAGGTCACATAATGTGTTTGTGGCTAAGCATTTCACCATTGCACTTTTTGGCCAGTCCTACTCCATAAAATCAAACTCTTCAGCCTGGCTCTCTCAACCGGAGGCTCTCCTCATCTCATCATCCTGAGCCCTGGTTCTCACCTAAGAGTGGGAGAAGATTAAGCATTCTTCTCATTCTACAGTGCTCTTCTCAGGCCATTGTTCTGCCATATGCATGTAAAATCTCCTACTCTTTAGTTGCTCAGTCCAACCATTTGACTCTACTATCCTACTTCCTTCCTGATTGCTGTCATCTGATGATCTACTCATGGCACCTCAGTCACTGGTGACTTAGCCTGCAGAATCATAGTCTTCGTCCTCCCCCAAAGCCAGACCATCATCTTGGGTAACTTCGATGTCCAAGAGGACAACCCAGCCATAACTGTACCAGTCACAGTTGTCAGGGAAGCAGAGACATTATGGACATTATGGGGATTTAGACCTCACAAAATGATGGGAGGTGCTGGGAAGTGAAGGTCTAGAGGGGAGAGCTGGAGGATCAGAGCAAGAGTTTCTAATGAGTTCTCCTGAAGCACTAGTGTGGTGGGTGGTCAAGTCAGAGCTTACAGGAAATCTGAGAAACTAAGTACATTTAGTTGCTTAAGTCAGCGAAGAAGGAGCATTTGTGGGGAAAATCTACAGAAAGCAGCTCTCTAACACCAAGTGTCTGGTGTTGGTCATGAGGGCCCAAGCCACTGTTGGGTAGAAAGAGCTGGATATAAAACAGAGGAAAGCAAGGACAAAATGAAACTCTCTCTCTAGGCACCTCTGCATCCATCTGTCACCATATATGATCACGAAGATTTTCAAGGAGTAATGAGTTCTTCACACATCAGCCTTCTCATCACCAGTGACCCTCCCCTTCACCCCTCTTCAGCCACCCCCTCCATAGTTCTCATGTAGTCATCACATGGTCCTACCACAGCCCCTTACCTTCAGTTATCTCACACCTTAAGTTGTCCTCATTGTGGTCACCCTCTTGTCATTCATTCATTCAACAAACATTTATTGATCCGCCACTCTGTGTCAGGCAGTGCTTGGATGCAGCAGTGAACAAAGACAGATCAGAACTTGCTCTCATGAGCTTCTACTCTGATGGGAGAGATAGGTTTTGATTCTATAACCTCACAAATAAATTAAGAATTGCAACTGAGGAAAGTGCTCTGAAAGCATGGTGCAATGAAAGAGTAGGAAAGAGGAATTTGTCTGAATCAGGGAGGTCAGGGAAGGCCTCCCTTAGGAAGTGATGATTGTGCTGAGGTGTTGCGCTAGAAGTTAACTAAGCAAAGATGAAAGAAAAAAGACTTCTAACAAAGGGAACAGTGTCTGCAAAGGCCCTGTAGCAAGAGAAAATAGGATTCACTGGGGTCCCACTCACTCCAATCTGATTTCCTTCTCTATCATGTCACCAAAACAATTCCTCTTACGGTTACCAAGGCCCTCCTTGTCACCAAATCCCTTGGTCATTGTCGATCTTTATCTTACTTGACTTACACACCTTCCTTGAAACCCCTTCTTTGCTTGACCTCCAGTGCACAGTACTCTCCCAGTTTTCCTTCTACTGCTCCAACTGCTTTCCTGCAGGCTCTTCTTCATTTATTAATCTCTAAACAAAGAGTTTCTCCAGTGTCATCCCTAGACCATCTCCTCTTCCCACTCTTCAGCCCAAACCCTCGCAATCTCAGCTATCCCCATGGCTTCCATGATCCCTCTACACAGATGATTTCTAAGTCTTTATCTCCAGCTCAGACCTCTCAATGAGCTCCAAATCCATAAAACAACTGCTTGATGGACATATTTCCTCTTGGACTCTTAAAGGCCCTTAAAACTCAATCAAACTCATTGCTCTCGCCGTCTTACAATGGGGAATTATTCTACTCAAGATGTTGAGAAACACTAAAAAAGTCTTCATAGAAAAGGAGTTATATTCCAGGAGAAGGTGAATGGCCAGTTAGTGTCCTAAAAGTAGATACAGCAGTAGGACCTGGGGGGTGAAGAGGGTCCTATTGAAGGTGTTGGAAGACAGGGATTGAACTGATGAATGATGGGATAAGCGGAATCGGTAAGACAATGAGCCAGGAGAGGCTGATGAACTGGTGAGATAACAGAGGGAAAGGCCTGGACAGGAGAGGTATGTATGGCCCATGTAAAGACCTGAATGGCTGGAATGTGGATGGGAGCCTGGGGAGTGAGGTAAGAGGCAGGCCCTGGGTCCTGAATGGCTTTGTAAGTCATGATAAAGAGTTTGAACTCTATCCTGATGATCATGGAACTCATCAAAGGTGGGGGAGATCATGAAGTCAGATCTGAGCACTGTGAGTGGGTGAGGGCTAGGGGATGTCCATGTGGATATGCCCACTTTGCAGTGGAGTATATGACTGTAGAGCTCAGGGGAAAGGTCAGGGCTACGGGTAGAGCCATTGGCTCAGTCTGCAAACAAGTGCTAATTCAAGTCCTGAGTGTGGATGAACTTGGCGGGGAGAGAGTATGGGCAGAGAAAGGACCAGGAGCCCAAAACAGAGCCCTGAGACACACACTAAGAATTTTGCACAGCCGACTTGGCATGGACAGAGAAGCCATAGGAAAGCGAATAATCGGTGGTGTCCTGGAAGCATGAGGAAGACAGCCTTTCAGAAATCGAAGAGAAGTGATGGGTTACAGCTGCCAAGAGGTCCCAGAAGATGAGAACCCCTTTGAGTCTACATCCCAGGCCATCATCCAGCAATGTGCCTGGTACAGAAGAGGCACTCAAGGTTCACGGAAGGAGGGATGCATGTTTCCTCGTTAATAACAGCACAGGCAGTATTCCTTCACACATTTGTTTGACTTGGGGCACCCCTAGGGTGTACTGGGCTCCTATCTATACAAACAATTTGAGTCACTAAAATCAGCATGTCAGCACCAGTCGGTGGCCCAAACTTTCTCCCCCCTGAGAAAGAAATATCACACTGGCCAGTGGGGACGATCTGTTTTCCAGATGGCCCTCCTGGAACCAAAGCCTGGCCCCAGGGCCCTGGGATGATTCCCATAGGCGGGAGTTCCAGAGCTTTTCAGGACAGCTGATGGATCCCATGGCTGTAGGGATAAAGTAGAGGGTGCAAGAGATTCTAGAGGCATTAAACTTGGGACCCATGCAGGCCATGGTGTGGACTTGGGCCTCCTAGGAACTTGTGGGGGACTTTCTTCCATGAAGACACTGCAAAGCATGGCACCCCTGATACACAGGGACCAAGGCGATAGGCAAAAAAGCCCTGTGAGGTGGATGTTATTGCCTCCATTGTACAGTCACCAAAGCTGAGACTCAGAAAGGGAAAGTCATCTGTGACTCCGAGTGTAGAAGGATCCTCAAGAGATGGTCAGGAAGGGACTGTAGGGACCAGCAAGCAGTTGAGACTGGGAGTGTGGAGCTGTGGAAGCAGCGGCGCTCTCTGCGCACCTCGCTTTTCACCCTCCCTCGCCCCAATCCAAAATGAATCAAATAATTCGAAGTGCAGCCTGCAGTGCGAAGGCTGACAGCAGGGTGGCAGCGGTGGCTGGGGCAGGCCCGCCCCGCCTGCAAGGCAGCTGCCGCATTTGTATTCAGAGCCAGCCACCACTTGAATTATTAAAGCCCTGACTCAGAGCGCTCTCTCCTGCATCGGCGCATTTCGCCCTCTGCGGAGCTGGCTCAGAGCAGGGAGAAGCCGACCTCTGGCTAAGCCGCAGCCCCTCGCGTTCGTGTCTGAGCTGAAAGGCCTTGGAGGTCATCTAGGCCCACCCTCTACTCCAGGGATGGCATCCGGAAGGGACAGGGTCTTGCTCAAGCCCCATGGTAGTGCCCCCAGGTCTGGAAACCCAGCCTCCTGAATACTGACTGATCCAATGCCCTTTGCAAAATTCTGGATGTCGCTGGGACTGTACAGTTGACTCAAGGTTCCCATTGCAAAGGTCCCATTTTCTTGGTGGCTTGCTGCCACTATCACCCCAAGCTCTCAAGATACACTGCTTCCTACCCCTTCCATAAATGCACCTGCCCAGGTGCCCCTACAGATCCCTTCTTTAAACTCCCCCATGGCATAGCCAACAGACTGGGAGGGGTCTTCCCAGGTTTGTGCTCAGAGCACACCAGGAAAGGCCAGGGGAGTCATTTGATGAGGGAATGAGAGAGACTCCTTCATTCTTTCTGTGTCCTGAAGGGTTTCAGAGTGCCATCAGCAGCAAGCAGGTGCTGAAGGGGAAACTGAGGTAGCTAATCAGTTCAAGAGTAGTCAGCCTTCCTTCCTACTTGCCTGCCAGGCCTGGAATCTGATCCCCCCACTAGGTATCCACGTCCTTGGACCCAGATTCCCCCAGACTCCTGAAGGGTTCTTCACTTTGAGCCTCTCAATCGCTGAGCAGCACCTGAAGGACCAGATCCACACCTATATTCTCCCTCTCCCCGTCTCTCTCCAAAATTTGTCCACTTCAGCTTTTCAAACCTACTGTGTTCAATTTCTGCTATTATCCTAGAGGCAGGTTCCTCAGTTCAGCAGTTCAACCCAGTGAATGGGACAAGCCTACATCACCTCTCACCTGAATGACTACATTAGCCTGTTTCCACCCTTGCCACTTCACAGTCTATTTCCAGCATAGCAGCCAGAGCGATTCTATTAAAACACAAGCCAGGTCCCATCCCCCCTCTGCTCAAAGTGCTCAAAACCCCACACCGGCTGCCATTTCACACAGAGTGAGAGCCCACGTCCTCCCGAGGCCTCCAAGGCCCTATCGGTCTCCTGGCCCTGCCCACCAGTCTCACCTCCTGGCCTCGCACCCTCCCCTTGCTCTTTGAGTCAGACACACAGGCCTCTTGGCTGTTCTGCAAACATGCAGGCACATTT
>NW_017731859.1:907285-931479 GCF_001890085.2 Hipposideros armiger | reverse complement strand
AGAAGAAAGAAAGAAAGAAAGAAAGAAAGAAAGAAAGAAAGAAAGAAAGAAAGAAAGAAAGAAAGAAAGAAAGAAAGAAAGAAAGAAAGAAAAAGCACTTTGGAAACACAACTCCAAATTCCTTTAGTTAGGGTGGCCTGAACTGAAAACATGACGGTTCCACTAGAGGGACTTGCAACCAATCTGACACTTCATCCAATTACATATGGGAAAGTGCACTCTGGCTGGACAACTTCATCCTGAGTAATGTCCAAAGGACAATTTCCAGAGCAATTGATCAGCCCGCGTGCAATGTTTCATCAGGGGCAGATGTGCTCCTGGTTTTTCTCATTACCATGCTTTACTGTCTTCTGAGCTTATTAAAGACCGAGGCTTGAGTCCACTTTGGTATGTGTGTCTTGAGGGAGCGGTGGATGGAGGAAGGGCAGGAGGGAGGGAGAGCGGAGGAGGGTAGCCCAGGAGCTTGGGAGATGTCCACTATGCACTGGTGGTGTGTGGGTTCCCGCCACTGCCACCCACAGCTGCCCTCCTCCCCGAGCACACCCAGTTGGCTGAGCATGGGCTGATGGTTTGCTCCACTCTGTGGAGTGCTCCTCACCAGCCCCCCGCCCCTCCCCCATCAACAAACACACAACATCTACTTCTATCAAAATCAGACATAGCCTCATTCTCATTGTGCTACAGGACTAATTACTAAATGAGCAATGAAAGAGATGACGTTGCTCATCTCAGCTCCACTCAGGATACCAGGAATCTATTTCATTTCATAGGTTCGTGTGTTTTAGAATTTTCTGGTTCCACGGTCATATAACCCCAGATTCTCTTCCTCAGGGCTTGGGGTGTTTCACACACATGCACACATACACACATTCATGCACATGCTCACTCACACAAACACGCATGCACATACACGCACTCCCAAAATCACACATACACGCATTTACACACACGGTCACTCACACATATATACTCACACATTCACAATCACACTGCCATACTTATACATACATACACAAAATCACTCACAAACACATACATTCACAACCCCCCCCACACACAGATGTATTGACACTCCCATGTTCACACACCATGTTCACCCACGTATGCTCCCCAGGAGGGGTGCTGCCTTAGGCAACACCATTTCATTGGCACTGTTACCTCTGCACTGCTCTGCAGGATGGGGGCTGCGGATGGTGGGGGAGAGTGGGAAAGAGTTGGAGAAACACCCAGGCCAGTACGTCTCAATATTTTTTGGCTTATAATCTCCTTTCATAATAATAATAATACTAATAATATAATAATAATCATAACAGACCGATTTATATTTTTTCCATTTAGAAAAGGACATACACTCTTCATTTTAATTTATGTCAGTTATGAAACACAAAATGTGATTGGTCAATAAATACCTTTTAAATGACCTTGAGCATGATTAGCTTGAAGATCAAATGTATATGAAAATGCAATTACATTCAATCATGTTACAGGATCAAATAGTTCAGATGCAAAAAACTGCTTTTGTGACCTAATTTGGGATTCTTTTATTTGAACTTTTAAAATCATGTAATTATTATTTTAAATTTACAGATCTTATGTCTAAATGATTAGCTGAGAAATAACATTTAAGGCTGCTCGTCATGAGGCCTTTTCTCCAAAAATAATTTGCTAGTCTTTATTCCAAATAAATGAAAAGCTGATTTGGCTAGAGCTGCCACTGTATTTTCTCTTAACATTGTTTTTTGAAGGAATAGAAACTTTTTGGTGTTTTTAATAGAAATTTTGGTGAGATGAATATAATTTACATATGTGATAAAAATCATCCTGAGGTAAATTTGCAAAATTATTAGCATTTTTATCCTTCTCATTAACTTGTATTTGAATATCAGGCGTTCCTTATGCTTATGCCTTTAAGCAATGGCACTTTACAAATATAAAATAAACAATATTTTATTTACATAAGAATAAAATCAATTTACTACTGTATAATGAGTCAAAATGACCATGGGGGATAGTGGTATTTAGCTGAATTATAAACTGATATTAATCATATCTCTTAACCCCACACATGTTCAATTAACACTCATTGACATACTTTCAAATTACTCTGGTTTTAAAGGGGAAAATGTTTATATAATTTTTAATGGAGTAACTTCTAATTGAAATCGAACTAGGTGTTATTATCATCTTCAAGTCTATAAAGTCCATGGCACATCATCACAGATCCTGCTGGGAGATGTTGATCTAGGACACGACCCTCATTTCAGGTGAGGACATGGAGGTCCAGGGTTACAGAACAGGGTAGCACAGTAGGAATATCAGAAAATCTGGCTGCCCTACTAATTACCTACGTGATCCTGGGTAGACGACTGCTTCTCTTGGCCTCTATTTCCTCCAAAATAAAATGGGTATAATAACAAACAGGCTCCTACTTACCTTACATTATTTGTGTAATTGTAACCCAATGTGTCAGATTTGGAGCCCTCAGGAGCCCTGCAAACTTGCTGAGGGTTTTTTGTTTCTCAAGGAGAAGCTTCAATGTTTAGAAACAAAATGGACACTCTTGTGAACGGCAGCTCTCACTTTGCATGTAATAGGGCAATTCCACTCAGTTTCTGAGCACTCAGCAACAGTGAGGAGGCACTTGTTTATAGTGGTTGTCACTCACTGGTAAAGTTAGAAGGGATTAGAATATTTTCCTGTTTGCTTTTCTAGTCTCCAAATTTATTTTACACACACACACACACACACACACACACACACACACACACCATTTTCTTCTTTTATCTTTCAATTATAGTTGACATTCAATATTACTTTATATTAGTTTAATGTGTACAGTGTAGTGGTCAGACATTTACATGATTTACGAAGTGAACCCCCCGATTAGTACCCACCTGGTACCATACATAGCTATTATAATATTGACTGTATTCCCTATGCTGTGCTTTACATCCCCATGACTATTTTGTAACTATTAATTCATACTTCTTGATCCCTGCATCTTTTCACCCAGCCCCTAACCCCTCCTATCTGGCAACCATCAGTTTTTCCTCTGTATCTATAAATCTGTTTTTGTTTTGTTTGTTCATTTATTCTGTTCTTTATATTCCACATATAAGTGAGATCATATGGTATTTGTCTTTCTCAGTCTGACTTAATTCACTTAACATAATACTTTCTAGGTCCATACACGTTGTCACAAATGGTAAGATTTCTTTTATGGCAGAGTAATATTCCATTGCACATATGTGCCACCTCTTCTTCTTATTTATTTATTTTTTAGCTGAGCCATCCTGCTTGTGCCACCTCTTCTTTATCCAATCATCTATTAATGGGCACTTGGGTTGCTTCCATATCTTGTTTATTGTAAATAATGCTGCAATTAATACAGAGGAGCATATACCTTTTCAAATTAGTGTTTTGCATTTCTTTGGATAAATACTCAGAAGTGGAATTGCTGAGTCATTGGGTAGTTCTATATTTAACCCTCCGTTGAGCGCAACTGATCTCACAGATTCATAGCACACAAATTTTCACATATCTAACAGTTAAGTATCGTGACTCATCGCTTCCATATCTTCCCCCTCTACCATAACCTATCGCCTGTTGTGTTTGTGACTTAGTCCAGTAAAGACGTATTTCATAGCGGCATCTTTGTGTGCAATGATTCTGTGAGACCAGTTGCACCCGGTGGAGGGTTAATTTTTTGAGGAACCTGCAAACTGTTTTCTATAGTGGCTGCACCAATTTGCAATCCCACCAACAGTGCATGATGGTGCCCTTTTCTCCACATCCTCGCCGACACTTGTTTGTTGATTTATTGATGGTAGCCATTCTGACAGGTGTACTATCTCATTGTGGTTAAAATGTGCATTTCTCTGATGATTAGACACGTGGGGCCTCTTTCCATATGTTTATTGGCCATGTGTCTGTCTTCTTTGGAGAAGCAACAGTCAGCACCGGCCTATAATCTTATCTGAATCCTGGATATCGCTAGGGATTTGGACCTTTGTAAAGTCTCTTGAGCATTTTTAAAAGGAATAAATGATTTTTTAAAATGTCTCTAGGGTGTCACAATTAGCTATGGTTTGGGCTACTGATTTGAAATTGTTTTTGTTTTTTTTTTAAGGCAAGAAATTTACCAAATCTTTTACTAGAAGAGCTTGTTCAATTTTATCAAACATTTCTTTGGCATCTATTATATTATCATGTGCTCAGTTACCTTTGGAGTATTGGCTGATGTGATTAATTATAACAATGAATTTTTAACGTTGAATCACCCTTACATTCATGCATTCATTCAGTCAGAAAATATTTATTAAGCATTTACTATGTGCCAGACATTGTTCTGGGCTCTGGGGATACAACAGCAAACAAGATAAACCAAGTCTGTGCTAGAGATCATATTCTAGTGGCAGAAAGAGAAGGGGGGGTGGGAAAGGAAGGAAGGAAGGAAGGAAGGAAGGAAGGAAGGAAGGAAGGAAGGAAGGACAAAGTAATGGCAGTCAGAAAGATAGCCGAGTTTTAAACTGCAACTGGATAATGCAGAAGACAGGAATACACTTGGCATCTTTGAAGAATGGCAAGATGACTTGGGTGGCTACGAAGCCTTTGGAGAGTATTAAGTGGGGGAGTGACTATCTGATTTATGTGTGAAAAAGATTGCCCTGGCTGCTGCATGGGAAATGGGTTGGAGAAGAGCAAGTGTGGAAGCAGGAAGACCATTTAAGAGGAGAAGGCTCTGGCACTCGTTCCAGTGTGAGCTGATGGAGGACATTGGCTTGCACCACAGAGCTAGTAGTGTAGGTGCATTCAGGACATATTTGGATATATTTTGAAGGTAAACACCCACAAGAATCATTGGCAGATGGCTTGTGGGGCATGAGAGAAGTAGAGGAGTCCCAGGTAGTAGAATGGAGTTGCTATATATTGAAATGAGGAAGATTGCAGAAAGAGCAGAGGTTGGAGGGAAGATCAGGTGTTTGGTTTCAGACATGTTAAGTTTCAGGAGGAGCTATCAAATGGGCATTTGAATACATACATCTGGAATAACACTTGCTGGATGTATTTTATCATTCATTTAATGTTGTGCTGAATTCTATTTGCTAACATTTTATTTGGGAATTTTTATTTTATTGACCTGCCCTATTTTTCTTTCCTTTTTGAGTTATCATTTTCAACCTTTCAAACCCAAATTATGCCAAAAACTCTGATCTAATTGGTCTGGATTGTGGCCCAGGAATTTGTATTTTAAAAGCACTCCATAAGATTCTTTTGGTTTTTTTTATTAGTTTCAGGTGTACAAAACAATGTGATAGTTAGACATTTGGGGGCATCCGGTTAGCTCAGTTGGTTAGAGCGCAGACTTATAACACCAAGGCTGCCTGTTTGATCCCCACATGGGCCACAGAGCTGCGCCCTCCACAACTAGATTGAAACAACTACTTGACTTGGAGCTGATGGGTCCTGGAAAAACTCACTGTTCCCTAATTTTAAAAAAAGAGAAGAAAAAAAGTTAGACATTTACACCCCTCACAAAGTGATAACCCCCTCCCCCAATCTACTACCCCTCTGACGTCGTATATAGCTGTTACAGTTCCATTGACTCTATTCCCTATGCTGTACTCCACATCCTGTGACTATACATATATTACATTATAGTTGACATTCAGTATTATTCAGCTTCAGCTTCAGGTGGACAGCGCAGTTGTCAGGCATCTACACAGCCCATGAAGTGTTCTCCCTAATAAAACAAGTGTCCATTGGATTCCATAAGATTCTTACACAAGTGGTCCAGGGATCGTTATTCGAGAAACAATATGCTTTAATGTTTTCATTTTTCAATATTATTTATTGATTCAACTCTCTATTTATCTTTCAGTCAATTTTGGTCATTTATATTTTTCTATAAAATCCATGACATCCCAGAGTTCCAAAATTCAGCATAGAATTCATATAACAGCATCTTATAATCTAAAAGAAATCTCTGTATATTGGCTGGAGATATCCTTTGGCATTCTGATTCATAAGAACTTGTATGATCCTCTTTTTACTGATATTATTTGCCAGAGTTTAGCCAATTTTATTTTGTCTGTTCAAAGAACCAGCTCTTCAATTTCGTTTTCCATTGTCTTCAACTTCAGCAATTTATTTTGTCTTATTAACTGTTTCCCTTGATTTTCTTCAGGTTTCTCATTATTGTTGATATTATTATTGTTTTTCTCTAACTCCCGAATTCAATAATCAATCTTTTCTTTTTATTCTTTCTTATTTTTACAAAAGGGATGGATTTCTGGAAAAGATGTCAGTATAAATGTGCCTCAACAGAAATCTTTCACTTAAATGAACAAAGAGGCCCAAAGAGAAGAAAACTTTTTCTCTAGTGAAGTCATATGCCAGGTACAATATAACCTGTCCTAAAATGAAAGGGGATTCTAGGAGACAACTCACAACCCTCCAGCTCCCAGGCATAGGGCAGTGAAGATAATTCCTATTAGTGTCACTAGTTCTCTCTGGTTTGGAGGGACAAGATCTCAAAAGTGCTTTAGAAAGGACAAGAAATACTCCACTGCTTAAGTACTTTCCTCCAGTGAAGGTGGTTTGGGAGTGGAGTAGAAATCTTACTAGGTAATTGTTGTTGTTTTATTATTACTGCTATTAATACTTCTACTACTATTAATACTACTACTAGAACCAGCTTGTGATGGTGAAAAAATTAAGGGAGGTAGGGCTTTGCCACCTAAGAAAGTCATGGGTGGGAGCAGACTTAAACATAACACAAGCTATCAATACCAATAAACAAAAGAACAGACAATAGACAATCATTGGGTATATTGGGAGTTTCAGCAGCAAAACAAAACAAAACAAAACAAAGAACAGTGCAAGCTATCTGAGAAATGAGTTCAAACCAGTCAATCTAGCAAACAGGAAAGAACTTTCCAAAATCTCACTGGTATGCTTTGTGATATTTCAGAAATATGCAGTTATAAAACAAGAGCTGGCCACTGTAAAAAATGAAAAGTACTAGAGAACAAAAAAATTTTTTTAGAAATATTCAACATGATTGACAAAATAAGAATACAAATGAGGTACCGACTAGCAGACTCAATATGTAGATATAGTGTACTACAATGGCAGAACACCAAAAACAAAGATAAGACCTTGAAAACAACTAGAGAAAAAGGACAAATTATTTACAAAGTAATGGCAGTCAGAAAGATAGCCGAGTTTTAAACAGCAACTGGATAATGCAGAAGACAGAGGAGTAATATCTTTAAAGAGTTAGGATTACATATATGTAAATCTAGAATTGGTACGCAGCGGTCATCTTTCCATAATGAGACTAAAACAAGTACATTTACAGATACACAAAAACTGGGGAAATTTAGTAAAAAAAAGATCTCCTTTACAGGGACTTGTAAAAGACGTACTACAAGAAGAAAAATGATCTTAAGAAGGACAATTTGAGATGTACGAAAGAATAATGAATAACTAAATAGTAAACATGCAGATAAAACTAAACAAATGTTGTTTATATAAAATATTTACAATAGTGTTTCATTCATGAAATTAAAAAAATACAAAACTGAAATACTGAACAATAATATATAACATTGCAAAGTGATGATTAGCACTAAAATGTTTTAAAGTTTTTGTATTGTTCATGAGAGGAGTCGAGATATTGTCTAATTTTAGCCTTTAAGTTAAATATAATATAAATGATAAAAGTTCAAGAGTAATCATAAATGTATAGAAATAGGGTCTATACATTATGAATCAGTAGGAAGGAAAAGGTGGAAAAGGAGGAAAGGAAAGGAATAAAAACATTTAACGAGGGGAGAAAAAGAAAACCAATCAGAGAAAAAAAACCAGGACAAGTAGAAATCTAAAAGTTAGGTAATGGAAACAAATCCAAATATATCATCAATAACATAGTGAATGTAAAGGGATTAAACTTGACCATGAAAACAGAGAGATTTTCATGTTGAATAACAAAAAGAAAACCCAGATATGTGCTATTTATAAGGTATATATAAGGACATAGATAGAAAATAAAAAGATATTAAAAGATATATCAGACAAATAGTAACCAAAATAAAGTGCACCTATATTAACTTCAAGCAAAACAGGTACTAAGACAAAGAACACTATTAAGGATAGAGAGGATCACTGCATAATAATGAAATGCTCAATTTGCTAGGAAGTAATGAGATTCAAAAAATATGTGCATAATAAAATAGCATCAAAATATAAAAAGCAAAATTGATAGACCTGCATGAAGAAAATAGTAAATTCACCCTCATAAGAGAATAGACATGCGTTTCTCAGCTGTTGATAGCCAATCCAACAACAAAAAAATAGCAAATGTACAAAAGATTTGAACAACACAATTAACAAACTTGATGTAATGGACATCTAGAGTTATAAGCTCAGCAATTATAACATTCTCTCAAATACACAAAACACATATGAAAATTGGCCATAAAGATAGCCTCATCAAAATTTCAGAGAATAGATTTTACACAGACCACATTTTCTGATCACAACACAATTATAAGTCAATATGAAAAAATAATTAAAATGCATGTATTTGGAACTTAAACTCTTCTACATAACTCATGGAATAAAGAAGTTATCATAAAGGGGATTTTACAGTTTTTCAAATTGAATGATGAAGGAGGCAATCTGAATGAACAGAGCCACTCCAGGCGCCCCACAAGCAGTCTTTTGGTGCAACACCCATCAGAGCACTTATACCTTGTCCAGACTCAGAAATCATCCCCAAAGAGGTGGCGATGAAGCCGGCAGCCGTGGGACCACACCTTGGGTCCTCTGCTGAACAGTCCTGCATCGGCAATACCCGTGATGCAACCTGCCCTTGACACACTCTCTCCAGACTCCTTGGCCAGCTTGACAGAGATGCCACATCACGTTGCGGTTCGTGTTCATGATCGCCAGCCAAATGGTAGAGGTGGAATGAGTGAGATGTGATGCGAGTCAGGATGCATTTCAAAGATTATGACACCAGGCTTAGAACAAGAAATTGCTTCAAATGGAAGCAATAACTGAATCACAGGCACAAATCAGGAAACTATATCAAGTAATATTTCCCAAGTATCTGGATTTGAAGTACTCTGTAATGACATACTAGTGAGAGATTGCAGGATCCCTGAGAGAAAGACTTAGAATATAATGAATTTGAGTGACTTTTCAGTCTGAACCTAAACCTTACTATGTATCAAGGCGCTCCTACAGAAAAGAGGCCTTAGCAGCACGACATATGTGAGTCAAGTTTCCAAGTGAATGTAGATCTAATGAGCCATTAGGAAATTCATAAAGCTGAAAGTCCATGTGTAAGTAACAAATGTGAGGAAACCTTCAGAGCAAGCTGAGATACTATTCAACATCAGGAAATTAACACTAGAGAGAAGGTCCTTCCATATATGTAATGAATGTGGCAAATCCCTCAGCCAAAGCTCAGTTGTTAAAAAGAATCAGAGGGCCGGCCGAGTGGCGCGATGGTTAAGAACTCGCTTGGGATGCCAGAGGGCCCCGGTTCGGATCCCACATATGAGGGCCAGTGACACTGCCCTCCACAGCTAAGATGGTGAACAACAGCTCAACCTGGAGCTGGGCTGCCGTGAGTCGCCGGCGGCGGCGTAGGCTGCAGTCCCTGTGGCAGTGGGTTACCATGAGCTACCGTGTGTAGCCAGCAGCCAGCGTGAGCGGCCAGCAGCCGCAGTGAGCGGCCGTCCAGAAGCCGGCGACTGATCTGCCTCGCCAGAGAAGAGCACAATGATGGTGCCAGCTTGGGCCAGTGAAGCAACGTCCTCCACAACTAGATTGAAGAACAAAACGACAGCAACTTGTCTGTTCCCCTTCCCCCAATTCCCCAGCGCTGTTCCCCTCCCCGCAATTCCCCAATAAAAAAAAAATCTTAAAAAGAATCAGAGATTTCAGGATAGTGAAAAACCTATCGGCGCAGCAAAGGTGAAGCTTTCCATATGTGTTCAAACCTTATTGGACATCAGATAAACCACAGGGGAAAGAAGCCGAACATATGAATGCATATGGAAAAGGCTTCAGTCAGAATCCATTTAAATAGAATAAAAAATCAAATGCAATGAAAGTGGGAAGGATTTTAGACAGAGCTCAACCTCATAAAACATCCAAGAATTCATTCTGGAGAGAAATTGTATGTGATTAGTGAACGTGGGGATGCCTTCGTGTGGTGTTCACACATCTGAAACATCATAGGTTTCACACTGGTGATAATGTTTGAGTGTCATGAATGTAGGAAAGCCTTGAGCCAGAGTGCACACCTGAGAACACATCAGAAGGCTCACCTCAGAAAAAAACCTCTGTGAATATAACAGCTCTGGAAAACCATTCAACAAGGTTTCAATTTTTATTAAGCATCATATAGTTCACATTGGAAAGAAACCCTACAAGTACAACGGCGGTGGGAAAGCCTTTGGCTTTAGAGAATAGTCTAACTTAAAATGGGATCCTTCACAACACACAGACATCTGTAATACTCGTATATGGTGAAAAGCCTTCTGTTATAGTTTGATCACCAATCTGTCCTTAGAAACCATCAGATAGTCCAGAAACCCTCTGAATGTGCTGTCTGGGGAAAGCCACCATAATTCAGTCCATCGGGGAATTCATTCACATCAAGTTCAGCACTTCCTTTATTTTCATATGAGTTCCTTTTTTATCACTTAAATTCAAGTCAAACCAGATTTCACAATTTTAATTTCAAAAACATGGCTGGTATGATCCCAGTATTATAAAATTATTTCTAGTTAGCTTCTTGTTTTTTCCAAATTGTGGAATTGGGGGAGGGGAACAGTGTTGGGGAATTGGGGACAGGAACCAACCAAGTTGTTCTTCAATCTTCGTTGTGGAGGGCGCCAGTCGCCATCTGGCTGACCGTCGGCAGCTTGTGGCCTCTAAGCTCAAGGTGCTGTGTTCAATCTTAGTTGCGGGTGGGCATAGCCACCATCCCATGCGGGAGTCCAACCAGCAGCCTTGTTGTTAAGAGCACGCAATCTATCTACTGAGCCATCCGGGCAGCAGCTCAGCTCAAGGTGCCGAGTTCAATCTTAGTTGTGGGTGGGCATAGCTCACCATCGAACAGGCAATCTTGTTGTTACACCAGCTGAGCCATCCTGCCACCTGTTGGCAGCTCAGCGGCAGCTCCGCTCCATGTAGGAGTCGAACTGGCTGCCCTGTTGTTCAGAGCTCGCGCTCTTAAGCCAACTCTTTACCAACTGAGCCACTCGGCTGGCCCTCTAGTTAGCTTCTTGTCTTCTACCTGAACATATGTGTAAAGAGATGATTGGGATGCTGTTCACCAGATGTTAACTGTATTGTTTTCTTTTCTGAATGATGACATTGTTTGTGATTTATTTCTGCGTTGTAATTCTGAAATTACTTCAGTTTTATAATATGCATTACCTACTTTATAAAAACAATAAAGTCATTATTGTTTTAAAAATATGAATGAAAAAAACATTCTTCCTTGTGTGCAAACCAACACATAGAAAGCTGTTGATCACTGCATTTTTTTATAGTAGGGAAAAATGAAAACACTATAAATGATCACATTGGAGGAATAGTTAAAGAAACATGGTATTTCAAAAAAGAACTACAGTGCAGCAACTTAAAATAATTAAGTAGAATTATATGTGGAAAGACTGCCAGGACAGATAGGTGAAAAAAATCAAGTTAGAGAAAAATGTTTATAGTAAGATGCCATTTGTAGTTTTTTTTTAACACATACATCAAAACTCTACTTTTCTGAATATGGGTTGTTGTAGAAGAAAAGGTCAGGAGAGAGATGCACCACCCAGATAATTGGGATTCATTCGAGAGCAGCCAGAGATGGGGCCGAGTCCAGGGGGCTGGCTTTATCTGTAAAGGCTGACATTTTTAAAAGGAGGATTTATCATGTATTAACTGCATAATTTAAAACCCCTTTGTTTTTCAGATAAAAATGTTCAGCTTGATAGTTTGAAGCTCGTAGAAGGGTCAGCTTTGACAGTAGAAGAAGCATGCTCTAGTCTAGACCCGTCAACAAGGTGTCTGAAGCACCTGCCCCCCTCCCTAAGATGGGACGTGGTGGAAGAGGTTGCGTCCTAATGGGGAGAGGAATTTCCAGTTAAGGCTACAAGGCGTTAAAGAAAGCCTTCCGGAAAGAGAGCAAGAAGGTAACGGCATTTGTTTGCAGTGGACTACGAGTTTTGGGGGCCCTTAGAAAGAACTTTTTTTTATTGGGGAGGGACAATAGTTGGGAGGAGCCAGGGTGAGAAAGCTCATAGCAATAATGGAATGAGGATATTTGGTGGGGAAGGAGCATGTCTTTCCTGAGTGTCTGAGGATTATAAATGAGAGATCTGCTTGGAAATGACTGGCCTTGGACGTGTCTAGATTAGCTTACGGTTCACCTGCTGCCTGACAGCCCCAAATTGGCTGTGGGGCAGCAACAAACCTGTTCTTGGCAATTACTGCAAAGACTTTTGTGGGGCCCGTCAAAAGCCCTTCTTACCTGGCGAGGGGAGTGGCAGCAAGGAGGTTGGGGTGGTGGCAAAGGCCACTTATTTATTCCTTATTTGTGTATGTGATGGATACAATATATTTTTTAATTAAAAGAGCAAACACACATAGTGCTTATATGTGCCAAGCACTATTTTAAATGCTTTACACATATATTCAGTCCTCACAACAACTCTAAAAAGTCAGTCTATCCCCATTATACAGTTGTGGAAACTAAGGTACAGTGATGGTAAGTGACTTTCCCAAGACCCCACAGCTTTTACATGGCAGAGCTAGAATTTAAACTCAAGCAGCCTGACTCTAATACCTGGGCTCTTAACCATTACACTAATTATAAAACACCATATTTTAACAATATGGATTTCTCTTCCCCATGGAAAAGGGTATTTGCCTCATTGCTGAAGAAAGACACACGAGACTGGCAGCTAAACAGAGAGTGAATAAATAATCTATAGGTAACATGATTGGAAAAATTTTAAACTTAATTAAAGATAATATGACATGAAAATAAAATAAAATACTCCATCCAACAACCGTAGAATGCACATCTTTCTCAAGCTCACATGGAACGTTCACCAAGATAGACCACATTGTGGGCCATAAAAATATACCTTACAATTTTAAAAGAGTAGAAATCATATTAAGTCTGTTCACATACAATAATTAAATTTAATTAGAAATCAAAAACAGAAAGGTATCTAGAAAATCATCAAATATTTGGAGATTAAACAAACAACATACTTATAAATGACACATGGGTCAAAGGAGAAAGCTAAAGGAAATGTAATAGTATTTTTAACTAAGTGAAAATGAAAACACAATTTATCAAAACCTGTGGGAGGTAGCAAAAGCAATGCTTAAGAGGGAAATTTACAACATTAAATGCATATATTAGAAAAGAAGAAAGATCTAAAACTCAATAATTTAAGGTTCCATGTAAGGAAACTAAAAAATGAAGAGCAATTTAAGCCTAAAGGAAGTAGAAGAAAAGAAGTAATAAAAATTGGAGCAGAAATCAATGAAATTGAAAATGGGAAAACAATAATCAATGAAACCAAAAGCTAATTCTTTGAAAAGATCGATAAAACTGATAAAACTCTAGCTAGGCTAACCAAGAAAAAGAAAGAAGACACAAAATACTGTGTCTCTTAAATGGTGAACTGTACCAAATATTTAAGGAAAAAATGATACCAGTACGCTCCCAGAAACGAGAAGCAGAGGGAACACTTCCTAACTCATTCTATGAGGCCAGAATTACACTAATACCAAAACCAGACAAAGACATTACAAGAAAGGAAAACTACAGATCAATACCTCTCATGAACGTAGATACAAAAGTCTTTAACAAATATTAGTAAATCAAAGCCAACAAAGTATAAAAAGAATTATATACCACGACCAAGCAGGATTTATTCCAGGTTTACAAGGCTGGCTCCACAGTCAAAATCAATTAATGTAATCTATCCCATTAACAAACTAAAGAAGAAAAACCTCATGATCATATAAATTGATGCAGAAAAAGCATTTGACAAAATCCAATATTCATTCATGATTAAAAGAAAAACCTCCAAGAAAACTAGGAATAAAAAATTGGTTTCAATTGTCCATTTTTTCCTTTAGGTTTTTGGGTCTAATCTTATCTTCTTGTATCATTAGTTAATGTTTTTTACTAAGTGCCAAAAATTGTTCATAACATTTTTTTTAAAGATATGCTATTGCAAAGCTGTGGTTAATGATATATTCCACTATAGTTTTGTTTCTGGCATACAACTAGGCTAGCAGCAGATTAGCTTAATCCAATGAGGGACTGAGATAATTTTAAACTAATGTTCGGGCCGGCCGAGTGGCTCAGTTGGTTAAGAGCTCGCTCAAGAGTGCGAGCTCTGAGCAACAGCGTTGCCGGTTCCATTCTCAGCCCAAACTGAGCTGCTGCTGAGCTGCCAATAGGTGGCAGGATGGCTCAGCTAAACAAAATTAAAAAAAACAAACAAAAAACTGATGTTCAGTCTTAACCTAGTTCTAATGAACCCTTACTCTTAGGATGAACCCTTCAGGATCCCAACTCAAAACCTTAGGGATGGAAGGGAGTTACCAGGGCCCCACTTTAGTGGGTCCTGAACTCTTAATTTTGTCCCCCTAGTGCCCTGAATCTGCACAATTTCTCATCCTCTCAGCTGCGGCTTTCAGAATTGGTTCTTTTCCTCTGAAGAAAAAGAGCCAAATACCAGGCTGTGCTCTCTGGGTTTCCCTTCTCTTCCAGATCTTGGCCCTGTAAATCCTCCTTGCTTTGGTATCCCTCTAATGCTCTCAGGCAGATTATCTTAATACTTTTCTAGTTTTCTAGCTGTTTTCAGCTGGAGAATGAAACTGAAACAACCTAGTCTGCTGTTGCTGAAAGCAAAATTCTATCTTTACATTTTAGAATATGTTGACATTTCTTTGTGGCCCAATATATGTTCAATGTTTGTTAATGTGCTGGGGAACTTACAAGTTGCATTGTATGGTTATACAATATAGAATATAATATATATCAATAAGATATTGTGATAAATTGTATTATTGTTCTCAATTATTTGCCGCCATCCATGTTAAAAAGGCTATGCAATCTCTTGCCCAAGTGTTGATGCTGAGAACACACTACACTCCACCTCTAAGTCTGTTCCCCAGAGGACCCAATTAATCACACTAACAATAATGATAAGGTATGAAAGCACTGCAAGAGGAGCATTTTATGGTACAATGAAGGGAATTGCTCTGTGGTCCAATTCCCATGAGCTCTACCCTCATTCATGCCATTCCAGGCCCATGGGCCTCCTTGAAGTTCCTCATACACACCAAGCACCCTTTTCCTCAGGGCCTTTGCACATGCTGTTTCCCCTGCCTGGAACGCCCTTCTCTTAGCCACATGGCACACACCCTTAATCCAAAATTTCAGCACCACCTCCACCATCTGCACCTGCTGGCATTTTCCATGCTTTATTTTTATCCATAGCACTTACCACCTTCTAATGGGCGTTGCAATACATTTCTTTATCTTATATATTGTCAGTATCCCCCAACTAGTTCGTCGGCACCATGAGGGCAGGCAATTTTGCCTGTTTAGGCCTGTCTCATCTGTTTACCCAGAACCTTGATCAGTGCCTGGCATATAGTGGATTCTCAATAAATACTTACTGAATGGATGGATGGATGAACAACTAACTAACCCATATGGGAATGGTGGAGCAAACAGTGGTGGGAGTGTCCAAAGACTTCCTGGAGGAGGTGCCACCTAAGCTGAGTGTGAAAATGAATCATGACCACTGGGGTTATTATTCTGAAGAGCCTCCAGAAAGCAATGCACAGGAGTTTGACTTGCAGGTTTCCCATCTTGAACTTTTGGGTAGTTTATGGCTATAGGTTTTTCCATTTGATTTATTTTATAGCCCCACAAAAATCAAAGACAAATACATTTTCTTTTCTTTTCTTTTGTAAGTGTGAGCACTTTGGAAATGTGGGTGGAGGCAGAGGACCCTGGAGCCTAGTTCCTTGGCCCACACACATATGTAAAAGTCATTCATTAATCAGGTTTTACAGTAAACAGAAATCTTTGCTTTTAACTTTTCTCGAGGCAGCCCTTTTCAACACAAATAAGCCCCTTGTGTGGTGGGGGTAGAATTCAAGCATAGAGCCCTATCTGAGTTGTCCACCTGTGAAAAAGATTTGGGAAAGATGATAAAATCTCTGCAGCGGTCCAAGAGATAAGATAGTAGTCCTGGTTAGTACAAGTGCCTGTCAAATAAAATCGATGTAACTCCCCAGACCAAGATGATCTTTTTCCAGAGGACTGAAATATAACAAGTATGCAGAACTCCAACATTCCACCAAACAGAACTTCCTCTGCCTTTTATCACTCAGGAGGCATTTGAGCATCTTGCAAGCCTCACAATCACCTTGAGGGTTCTTAAGTGGTCAGTGGTTGTGAGAATTTGAGAAATGTGGGTGTGACTGACTTCTAGTTGGGAACGTGTTCAGTGGCCTTTATAACAAACTAACGAAATGAAAGTTAGCTTTTTAAAGAAATTATTTTCCATGTGCCTTCTAATCCAGCGGTTCTCAGGGGGTAAGGAGGTTGAGGGGAAGTCCTCTTGGGAGGAGGAAGGTCTCTGAATCATCTGGGGGGCTTTTTCAATGTAAATACCCTTATTCACCACAGCCAGAGATTCGGACCCTTCCACAGTGGATCAAAAAGCAGGTACATTTATACCTGCATCACCAACGATACTGCTGCTCAAGCAAAAGGCCCAATCCCCACCCTACACCTACTGAGCATCCAACGTTGAAAAGGCGAATAGGAGAGATCGCCCTACAGACTCTATACAAACTTGCAGTGTGACTTTAGACAACAAACTTAACATCTTTGAGACTCAGTTTCCTTTTCTGTAAAATGGGACTGATAATTCCTGCACTTGAGTACCTCTGAGTATTTTCTACATGCAGGAAGGATGTCTATGTGCCACAAAGCCACCTGAAAACAGTCTCATCTCTGTGTGCAAGTGTGTGAGTGTGTGTGCACACCAAGTGGAGTCACACATACTGTGTTTCCATCTGGCCAAGAGAGAGTTTCAGCATTTTGTGTCTCTCCACTGAGCTATCACATTCCCACTAACAGACAGATACACTTCTTTGTATATAGCAGCATCTCTGGTTGGCCTCACACATGTCTCCCCTGTGTTAGCACCATCTTCATGGCCACACAACTTACCACCAATAGGGAATGGCTATTACTGAAAAGATCAATAAATACGCCAAAGGGCTTGCTGCCCTTCTCAGATAAAGACTGTCCTTTGATACAGCCAATGTGATGTTTCTGTATATTCGTTGATTTCTACTGTGACCTCCAGATCATTTTCAGTTTTGTGTGTCTGACTTACTAGGATTGGCCATTTTAAACTAGAACTCGATTTCAGTTTTTCAAGGTGCTTCTCATATTCCTACATTATTGTTCAGGGCCAGGACATGAGCAAATCCTTAGAAATTGAATTCAAATGAATATAATCATTCATCTATTTAATCATTCATTCATTCACTCAGCAAACATGTGTTCAGGGCCTACTAAATGCCAAGCACTGTGCTAGGCTGTAGAATATAATGATGAATAAAACAGGCGTAGTTTCTACCTTTATGAGCTTGTAGTCTAGAGAGGAATCAACAACAAAATAACAAAGAAATAGTTACTCAAAAACAGTGACAATTGTCATGAAAGAAATGAATGGGGTACCGTGAAAGAAGATGGAGGGAAAGGGTAATCTACTGAGATAGTTAACAACAGTCAATATGTGTAAGGAAGGACATAGCCAAGCCCTAAAGGATGAGAAGCCAGACACAAGGAGAGTAAAGGAAGGACATTCCAGGCAAAAAGAAGAGTAAGTGCAAATGCCCCAAAGCAGGAAGGTATGGGGAGAAAAAGGACAACCTCCTCATGGCCATGGGGAGCAGGGTTCCCATTTCTCTACCCTTGCACGATATGGTAAGTTTAATCCTACCAGCTCTGCCTCTGTACTGGGATGCCAGCTCTGGGATGGAAGAGGCTTCCTTACCAGGCTGGAAAGGTCAAATGGAGGAGGAATGGGTGTTACCTGTGGAGAAACTGCCATCTTCCTTAAAAAGAAAACTGCAGACTGCCCTGGTCATCACTAGAATACTTCTGGTGGTAGGAGAAGGTGACACAGGCCCCTGACACTCAACTGGATAATTTGCCTTCCCATGGAGGCCCCTTGCTTGTCACCATTGCCACCACCATGCTGACCTTCAAAGGGTACTGCTCTCCTTCAGTTCTCTGAATACATGTCTTTTTCCTCACTCCAGGACACACATACAGCCATGTTAGGTATCTAAAAAGGACTCACTTGAGGGCTGAACGGTAATAAAAAAGAAAGTGGCTTTATCACTTTAGCATCTGGTCCACCAGGTGTCTCCCTTTCCAACAGCATCTACTTCCCTGCACACAGACTGTCTTTATCTCTTGGCACCAAAGAGGAGAGAAGGGAATAGAATCTGTATCCAAACAGGGACTCTTTAAGGCTCAAAAAGATCACTATTAATATTTCGGATGGAGCAGTATGTATGAGTTGCCTTGGCTAACTGGGACATATGGTTACCTTCACAAAGAGACGCTGGGGAGAGAAAGGAAGAAGCCCCTCCCAGGCTTCCAAAGGTCTGCTCTTCTCCAGATATTTCCAGTTCCTTTTCCAGGTACACGGTAGAATTGAATTTCTCTAATCCCTTGAGAGTAGGTATGAACATGAGACCTGCTCTGGCCAATGGCTTGTGAACACAACTGTGGTCTCTCACTTCTGAGCAAAATCAGTAAGAGACAGTATACAACAGGCCGTGTTTCCTTTTTTCTGCCTTGGTGATAGTGGAATCATGAAGATAGAGCTTTGAGACTTTGGGGTCATTTGTTATTGGAGCACCACCTAACCCAACCTAACTGACTCTCCTCTCAAGTTCCACTTCTAGGTCTGAGAAGCCACTACTTCCCCATGATTGAACACTTGTGTGCAGATATCCACCCTTTCCCCAGACCTTTGCCCCATTGACCTGTCCTCTGGGTTGCCCTGGAGCTATGTTACCTAAATAATGGCAGTGGCCTTCTTAACTAGCTGTCCCAGGCCCAAATGAGAGCCCAGAGAAGAACCAGCCTGAAGGATGGAGTCGGTTGCTTGCGGAAGTATGAACTCAGAAGTGAAATGAAGAAGATGAATGTTATGTGTTGAATTGTATCCTCCCAAATTCATCTGAAGTCCTAACCACCAGGCTCCAAAATGTGACTTTATTTAGAAATAGGGTCAATGCAGACATCATTAGTTAAGATGAGGTCATTAGGGTGAGCCCTAATTTAATGTGACTGGTGTCCTTATAAAAAGGGGAAGTTTGGATACAGAGGCACCCACTAGGGAGAATACGCCGTGAAGATGAAGGCAGACACCAGAGTAATGATTCTATAAGCAAAGGAATACCAAAGCTTCCCAGCAAACCACCAGAAGCTAGGGGAGAGGCATGGAACAGATTCTCCATCACAGCCTTCAGAAGGAACTATTCCTGCCAAAACATCAACCTCATGTTTTTAGCCATCAGAACATTAAGACACTAGATTTCACCATCCAGGTTTGGCGATTTCTTACCGTAGTATCAGCCATTGACTAAAATGAGATACAATACTGGAACTAGCAGCAGAGCTAACAGGCAGATTTTATTACCCTTCCTGCTAGTCTCAGAGCATCTCCAAGATCCCTTGACACAGAGACAGGTACAGATAGATAAAAAGATACAAGTACATACAGAGACATAGATACAGATATACAGAGAGCTATAGATACAGATAGATACCCAGATACAGGAAAACATAGGAAGACAGACATAGGTACAAATACAAATGTAGATATAGGTGGAGGTAGAGACACAGAAAAACAGTACAGATAATAGCACAGATACAGGTGCTAATAGAGGTAAAGATAGAGAAATCGATACAGATATAGATACAGAGGAAAACATAGACATTCTTACAGAAAACCAGATAAAGGTTCAGATAGAGACAAAAATATGTGTACACTTAGAAACCCAAGTACACATATTTGGGCAGGTCTCAGAGAAATAGATCCAGGTAAAGATAGAGACAGAGAAACAGGCACAGATAGAGACACAGATACAGGTAAAGGTAGAGACGCAGACACAGATATTTATAGGAACTTAGACATGCATGCAGGCAGAAATGTATACACAGACTCAGATATAGACAAAGATACGGGTGCAGACACATACAGGTAGAGATAGACACAGATTCAGGTACAGAAAGAGCTGTATATACAGGTACAGACAGAGATTCAGATACAGGCACAGGTGGAGATAAAATAAAGGAAGAGATAAAGACATGGATGCAGGTACTTACTATATACAGGTATTTTAGAGAGACAAGTATAGGTACAGGTAGAGACACAATTACAGAAACTTATAGAGACACAGATACCTTCCCCATCATTGACATCAGAACCCAAAGGTGGGTTTAATGGCACCTGGAAGGTGTCAAGTACTAAAAGTTGACAGCATCATCAACAGTCTTCATAAATGCCTTTTAGAATTCTTTGTGAGCTATGTTTTCTCTAAAGAACTTCTTACCGGTAATGAGAATTAGAAGGATAATTGGGGGCCGGCCAAGTGGCTCAGTTGGTTAAGAGTTTGCTTAAGAGTCCAAGCTCTGAGCAACAGCGTCGCTGGTTTGATTCCCACATGGGCCAGTGAGCTTCGCCCAAGGTGCGCCCGAGCTGAGCTGCCGCTGAGCTGCCAACAGGTGGCAGGACGGCTCAGCTGGTGAGAGCACATGCTCCTAATGACAAGATTGCCTGTTGGATGGTGCTCTACGCCCACCCGCGGCTGGGACTGAACTTGTTACCTTGAGCTGAGCTGCAGCCCAGATGGCTCCGTGGATAGAGCGTGCGCTCTTAAGAGCAAGGTTGCCAGTTCGACTCCCACATGAAAAAACAAATAAACATTAAGAGTTGGCTTGGGAGTGCAAGCTCTGAGCAGCAAGGCTGTGGGTTCGGATCTCACATGGGTCAGTGACACTGCGCCCTCTACAGCTAAGATGGTGAACAACAGCTCGACCTGGAGCTGGGCTGCCATGAGTGGCCAGCGCCGGCATAGGCTGCAGTGGATTGCTGTAAGCTACCGTGAGTGGCCGACAACTGGCATGAGTAGCCATCCAATGGCCGGTGACCGATCTGCCTCAGCCGGGAAGAGTGCAATCACAAAACCAACATGGGCCTGTGAAGTGACGTCCTCCACAACTAGACTGAAGAAGAAAAGGACAGCAACTTATCTGTTCCCCTGTCTGATTCCCCAATGCTGTTACCTCTCCCAATTCCCCAACAACAACAAAAAATATATATATATAAAAAGAAGGATAATTGGCATTCCCTTGTCAAGTTGGCAGCCTGGCTGTTCAGAGCCTATCACAAGACTTACTGTCAACTGTAGCCCTGATGTCCCGCATATGTGTACATTTTTTTGCCTTGTTTTGATTTGCTACTGCTGCTTGTACTTTCTCTATGCTTGCTTCTCTATTTCTATTTTATTTTTTTATTGTGAAATAAACATTTTTAAAAATTAGTTTCAGCTGTACAACACAGTGCCATAGTTATCCTTTTTACCCCTCAAAGTGACAACCTCTCTCCCCCAATCCGCCACCACACTCCCCCCATATCATGGGCCCAGCATCCCCCCCATATCATTATTATCTATTACAATTCCCTTGACTCCACTCCCACACGATGCTCCACATCCTGTGACTATATATATATATATATATATATATATATATATATATATATACAATTCTAGTCGACATACAATATTATACAACATCAGCTTCAGGTGTACAGTGCAGTGATCAAGCCTCTACCCCATCCATGATGCGGTCTCCCTAGCAAGACATGTGACCATCTGACACCCTACAAAATATTTACAACATTATTGATTATATTCCCCGAACTGTCTTTCATGTCCTTGTGGCAATATTGTAGTTACCTATTTATGCTGTCTAATCCCTTCCCCTTCTCCCTCATCCCCACCTGCTCCCAACTAGCAACCATCAGTTTTTCCTGTATATCTCTGAGACTACTTCTGTTTAATTTGCTCATTCATTCAGTTTTTTAGATTCCACATATAAGTGAGATGATATGGTATTTGTCTTTCTCCAACTGACGTATTTCACTTAATATAATAGTCTCTAGGTTCATCCATATCATGGCAAATGGTACGATTTCATTCTTCTTTACAGCAGAGTAATACTCCATTGTATAAATGTACCACAGTTTCTTAATCCAGTTGTCTACCAATGGGGATTTTGGTTATTTCCAAGTCTGGGCTATTGCAAATAATGCTGCAATAAACATAGGGGTACATATATTTTTTCTAATTAGTGTTTTGGGTTTCTCTGGATAGATACCCAAGAGTGGAATTGCTGGGTCATACGGTAGTTCCAATACTGATTTCCATAATGGCTGCACCAGTCTGCAGTTCCACCAACAGTGCACCAGTGTTCCCTTTTCTCCACAACCTCTCCAGCACTTGTTTGTTGATTTATTGATGATAGCCATTCTGACCAAAGTGAGGTGGTATCTCATTGTGGTTTTCATTTGCATTTCTCTAATGATTAGTGAGGTTGAACATTTTTTCATGTGCCTGTTGGCCATCTGCATGTCCTCTTTAGAGAAATACCTCTTCATACCCTCTGCCCATTGTTTAATTGGGTTGTATGGTATTTTGGTGTTGAGTTGAATGAATGTTTTATAAATTTTGGATATTAACCCCTTATCAGATATGTTGTTGGCAAATATCTTCTCCCATTTAGTAGGCTGCCTTTTTTATTTATTGATGATTTCCTTTGCTGTGAAAAAACTTTTAAGTTTGATGTAGTCCCACATGTTTATTTTTTCTTTTATTTCCCTTGCCCAAGGGGATATATCAGTAAAAATATTACTGAGGGTAATGTCTGCAAATTTACTCCCTATGTTTTCTTCTAGAAGTTTTATGGTTTCAGGCCTTATATCTAAGTCTTTAACCCATTTTGAATTTGTTCTTGTATATGGTGTAAGTAGGTGGTCCATTTTCATTTTTTTGCACGTGTCAGTCCAATTTTCCCAGCACTATTTATTAAATAGACTATCTTTACTCCAATGTAAATTCTTGCTTCCGTTGTCATAGATTAAATGACTGTATATGGATGGGTTTATTTCTGGGCCTTCTATTCTGTTCCATTGGTCTATGTGTCTGTTTTTATGCCAGTACCATACTGTTTTGATTTCTGTAGCCTTGTAGTATGATTTGATGTTGGGTAGCGTGATACCTCCCACTTTGTCCTTATTTCTCAAGATTGCTGTGGCTATTTGGTGTCTTTTATGGTTCCATATAAATTTTAGGACTATATGCTCTATTTCTGAGAAAAATGTCATTGGCAGTTTGATAGGAATTGTATTGAATCTATATATTGCCTTAGGTAGTATTGACATTTTAACTATATTAATTCTTCCTTTCCATGAACATGGTATGTTTTTCCATTTATTTGTAGTTTTGATTTCTCTGTTCAGTGTCTTATCATTTTCTGAGTACAGGTCTTTTACTTCTTTGGTTAAATTTATTCCTAGATATTTTATTGTTTTTGATGTAATTGTAAAAGGGATTGATTTCCTGATTTCTTCTTCTGATAGTTTATTATTGGTGTATACAAATGCAACTGATTTCTGAATATTAATTTGTATCCTACTACCTTACTAAATTCATTTATCATTTCTAACAGTTTTTTGGTGGAGTCTTTGGGATTCTCTATATGTAATATCATGTCATCTGCATATAATGACAATTTTCCTTTTTCCTTGCCAATTTGGATGCCTTTTATTTCATTTTCTTGTCTGATTGCGGTGGCTAGAACTTCCAGAACTATGTTGAATGAAAGTGGTGAAAGAGGGCAGCCTTGTCTTGTTCCTGATCTTGAGGGGAAAGCTTTTAGCCTTTCCCCATTGAGTATGATGTTTGCTGTGGGCTTATCATATATGGCCTTTATTATGTTGAGATATGATCCCACTATTCCCACTTTG